>NC_042998.1:17446416-17468916 GCF_006345805.1 Octopus sinensis
AAAGTCATTCTACACAACAATCGGTATTTATATATATAATGTTGATATTTTATTTCATTTTTAATTATTTTTAAATATGTCGTTGATTTACCCTGAAGCTTCGAACTTTTTATATGATACGACAACTATAACAAAAGGAGAATCAAACACACATAGGTATAGGCAGGGACACCTACTTCGATCGGTATGTATGATGATATATATATATATATATATATATATATATATATATATATATATATAATATATATATATATATATATATATATATATATATAATACAAGGAGATACTACAGGCTTAAGTAAATATATATGGGAATTAAAATCTAGAAATATAGAGTACACTCCTATAATATTGTAATATTGGGAATAAAATGTGTTTATTATGCATAACTGAATTTATGAAGCTACTACAGTCTACAGATGAATTAGTAAACACGCATGATGAGCGAGGAGTGAAATGTACGCCCCGAAATAATCTTATATTTAGTTAAATGAAGCACTGAACACCAAAACACTGAATCAAATAATCACGCAGTTTTATTTCTAAATCACTTGAATAGACTATATAAAGTAATAAATAAAATATAAACAGATAAATGCAATAATTGAAATAAAATAGATATATGAATTAAATATTACTAAAAATATGTAATAACAAATTATATATACCTCCCAATATAGGTAAATTTGAAAATAATAATATGGGATAATTTAAAATTAAAACTATGTATAGTGTAATTACCCCCCTTGGTACTAATCACCTATAAATACCCATAGTTCCCTGCAATCTTCTTCCTCAAATCACAGTTTTAATACCAGCATAAAAAGGAAGATAAGTATTTGAATTTTTTCTTATATATCACATTTAAACACAGACATTTTGATTCTGATGTTTAATCTTATATCTCACATTCTGTATTTGACATATACTTGATTTTACATGATTGATATATATACTAATTCATATTTATAATGAAGAATTTATAAATTTTAATTCTTAATATTACAAAATATAATTTTTATTATTAATATTAAATTCGAAATGGAACCTGAAGATGGGTTGGAATAATTGCAAATCTGATGATTTCATATATGTATATTTATATATGTATATATATTTAGGTATACAGTTGTGTGTATGTATATATAGTGTAATCTTCCAATGCTGAAACACATGTAGTTCATATTTAATAAACATAAGTATTAACTAAATTAGGATTTATTTAATGAAGTATATTATATACGCAGCTGGTAATTTTAGTTATATCCTTTAAGTATTATTTTGTGATGTGCAAACTGATATCATGAGTTTATCGTCAGATATACTTATTAGGATATTTTTGTATTATCTGAAATAGCATAGCAGCATGTCGATTAATACCCAAAAGTTGAATCTATATATATATATATATATATATATATATTATATAATATATATATATATATATACGTAATTATTATTTTATATGTTTCAGCCCTAAGGTTGTGACCATGCGGCCACGTATATATATATATATATATATATATATATATATATATATATCACCTTGACCGACCAGTCCGTCGGGCGACCATTTGACACCGCTGGTCACAGCACGCTGTCCACTCCTCTCTGGATCGCGTCTTCCTCATCCACGTGATCCCAGTTGCCCTCCTGAAATTGCAACTCCACCCAAATGAATAAACGGCCCAGCTTGAGATACAGATGAGAACATCAGTGTCAAATTCCCTCATATACGAAGTGGGCCATCATCCAAGGGAGAAAGCTCATACAGTAGTGATGATATGAAATCTCACCGCACTGAAGAAATATGCCAAAGAAGAATTATATGTAAAAACATGGTGGTGCTTTAGCACGATTGCAACCAAGTCGCTGAAACGAATTAAGTTAATTATATATATATATAGATATATATATGTATATATATATGTAATATATATATATATATATATATATATATTGTTGTGTTCTTGAGCAAGGCACTTTATTTCACGTTGCTCCAGTTCACTCAGCTGTAGAAATGAGTTGCGACGTCTCTGGTGCCAAGCTGTATCGACCTTGGTCTTTCCCTTTGATAACACTGGTGGCGTGGAGAGGGGAGGCTGGTATGCATGGGCGACTGCTGGTCTTCCACAAACAACCTCGCCCGGACTTGTGTCTAGGAGGGTAACTTTCTAAGTGCAATCCCATGGTCTGTGTCGTGACCGAAGGGGGTCTCCGAATATATATATATATATATATATAAACACGCTCTAAACACGCTCCCAAGAAATCTACTAACACAAACAGAAACCGGCTCCCTAAAAAGAAAAAAACACTCATCAGGCGCATCAAAAGACTCAACAAAAAAATCAACCAATTAAAATATTCCCACACACAACATCCACATTCAACAACAATGAAAAGACTAGAGCTGGAAAAACTTCATCTGCAGACGAACATGAAAACCTCCATTGAAAATCAAAGAGCTGTGGAGGAACAATGGGTAATCAAAAACATCAAACAGAACCCAAAAGTGTTCTATTTTTATGCAAATAAGCATAAAACCACTGTCTCACCCATTGGGCCATTGATTGATGATAACGGCATTCCCCAACACGATGCTAAAGAATGGCAGAAATACTGCAGAAACAATACTGCTCTGTCTTTAGTGTTCCCACTGATATTGACGTAAGGAAACGAACGAAGTTGACTCCCAACACAAAATCTCAGACATAACCTTCACTGCCACCGACATCGTAGCAGCAATAAATGAGGTCAGACATTACTCTGCTGTAGGCCCTGATAGATTTCCCGCTAGTCTCTTGAAGGAATGTAGATACCAACTTGCAGTCCCTCTGACCAACCTCTGGAGAAATTCGTTAGACGCAGGTTATATACCGAAACAGTTTCTATCCCAGTCGGTCATCCCGGTTTTCAAACAGGGAAACAGATCCCTCGTAGTCAACTATCGCCCAATCTCACTCACCTCCCACATCATTAAAGTGTTTGAAAGAGTTTTAATATCAAGGATGGCTGACTTCCTGGAGACCCACAAACTCCTAAATGCAAATCAGCATGGCTTTCGCTGTGGCAGGGACTGTCTAACACAGCTCTTACACCACATTGACGATGTACTCAAAGCCTTGGGAACAGGTTCGAACTCTGACGTCATATATCTTGACTTCAGTAAAGTGTTCGACAGAGTAGACCATAACATCCTACTCTCAAAATTGGCAAATGTTGGAATCCGTGGAAAAGTTCTACACTGGATTAAGTATTTCCTGGCGAATAGAACACAACATGTTGTAGTTGATGGAGTCCACTCCAACCCGGCAAAAGTCACCAGCGGTGTTCCGCAGGGAACTGTTTTGGGTCCGCTACTCTTCATAATTTACATAAATGACCTTTCCAGTGTCGTACATTACTGCAAAGTGAAAATATTTGCTGATGACACTAAGCTCCAGCATATCGTCAATGAAGAAGCAGACCGAACTCAACTCCAGTCTGATTTATATGCTGTGAGTCAATGGGCAGACAGAAACAAAATGCAACTGAATGAGGGAAAATTTGAGCTGATGCATTTTGGAAGAAATTCCTCACTAAAACAACCATACTCTCAGGGGAACCGCTCACAGCCTCTAACAATATCAAAACCTGGGTGTAATGTTGATGACGATCTCAGTTCCAGTGCACACATCAACAAGAAGGTCGATATACCTCGTAGGATGAGTTCCCTGGACTTAATAACTTTCCGGTCCAGAGAACAAGGTGACATCATACCACTTTTTCCTCCTTTGTACGGCCACACTTTGAATACTGCTGCCCACTGTGGTCTCCTCACACAGACAAAACATCTCCAGAATTGAGTCACCCAGAGGGCACTCACTAAACAATTGAAGGCATGGCTGCTCTCGATTATTGGATCGCCTTAAAGCCTTGAAACTTTACTCCCTCCAGCGTCGCCGTGAGCGGTACATCATTTGTACGATGTGAAAGATATACCGCCAACTTTGCCCAAACGACCTAAACATTAGCTTCAAGGTTCATCCAAGACTTGGACCACGGGCTATACGTCCCCTGCCAAATTCAAGATCACAACATACATGTTCACTGCAACATAATTTCTTTTCCTCAACAGGCCCTGCCCTATTTAACATTGTCCCGAGGGAGATCAAAGAGGAAAAGGATCCCATCAACTTTAAACAGAGTCTGGATAGATTCCTTCAAAGAATACCAATAAGCCACCCATAATTGGATACAACTCACCCAACAAGAACTCACTACTTGAACAAAACTTGACTTAAACAGGATTCGAATAATCTATCAGGTGGTGCTATTAAGTTAGACATGGCTTGGACCAATCCTTGTCGAAACATATCTAAGTTTATCTAAGTCTAAGTTTATATTTTATATATTATATATATATATATATCTATATATAATATATATATATATATATATATATATATAAAGATATATATAAAAAGAAGATAGATATATGTACATATATGTAGATATACATACATAATACGAAAGCATATATGCTTTTTCAAATTTCGTGTCTCCTTTACTGTTTCCCTTAATATTGCAATACATGATGAGAATATTATTAAAGCTGTGCGAATATCGAGAAACAATATAAGTCAATTCGTGTTAGGTCTTACTAAAATATTTTAATACATTTCTATTAGTGCAGTTCAGTTTGACAGCGGCGTCTCTTAGAGTAACGCACGATAAACAAAAATAAATTATATTTAAGTTTAAGCGAATGTTACATAAACGATATTTTGTTATGGTTTTCGCATTGTTTTATTGGATAACATGTTACATTATTTGGACTAACTAATAACAAATATGTTTCAAAGAGAATGATTACCTCTCTTGCAAATGTATTTCATGTATAAGAGAGTATACTATAGGCATAAATATCAGCATGTACACTAGAACAAAGTTACACATAACTTAACATTTATTCTCATCTAGGCTAACTCACACACAAGTTATATATATATATATATGTATGTATGTGTGTGTGTATACATATATATATATATACATACATACATATGTATATATATATATACATATATATATGTATGCCTGTATATTATATAAACATACAACGTATATATACATATATATATATACATTATATATGTATATATATAATATATTATATATATATAATATATATATATATATATATAATATATATATATATATATATATATATATATGTTTTGTATGTATGCATTATGCATGCATATATTTATATATTTTAATGTTAGGAAAGATAAGAATTTCAATGAAATATGCTGTTTGCAAAATATTGTTATTATCATTCAATCTGCTCTCACGGAGAACGTGTAAGTGGGAAATATATCAAGATTAAATTTCAGATTATAGATTATTTAGATAAATGATTCTAAATCTTTCACACTTTCTGCAAGTTGGAATAAATCGTTGAGTATAACATATATTTTTTTTTGTAAGTAAAAGTATAAAAGTTAATAATATATTATGATATACTTTTGTTGGCACACATACATACACACGCATATGAATTTATTTCATAGGAAATTCAGCCAAATAAATTACGATTTATCTCAATTCATTTGATGATAAACGAATATCATGGAAGAGATACAAACACACCTATGTAATCACGGCAATATGCAGCGAAAATACAGAAACACAGATACATGCACGTATACATACATACAAGCGCAGATGAGTATTCGTTCATAATCTTCTTTCATAAAATCTCACTATATAGATACTACGAAAGTTTTATTGGAAGTATTAAACGAAATGATGCTCCATTATAGAAGCATTTCTACATGTATAGAATACTTTTCTATGTATAGAAGTACTGTTATATATATATATATATATATATATATATATATATATATATATATATATTATATATATGTGTGTGTGTGTGTGTGTGTATGTGTATGTGTGTGTGTGTGTGTGTGTATATATATATATATACACACACACACATTATTTATATATATATATACATACATATATATATAGATATGTATATATAACATATATATCTATTTATATTATATATATTTTTCTGTCCTTTTATTCTCTCCTTGTTTTTTCTGTGTCCCTTTCTGTAGAAGAGCGTAGGCTCGAAACGTAAAAGACTTTTCCTATTCCTGCACGTTATACTAATACATCTGTTTGTTTTATACACCACCTGTCTTCGTCTTTGTTTTTTTTCGTAAACTCTCCCTATATATATATATATAAAAGTACTACCACATATATAGCTGGAAATTTGGGGAAGTCATCTAAGTTCGAAAATAAGGGTACCGGTAGTAACTCTCACTGAATTATATGTATTTTTCCTATTTTGCCTTCCTATATAGCAAAATATCATATTATCGTGTATTGATATAAAACTTATTGTTTATAGACGCCCAATTAATTAGTCGAATATATCACTTTCATTGAATGTCCTACTGGCTTGCTCCCAGGTGTGCTTCCTGCTAACACTTACGGTGTAGGTCATAATTTCTTATTAAAAGTGAAGAATATTTCGTTTCCCAACTCCAAACTAATCTTTGAGATATGACATACAATTATTGTGTTTTATTATCGTCAACGCCTCATAAATTCCCAAACGTTAACAATTCATTACAAATATTACAAATTTTTAAAGCAGCTTCATATTATTTCCTCAGTGCATAATATTACTGTACTTGTGAGTAGGAGGTGAAAGTGATATTCGCGTATTAGAAATCAGGGTGGCAGTAGGGGAGGGATTGTTCATACATCTGCATAGATCTAGAGGTATTCGTTTCCTGTTTCAATATGAACTGAATGAGCATAAAGTTCTCTTTATCATAAGCACTTTGCTGGCGTCTAAACAATTAAAGAGACGAAAGCAATAAGGGAATCAAATATAACTTGAAAAGCAAAAGTAAATTTTAAATGCTAACCACCAGGTGTATATAAGGCATAGAAATATGATCTTGAGTGTAGGCGAATTCAATTTCAATTATGATGTGCCAGTATATTTGAAATATTTGATCATAGTATGGTTTTACTGTCGCATAAGGATACAACTAAATTAATTAATTTTGAGGGGTGTTGAATTGTAACAAGTTAGAGTTAAAAGGTATTTGTAAAGCAGTGATATAGCTGAAATATGTTGATGAAGCACTGAGTTATACACTTTCTTAAACCCTTAATTTCCATTAAACATATGAAAGTGATTAATTTTCCCTCACCATTTTCTTTCATTCTTTCTCTTTCCCTTTATTTCTCTCTTTCACTCTCTCTCTCTCTCTCTTTCTTTCCCTTGCTTTTTATATATACATTCATGGCTATGCTGTGAGTGCGGCTGCATTAATGTGAGGAAAATAACTTAGAATCAGTTTTTAATCATCCATTATTAACTTAGAATCGGTTTTTAATCATCCATTATTAACTTAGAATCAGTTTTTAATCATCTATTATACCTATTACATTATGTGAAGACCGGCGAGCTGGCAGAAACCTTAGCACGCTGGGCGAAATGCGTAGCCGTATTTCGTCTGCCGTTACGTTCTGAGTTCAAATTCCGCCGAGGTCGACATTGCCTTTCATCCTTTCGAGGTCGATAAATTAAGTACCAGTTACGCACTGGGGTCGATATCTGTCCTTGTTTGCCTGCTCTGTGTTTAGCCCCTTGTGGGTAGTAAAGAAATAATTATTAACCTGGATATGAGAATATATTGCTAAAATAATTACTACGACGATTTTATACCTGCATCCATGAGAAACAGGATCCGAAAGATTACTCCACCCTCTACCAAACTCAATAACATACATCACCCTTACGCATGGAAATAAATAAAATCACATGGAAAGAGTGAAGATCATTTTAGTAACCAAGTGATTTAGGACAATATGTTGTAAAAAATAATTTCAGTAAAAATTAAGACAGGGCGAATGAGTATCACAAAAACAAATAAATGAACACATTACTATAAAGAAGGGAAAGTGGCTGGCAAAGAAAAAAGAAGAAAATACAATAGAGGAACAGAGCAAGGTGGAAGACAGGAGAAAACGAGAAGAGAGAAGAAAACGAAAAAAAGAGAGATTTGAGATAAGCTAGAGAGATTATAATAGTTATATCTGATAAATTGTGCGAAATATTGGTTTTAAATTTAGGCAGAAGGCCAATTGCGTCGACCTCGGTGCTAGATTGGTGCTTATTTTGTCAACCTTAACATAATAAAAGGTATAGTCGGTCTCGGCGGAATTTCAACTTGGAACGTAAAGACGGTATGAAACGTCGCTAATTATTTTGCCCAGGTAACAACTCTGATAGACAATAGACACAGTTCATAGAGGAGGTGGAAATGATTAGAAATCATGCAGTACATAGGAACCTAAATTTATTAATGGTGAAATGTGTATTGGAGATAAAATTTTATAAAATGAAATAAAACGGACACAGAAACCATTAAGAATATATTGCTTAAAATAAAACGGCCGACGATATTCACTGCCATATATATAGTAATATGTGGTGGTGCAATGGCCTAGTGGTTAGGGCAGCGGACTCGCGGTTGTAGGATCGCAGTTTCGATTTCCAGACCGGGCGTTATGAGTGTTTATTGAGCGAAAACACCTAAATAGCTCCACGAGGCTCCGGCAGAGGGTGGTGATCCCTGCTGTACTCTTTCACCACTCTTTCTCCCACTCTTTCTTCTGTTGGCCTGCTCGCTTAGCCAGCGGGGTGGCGTCATTCGAAGGCTAAAACAATGCGAACGCATTGTGACCAGCGATGTGTAACTACATCTGATTGACTGGTCGGTCACGTGATGGTGATATACAGTACTATATGACGCTCTAAATATATTTGCAACATAACCCTGCAATTCTGATGCTTACACAATGATTTGTTTAATTTTCAAATTTGGAGTAAACGAATCTCTTCACGAAAACCATTGTTACATCCAATATTATTGAGCTTGCAGAAAGCAGCCTTATATTAGAAATAAATGAGATGTAAATTAATTGTTCCCTCTGAAACAATTCAATGTTTTCTTTCCTCTTACAAATTTTAGGTATTACCTAGATAATGAAACGCCCCATTTTGAGCACATCTAAGAAGCACACTGATTTGCATGTTGTAAAATATAAACAATATTTGTATAGTGTGTTTTGTTTAATCAACGAGACATACTTAAAAGGAAAGCAGCGAAAGAGAGCAAGTGTGATAAAAAGAAGACACAGACAGAATATTTATTATAAATATTTGAAATCTAGTATATTTCAATGCATTATATCCATTTGTAGTCTTGATAATACCACTATTGATAAATTTTTGATACGTAGAACATAAAAAGTAAATAGATCAATAAGTAAAGGGCAGCATTAATTTTAAACCATTGTCGTAAAATCAATTATTCTGCCAATAGCATAGAAATCAGTTTTCAATAGATTTCTCTAATGGACATCTATTCAAAAATGCTGATTTCTTTTTTTGTTAAATAATTTTTCTTCATAAATTTCTATTACCTATTTGTATCAACTATATGAATGAAGTATATTTATCGACTATGATTTCAGACATGTGTCTATATATCCGTTAGATGGTCTGCTATGACAGAATATAAAATTGATAACATAAATAGGTGTCCATTATAATAACACATAAATTTCCGTCTTATTTTTATTTTCCATCAAAGCATTCCAGACTGAATTCAAATCACGTTATTTTTTTACAACAAAATAATTACATGTTGCTTTTTTCATTTATTTACTTGCTTTCTTGTACCAACCTCGCAATTTCTTTTCAATTTTCAATCTCGAAAGATTTGTACGTTTTTGCAATTAAAAATAGAGTTGAATCAATTTGTACAACAATCAGTGTATTGAAATACAATATCAGACACAGTTTCATGTATGTCATATTGTCTGTTTGTAAATATATCTTACAAGTAAAGAATCACAAAAGACAAAAGTAAATCGTAACGAAATGCATTTGTTTAAACAAACATCAATCTTTTCAATAATATCCTTATTTACACACATACACAAGCACAAACATATATATATAGACAAATCCACTCACGCTTGCGTACACATACACGTGTGTGTTTATGTATGTGTGTATGTGTATGAGGGCATGCGTGTGTATGCGTGTGTGTATGTATGTATGTATGTATGTATGTGCGTATGTATGTATGTATGTATGTATGTATGTATGTATGTATGTATGCATGTATGTATGTATGCTTGTAAATACTTGTATCTATATATACGGACAAATATGCACACGCACACACTTATATACTTAGGTTAAATTTATTGACGTAAATTTATTAATGTGTCGGCGATCACACCAAATATTTACTGTGAGTGCACAATAACATTTATTCATTATATTTCACACTAACGCCTATTTTTTCAATATCAACACACGTTTACTCACACATACTCATACGTAAACACATTCATGCATACATCCATTCCGAGTATGTGTGTGTGTGTGTGTGTTTTGTATGTTTGTATGTGATGTGTGTGTGAGAGAGAGAGAGAGAGAGAGAGAGAGAGAAAGAGAGAGTGTATTTGGCGGGGTACATGTGTGTATCAGGTCGAGTGTAAGCTTGTATGTATATGTATAGAATTGCATTGCTGCACTTGGACAAGAAATAATGAAACTCGAAACCAGTTATTTATTTCACGAATGAACGTCCTTTTTGCCAACCACATCAACAAAACCCTGTCCTTCCCCAGTTTAGAATATATTTTTAAAAATATTTGTAATCTATATTCTTTTAAAATGTATCTCCTTGTTTGTAAAACACTTCCTTTTCTTTAATTCAGTTTGAGCATTTGTATAACGACGATTAATGTACGCATGGATAACACGTGTTATTCATGTAGTGTTTCTCCATGACTATTATTCCTGCTGATATTATTTTCCTTAGATAAAATGGTATAATTTGTGTGATGTGTGACATCTGCTTCAATAGATGAAGCGGTCCTGAAAAGTTTTCATCTGATTCTATATTGCCGATTTGCAACATACCTACTCTTAACTAAAAAATTTTTCAAGAACTGGCGTTCCATGTATGGTCTTAACATCATTTTATATATCAGCGAAATCATTATCCTATGATCCATAAAGTTCCCTATGATTCACCCATTTTACCAAGTTTATCACCGACTCCAAAATTTAAAAAAAGAAGGTAGCGTATCATTTGAGTAAGACTTAATAGTTATACTTTGTACCTGTCAATGCCATGGTAACGAACTGAATATAACTGATAACTACAAATCCCAGCAAAACGTACACCAAAACATTCTCCCGCGCACACACTAACATGCATATACGCATACAACTATAAGATGTGTAAATATAGTGTCTTTGTCCTTGTTCATGCTAACACCTTTCTAATTTATATTGCGTATATTTAAGTTTTTGGCATAGTTTTCGTTGAATAGGTACGGACAAAAGCACTGCCCAAAACGTTCTCCTGCTAGGGTGGATATTTAGAAATAACGCTTTGTAGGATATACCCTGTCCCGAATGCAGTCAATATATTTATAGCCGTTGAAATATATATACATACATACATACATATATATATATCATACCGTATCATATTATATAAATGTGGTACTTATTAATTCGGTTTCCTTTGCCAAACTACTATGTCATGAACAACAACTGTTCAATCGGTTGGAGAACAAAGACAAACACAGAGATACACAAATATATATATATATATATATATATATATATATATATATATACGTGTGTGTGTGTGTGTGTGTGTGTGTGTGTGTGTGTGGTGTGTGTCTGTGTGTGTGTAATATAGGCATCCACACAGTTTATGTCTACCAAATTGTATGATAATACATTGGTCAGTGTCAGACTACGGTAGAAGACCACACAGTTCGATGGAAACCCAAACCACTTGGTTGCAAAATGAGCTTCTCCATATATATATATATCTTTATAGAGAGAGAGGGGGAAGGATAGATAGAGAGGTAGGTGGAGAGACAGACAGTCATAGTCAGACAGAAAAACGGACAGGTGTAAGGACATATAGATAGATAGATAAATAGATAGATATCCATATGCAAAGGTTCAAGAAAGTATGTGTATCTAAAAGATTAGAAAATAGTTTCCTAATTTTTAAAAGTAGCTTAACTGGTTTTACTTGTAAACAATGTGGAACCGCATAACAAGGATGCACTTAGATTAGTATAAACACAATAATATCTAATAATTCACAGGTGGCATTTTCAGGAATATGTGAAGTATATATCAACAATGATGATGATGATGATGATGGTTGTGGTGGTGGTGGTTTTTGGTGGTAGTGGTGATATAAGTCTCCTATAGTAATTCTGTTGCGATAAAATCGTATTAACATTTTTTAAATCTGGAAACAAAAGTGTATCGGTTGGTATCGGACAAAATCTTTTAAAAAATATTTATAGCGCAAAGTTCAAGCAAAGTGTGGTAAGCAAAGAATGAGCGAGAAAATGAAATTATGAACTTAAATTTGAATATCATATCATCAGCGAAATCCTATTGTGTGGTCACGTAGTTGAGTAATTATCTATCATATTTTTTGTAAATACTCATACATTTATAATTTCGACTTAACAATATAATAACAATATAAACATGCATATATTACACCCTATACATACCAAACCAAAAATAAGTTAAGACCAAAATCTGAAAGAATATTAATAACAAATCCGTTTCCGACATGGTCAATAAGAACATGAGACCATACAATAATAATAGCAACATTAGCATTATTTAGAATATAAAGAGGAATGAAAATGATATACCTTATATAATCCAGTAGAACAAATAATCTTAATCCTAATTCAGGTAAAAATAAAATAAAGGACAATATTATCTGGTTAATATCGCGGTTACGAGGATGATGGTCCCAGTTGATCTGATCAACGGAACAACTTGCTCGTGAAATTAATCTACAAGTGGCTGAGCACTTCACAGACAATTGTACCCTTAACGTAGTTCTCGGGGAGATTCAGCGTGACTCAGAGTGTAACAAGGCTGGCCTTCTGAAATAGAAGTACAATAGAAATTGGAAGAAAGAGTGAGAGAAAGTTGTGGTTAAAGAGTACAGGAGGGTTCGCCACCACCCCTGTCAGCGGCTCGTAAAGCTTTAGCTGTATTTGCTCAATAAACACTCACAACGACCGGTCTATGAATTGAAACCGCGATTCTACGACCGCGAGTCCGCTGCCCTAACCACTGGGCCATTGCGCCTCCACATATATATATATATATATATATGTATGCATGTCTATAGATACACACACATGCACATAAACACGTATAACTAACTTCTGTATAACTAACTAATTAATAACAGACACTTAAAAATTGAACTTCAAATAGAACCTGTTCTTTTCTTGTTAGAATGTCCAAAGACAATATATAAGTGCCAGTGTGAGAATACCAAGCAATATGCGTCAAAGTCTGGAACACTGTATTGTATGGAATCTTAAACCTTTGATGAATTCTTCATTACTAATATACATCAAATTCATAGAAGTTTGCTTGATAAATAGATAAGTTCAGTAAAATTCTTCATCAAATATATCATTGAGCAGACAGACCGTAGACAATTATTTCTGATTAATACATGGAGTTTATGTTAAAATTTGTTTCGTTTAATTTCATTTAGTCGTAATTTATGAATATTTCACTATCTAAAGTTAATATATAAAATCAAACATTGTACCAAATATGAACGGTTTTCATCTCCAGAAATAAATTTCGAACTATTTACTGTCTGCAACAATCTACGCAATTTCCCCATGTACACATTTTGAAAAAGTAACTAATTTATGGAGTTTTTTTATGCCTCTAAAATGTAATGAGCTGAAGAGAACAAGAATCGGAAATGCTCTTGTTTTATTGGTCTGTAAAATATGTATGTTTTCCTTATAAGTTCTTGCATGATCGTAATGAGAGTATGAAACGGTGCGATTTCAAAAAAGCCATGTCTTTCAAATTTTAGATCTTATTTAGAGTTTTGAAATTTAAAGTATGTATTTTTGTGTCGTATGTTTCTGTGAGGGTAGCTTTATCTTATGTATGCTATAAATAAGAATTTGAAGATTTTGTCATATTTTACAAGCAATGAAGTTTGAAAACACTTTGGTTGCATCTACACGTGCAGGGTGTAAGTTAAAGACATCGCTTTAATTTCAACTCAAAACGTATAGAAAGAAAAGCTACGAAGTACAGTTGCACATTTTGAAATCCTTTTCTTTCTGACAATAGTATTATCCAAAAGAGAGTTTACGTTTGCTGCTGTTTTAAATTCGAATTTGTGAGGTGATGAAACTATACATTTAGTAAGTCACACACACGATATTGGTACGGGTTTAAAATTCTCTCTGCAAATTAATTATGTATAAACTATGAATGTAACATAGGACTAGATTATCGAAAAATTCCTTTTGATAGTGACTTAAATTATGAAAATCTGACAATGATATTTTAGTTTAATTAAAACGAGGCCTTTATAATGCGTAGAAAACGATCACGTCTTTTAGAGAACTTATGTTGATATTGTTGTTTGCACCCTGGTAGACACTGATCGAGCATGCCTAGGATCAAACACTTCTCGTCCGTGACAATTCCGCATATTATTTTATTTTTGTCTAAGTAGTCAACGTTCATATGATCCGTAAATTTTTAAAGAGAAGTATGTAAATTGATACGGATTTGGCTGTTATTTCTAGCGGTTATCGATTCCTTGTTTGGTAGACTTTGCATGGTCATCAAAATCTCAATAAATGAAAATATTTATGAAGTATATCTAATATTGGAATATATATATATATTAAATTATGAAATAGAATCAGCACCAGTGTAATAAACATTATCAAACAAATATACGTAAAGTATTTGGTTCGTGTATCTGCTGGTCGGGTACGTGATGTTGACGAGTCACAAAAATGAAGGAACATGTATGTCCATCACTCCCAGATGGGATTGAGAGTGCTTTATCTCGCCCGTCCATTACTTTACGATGTTTTTACACCCGGCGCTTTGAGAGAGTATTTTCAACTACAGCAAACAGCTTACCAACAAATAATTTAGTATATGTGGTTAGTAACGTGTGTGTATGTGTGTATATACATACAAACATACATATATATATATATGTGTGTGTGTGTGTGAATATATATGTATGTATATATATGTGTGTGTGTGTAAACATATGTATATATATATATGTGTGTGTGTGTATATATATGTGTATATATATATATATATATATATACGCATATATATAAATATTGCACACAACGTATATATACCTGTGTGTGAATGCAGATATGCATGTCTATGCGTGTGGTATATATGGTTGTTTAAAAGCCTGCTTCACTAGGATTGTTGAGATTGTTTTTTTTTAAATGTATTGAAATAACTTAAAACTTTTTCCCATGATATGCGAAATGAAATAATTTCGTTGATTCAGTATGAAGATCTTTAATGTGTCACACACACACCAGACACACATACACATACACACACACAGACGCGCATAAAGATACCCCTCCCCACAGACACACACACACACATTTATGTCTCTGGCCATGTGTGCTCGGGGAATTGCTTCTGCAAATTCATTGGGGAAAAGATACATCGCAAAACACCAAGTTCCTCGTAGTTTAATAATAAATAGTGAACAGTCTGACCACATGATTTTTGTTTAAGAACAAATAAAAATTGTGAGGTATACTTGCCATCTCAATATGGCTAACCACTAAGGGTCGGTGTTACTGTAGCTTGTAGCCCCAGGAGAACATCGCCTCCAGCTGGGGCTACAAGCTATAGTAACACCCACCCTCAGGGTTTAGCCATATTGAGATGGCAAGTATACCTCGCATTGTCGTGCAGTTACTGTTTATATCTCGTTCAGAGATTTATTATTGCTCAAATAAAAATTATATCGTTGATATTCAGTTTTCTTTGTAATACCAGTTAATATTCAATTGATTGCAGAGGAAATTAGGTTCACTAGATAAACATAATTAGATAAACCCAACCGGAGACATTTCCCGACAGGTGAAATTGTATGAGACACTTTGTTTTAATGTTTTTATGGCGTTTGGTATCTAAGAAACGGGAAGTACATTTTAGATGGGAATGTAAATGCTATTATAGCAATCTCATATTTTATATATATATATATATATATATATATATATATAATATATATAGGAGAGTTTGCAAAAACACAAAAGACGTTTTAAGTGGGAATGTAAATGCTATTATAGCAATCTCATATTTTATGTATATATATATATATATATATATATATATATATATATATATATATATATATATATGTGTGTGTGTGTGTGTGTATGTAGGGAGAGTTTACGAAAAACCAAAAGACGAAGGCAGGTGGTGTAAAAACAAACAGATGTATTAGACATATTAAAGGAATAGAATATATATTACTATTAGAAACAGGGCTAATTTAGCTATTTCTACGTAGATTAAAGGGATGATGAACAAAGTTGATGTTTATACCGTACTGAACTCAGACGTCTGCACATAAATTTGACCAAACCTTGAGAAAGAAACATGCAATCTGTTTATATACCTAACAATTGCAGTAGCTATATAAAACTTGAGCTACTAGTTTGCTGGTTTGTATACACTCAGTGTTAACAGTTCATGCATTATCAGGCGTCAACAGAGATCATCTCAGTCCACGCATTATTATATATATATATATATGTGTATGTATATATATATATATATATATATATACATATATGCATACATGCATACACATATACATCTCGCTCTCTCTCTCTCTCTCTCTCTCTCTCTCTTTATATATATATATATATATATATATATGCTGATACATAAATTACCAATTTCCTCATCGACATGATTCAGTCTCAACTTATCCATTGAATGTAAAATTATCTTCTTAAAACCCTGCAAAAAACAACTCTTAATAATATAAATACACATATAATTAAAATATAGCTTTGTATTTTCTGAAGAATTCCAAAGAATGCAACGCATCTCTGTACTCACGAAAGTTGAGATCAAGTTAACATAAGTTAGTAGTTGGGTTAAATTTAACATACATGTATAACAAAAAGAGAACCCATAGATGACTCTTCTCTAAGTGTGTGAAATACATGAGAAGCATATCTTAGTTTGTTTGTTTATTTAAGTATTCGTTATTTAAATGATTTTATTCCTGACTATGCTTATACGAATTTTACGTATTTGTAAATAAAAAAAAATTACGGAAAAAACCCTGAAAAGTAAATGTGATAATAATTTTCCTTAGGAATGGCTACAAAGTCGAAATATTCTTTACTCGAAATAGCGATAATCTACATATATTGATAATTTCCACGGAGCGGATAAGTCGATTACATCGACCCCTTATTAGACTGGTACATATTTTAACGATCGCGAAAAGAATGAAAGACTAAGTCCGCATCGGTGGATCCTGAAGTCAGAATTTAAACACAAATGAAACGCCATTAAATATTTTACCCGCTTGCTAACGAGCCTACTAGTTCGCCGCTTTGTTACATGCCATAGATATTGGAGAATATTTACACTTTCTAGGAAGACTGTGCATATGACGTAGTGGTTAAGAGCACGGGCTAATAACACCAAGATTCCAATTTCGATTGTAGGCAGTGACCTGGATAATAGTAATAATAATAATAATAATAATATTAACAACAACAACAACATCGAAACATGCCTTAGGAACGAGAATCCAGGTTCGAAATTTCCCCAAGACACCTGATGAAGGCTGGAGAGTATATCAGCCGAAACGTTGTGTTAACGACGAATAAGATGAGGATAAATATCCGTCAATTGTAAATAATGTAAATAACGTACATAATTCCTCATCTCTTAAATATAGATCCGTAAAAAGCTGTTGCTATTAAGCATATCTCAAAGTACAGACTCTTTAGCTGGAGTTCTAAAAATATTCAGTCCGGGGGCATTCACTGAAGACAGTAGCAAAAGTGTGGTTCTATTTATGTTATAATTTCATCAATCACATTCATATCAAAAAATTTAGAAATATAATGCATTTGCATTGAAACTTGGACAATAATTATTTGTATATTATACCTAATGTAGGCGCAGGAGTGGCTGTGTGGTAAGTAGCTTGCTAAGCAACCACATGGTTCCGGGTTCAGTTCCACTGCGTGGCATCTTGGGCATGTGTCTTCTGCTATAGCCCCGGGCCGACCAATGCCTTGTGAGTGGATTTGGTAGACGGAAACTGAAAGAAGCCTGTCGTATATATGTACATATATGTATATGTATGTATGTGTTTGTGTGTCTGTGTTTGTCCCCCTAGCATTGCTTGACAACCGATGCTGGTGTGTTTACGTCCCCGTCAAAAGAGACCGATAGAATAATTACTGGGCTTACAAAGAATAAGTCCCGGGGTCGATTTGCTCGACTAAAGGCGGTGCTCCAGCATGGCCGCAGTCAAATGACTGAAACATGTAAAAGAGTAAAAGAGTAATGTGTGTATGTATTTGTGTGTGTATGTATTTGTGTGTGCGTGTGTGTGTGTGTGTGTGTGTGTGTGTGTGTCTATGTGTGGGGGAGAGTCTGTGCGGATGTAAAGAAATATCTGTATAAATTATTGGTTGACTATACCACTAACGATTGTCATCACATACAATTATTTTAACTACAAATATAAGTTTCATGAAATCTTAAAACATGAAATCTTAAACATATGTCTTCGAACGTATAATGCATATTTATCGGTTATAGAATAACATGAAATTTAATATTTATCATATATCAAGATATTAAAACGGAAATATCGTCGACAACCATACGTATGTCTTTTCTAACGTGGGCTATAATTTTATAAATCAAACAACGTAAATAACAACACGTGCATATGTATATATATGTGGAGGAGGGGACGCACGCGTGCGCGTGTGTATATAGATAGAGAAATAGGTGACTGAGAGACGTACGTATGCATATTGTTTGGAAGTTGGCTGTGTAGTAAGTAGCTTGCTTACCAACCACATGGTTCCGGGTTCAGTCCCACCGCGTGACACTTTGGGCAAGTGTCTTCTACTATAGCCTCGGGCCGACCAATGCCTTGTGAGTGGATTTGGTAGACGGAAACTAAAAGAAGCCCGTCGTATATATGTATATATATATATATGTATATATATATGTATGTGTGTGTATGTTTGTGTGTCTGTGTTTGCCCCCCTAGCATTGCTTGACAACCGATACTAGTGTGTTTGCGTCCCCGTAACTTAGTGGGTCGGCAAAAGAGACCGATAGAATAAATACTGGGCTTACAAAAGAATAAGTCCCGGGATCGCGTTGCTCGATTAAAGGTGGTGCTCCAGCATGGCCGCAGTCAAATGACTGAAACAAGTAAAAGAATAAAGAATAAAGAGACTTAAATTAATCGATAAATCAGTTCATACGCAATAAGATGAATAGGAAGATAAATAATGTGTATTACAGAGAATACATACAAGCACTATATGGAATAGATAGATAGATAGATAGATAGATAGATAGATAGATAGATAGATAGATAGATAGATAGATAGATAGATAGACAGACAGACAGATAGATAGATAGATATATAGATAGATAGATAGATAGATAGATAGATAGATAGATAGATAGATAGATAGATAGATAGATAGATAGATAGATAGATAGATAGATAGATGTTTTATCAAAAGGAACAGGGAGAAAATTATAGTAGTCAGTTGCATGTAAGTGAGCAACAAAGACAAATATTGATATATTATATACCACAGGGACGTCTCCATCTCCGGACAATTTGTAACAATCACCAACTGGCAACTGAAAAAAGATCCATATAAGATGTAAAGTTAACATCAAGAAACGAGAAATTCCAAAACTTAATATGGTATTAGTGAACAGGGAAAAGGTCTAGCCTGGAGATAGACACGTGAATCTACCTCAGTAGGCCTCGCCAGCAGGAAAATTTTCTAGAATACTGAAGGGATATAATGAAGAGAATATAAATAGTCAATGATATTAATATGCTACTGCCATAGGTCTCTTAGTTGTATTTGTCTACACACGTAGAGAGTATGTATATATATATATATATATATATATATTATATATATATATATATATATATATATATTATATATATATATATTATATATACGTAGTTAATCCAAACTTGAAGTATAGTATTATTGGACGCTCAAGAAAGAAGGAAAGAAGGAGGGTTTAACGTTTCTAGCGGAGCTCTTCATCAGAAACATAGGAAAAGGAAAGATCCAAAGAAGGGAAGATGGGTGAAAAAAATCGCCAACGGTACACACGCGGTATACATATATATATATATATATATATGAATAAAAAATGGAGTTAACGCAGGTTTAAACAAATATTTTTACTTTCTACATATGTTTCGAAAATTCCACTGATACTATTCAAAAGAATAAAAGGTATAAACAATGCAATCTTCTCTTCGGGAAAGTGAAAAAACGAAACTCGTCAATACGACATTTTAGCAAAAAATGATGGATTCGTATAGCGATAGACAGAACGCTATTAATATTGTTTAAAAAAACGTTATATGATATAACGTCATAAGTAGCTAACAGAAAGAGTAGGGATATTAATAGTGAATGTTAAATATAAAGGAAATTAAAGTTTAAACTATATATAATGATAGAGACTACTTATATGCACTAAAAGTATGTTTCTGCCAATGCTTACATCTGTATGCTCGTTCTATAACCGTGTTTACTAGAGTATTTTTAGAAAAAATAATGAAAAATAGCTCAGAATTGCAGAGAAGACAGAATTTCTTGCCTTTGTCATATGGTATCGAAATTGAGAGGATCAACCATTCTAAATGAAATTGTTCATTGTGGTCTTTTAAATCCCAAATCAGTTTGCTGAGACCGGTACTATTCCGTTTATTTCTATCCCTAAATTAACTCCATTTTTTATTCATATTATTCAAAATATTTAACGTAAACACGAAGTTTCAACCTTTATAAACAAGGAGTTACAACATCTTGTGAGATTTTTGCTGCTCTGGTAACTATTGTTAACTAGGTAAAATACACTCATCTATTTATAATACTTTAATCAGGTTTATTAATGACCTGCTAACTGAATAGTTACAGTATATGGAGTTATTGAATATTAAACCTATCTCTTAAGGACATTCCTATTCCACCTAAGAATGTTTTCCTTAAACAACTTGTCAATAAGATTAATTCATTCATCAACTGAATAAGATGGCTTACCTTTTCCTTTGACAAAAATGACACTCAACAACACACTAATGATAAAACATCTGAGTTCAACAAGTTATTTAAATCTAAAAATAGTCTGCCGCCTAACCCAAGGTTGATTCAATTTGAAGATGATCTCTGGTCCATTGTGAGAAATGTAAAATTTCAACGATCACCACTAAGATATAAACATCTGAGGTATCTTCGCAACATCACCAAAGAAATCAATTCTATGGATACTATGTTGGTTCAATTTGATAAGACTGGAAATCTGTACAAACTTTATAAAGACTATTATTTGGAATTACTTGAAAAAGAAATTCAGAAGAAGTATAAAATTGCTGATAAAAGATACTTAAGAAAGCCAACATTGAGGCTATGAAAATCATGGAGAAATATAACCTACAAATGAAGACAGAACCACTTGTTCCTAAGCAACCTCGGTTCATTTTGAAGGATCACAAACCAAATTTTTTACTAACCCATCATTAAGGCTTATCTGCCCTTCTAGCTCTGACATCGGTATCCTTAGTAAAAATATACTAGATAAATATATTCCTAATTTACTCAAAACATTAAAACTTAGTTTATGGACTAATTCATTTGACGTAGTTGACTGGTGTAGGTCTATTAACAGTAAGGTGAGTACAAAGTTTATCCAGTTTCATATTTCCAATTTTTATTCGTCTATTAATCCAATAGTACTTAATAAGGCACTTTGGCTTGCTCATAACAAAGCTGGTCTCACCCGAGAAGAAATTAATGTTGTGTTGGCAGCCAGAAGATCTATTATTAAATTTGATGATAAGTTGTGGGTCCGTAAAGACACACCAAATAGTTTCGATATACCAATGGGAAGTTCTGATTCAGCACAGATAGCTGATTTGGTCTGTATATATATTCTTTTTGAAATGGCTGAAGAGTTCCCTAACATTTATGGAGGTCTATATCGTGATGATCGTTTACTTTACCTCCAAAATGTTTCCAACCAAAAGGTACAAAAAGTTAAGAATAGTTTAGTTAATTTTTTCAGTAGAATGGGCTTAAAAATCGTTTTTGATGACGATCTGACGAAGGCCAACTTTTTAGATATTACGCTTAATTTACACAGTGACTCTTACTTCCCATATCATAAACCGTTGACCAATCTTAAGTACATTAGCAAATTTAGTAATCATCCTGGAGCAA
>NC_042998.1:17471416-17473916 GCF_006345805.1 Octopus sinensis
GGAAGTAATGGTAAGTGGCTTACTGGAGTCTACTATTCCTTCCCCCTCCTAAAAACTCTACTAACCTCTAAATTTCTTTGTTCTGATCAAATATACACTATTCCGGTAAACTAATTCTGTCAACTGAAATAGTAGCAGAATTATTGTAAGTGATTCTGCGCCGTGGATTTTAGTTATGCTAAATCATTACCAATGTCCTTTATTTTGAAGTTCATGAATTCATCTGAGGAAAACGGTTTCTTTAAAGTGATGTAATATTTTCATTAATCAATTAAAGGATTTGTGAGAAGCGGCCATAATGGATTGACCCCTGTACCTCTACTGCTACTCTCATGTATATATATATATATATATAAAGAAAGGGATTATATCACCATTTTCAAATGCAAGCCCAGCCTTTTTTATGGCCTTCCTAAAATCCATAAAAACAAATACATCACCGAAGCCTGCAAACTCTCCACTGACATCCACATCAACATCAAAGCACCGGAGGACCTAAAACTAAGGCCATCGTGGCTGGTACCTCCTGTGAAACACACCGCCTGAGTAACTTCCTAGACTCCTTTTGAAACCTTTCCTTACCCACATCAAAAGTTTCATTAGGGATGATCTGGACATGCTCAAGCACCTCCCGAAAACAGTTAACGAGGAGGCACTCCTGGTATCCTTTGATGTCATCAACCTCTACACCAACATTCCACATGAGTATGGTATAGAGGCAATTGACTTCTGGCTAGAAAAACACCCAGAGACATTCCCTGACCGCATTAACAAGTCTTTTATTACAGAATCTCTTAAGTTCATTCTGACAAACAATTTTTTTCTCTTCGACGACACACACTACCGTCAAAAATGTGGCATTGCGATGGGTACCAGGCTGCAACAGTCCTTGCGAACCTCATAATGGGGTACTTCGAACTGTCACTCTATGAAATATCAGCCAGAAATTGGGACATGTTTTCCACACCTACCTAATGGAAAACTGGAAAAGGTATTTAGATGATTGTTTCATCATATGGAAAGAACCTTATGAAAAACTCCTGGAATTCAAAACCATACTAAACAACATACATCCCAAATCCAATTCACTATGGAATTAAGCAAACATCATCTCCCATTCCTTGTCTCCATTATAAAAACACCTAAGAACCAAATCATAACAGACATCTACCACAAACCTACAGACTCACAACAATACCTCCTCTTTAGTTCATGCCACCCAAAACACACCAAGACAAATATCCCTTTCAATTTAGCTAAAAGGGTATGCACCATTGTCTCGGATCCAAAAACACGAGTAATACGCCTTCAAGACCTCAAAAAAACACTATTACAACGTCAATATCCCTCCACCCTTATAGAGTATGAATAAACCGCGCCAAAAAGAACTAGACAACACTACACTGAAAACCACCCAACCTAACACCACACACAACCTCAACATACTTCCATACATTTCCACCCACAACCCCAAAAATATCGAAGCATACACCACAATCATACAAAACCTCAGTCTACTGTCAACAGACCCAAAATTGAAAAACATTATAAATACACACAAAATCCTCAAATGCAAAAGGCAACACAAATCTTTAAAAACACTCTTGACAAATGCCAAACTTCACACACCACATCCACCCCCAACATTAAAAAAATGTGCACGCTCAAACTGTGGTACCTGCCCCTTTCTACTTGAAGGCTCTGAATTTACCTTCAAACAAGGTACGAAGTTTAAAATCAAGACTAACTTCTCCTGTTCCTCCGAGAACCTTATCTACGTTCTCACATGCGCTGGTTGCCAACATAATTATGTTGGACAAACGAGTCTCCCGTTACGTAAACGAGTAACGGTGCATAAAGAACAATATAAATCTCCCGGAATACCGACAATTCCACTGAGTGACCACTTAGACTCATGTGCTAAAGACTTAAACCCCAAATTCTATATATCCGCTTCTACCAATGTAAAGACGGGATCACCACACAGGAGAGAATTAACAAGGAGAATCTCTTTATTGAAAAATTCCAAACACAACTTAATATGCAAACTCCTCGTTAATCAAACTTCCTTTCTCTACCTCACTCTTCATGGATGGACTAACACAAATATATAAAGATACCATGCATTCATCACTTCAAGCTAAAACTTATATTCTTTAAATATCATTTTTACTATTGTTGTTATTACTATCATTTTTATTATAAATGATATGACAATTTGAAATGCAATTGTCTATGCAGATTTATATTATTAGAAAATAATATAAATAAAGTGTTAAAATCTGAAAGTTAAGTTAACAAGCAATTATATAAAAAAGATAATGCAAATGAAGCTAAAATGATAGTTTTATAATTTGGGTTTTATTGAAGAACTCAAAAGAGTTGTCTCCCCTTACTCACAACACAGGAACTGAAGAACCAGGACACAATTACTACTACTTCCTGTCCTGCAACATGCTGAATTTAACAACACAACACATCACATGCTCTAATCCCTTGG
>NC_042998.1:17478916-17493916 GCF_006345805.1 Octopus sinensis
AGAGTGAGAGAAAGTTGTGGTGAAAGAGTACAGCAGGGATCACCACCATCCCCTGCCGGAGCCTCGTGGAGCTTTTAGGTGTTTTCGCTCAATAAACACTCACAACGCCCGGTCTTGGAATCGAAACCGCGATCCTATGACCACGAGTCTGCTGCCCTAACCACTGGGCCATTGCGCCTCCACACTCAATTGAGAAACCCGGTAGAATAAAATAAAAATCACCGAAAACAATCTCTAGAATTTAAAACGCATTTACCAGCAATGAGCATGATGATGATGATGATGACGACGACGACTATGTATACACAATATGTAAACACATGAATGATACAGTGCTCTTGATGCAGGAGACCCCCCCCCCAACCAGGGATTATAAAAAATCCCACAAATCCAAGGTGAACATGATTACCAGGCGCACAGGACTTCTTCCAACTCTCGTTTGCCAATATGTAACCACAGGCCTTGTGTAGTTCAGTTCCTTATGGCCAATTCCGCCTCCGTTCAATGATTTTTGAACAAATTCGTTTGTGGGTTAATGCTTTTATTTCTTCTTTTACTTTCCACTACAAATGGAGTTTGAAATCCGATAAAGGCTCCACCGAAGAAGGAAATGTTTATGCTCAGTCCTTTATACCCCGTCCAATTCACAACCACCTTTGTCATAGCTAGTAGACGGACGTACATCGCCTGACATGCCTCGTTAAAACTATGAACTCAGTCGATAGTGAGATTCAATCTAAGTGCAACAACAGTTGTTGGACATAACTTCGCACAGCAATTTTCAGACGCTACACGATTTCGCAGAGTAGGGTTTCTTAGAATTTCCGCCTGACGGCATCTCTGTCACCGCGGCGTGTGTCACGAATCGATGGTGTCCCTCCGTAATTCTGCTAGCATAGAGATGTCTGCAAGTCTCCAATAAGATCTCGAGTTGGAAAGTCCTCCAAATCAGGACAGCTATTTCGATCTTGTCGATGTCTGGAATATCTCCAAGAGCGTCATCTCTTACTATAACCGATACATCTCCGTATACTGCTAATGTTGTCAACAGTCGCTGTGAATTCAAAGACTATTTACTGAAACAATGAAGTACTGCACTCTGTCAACGATAAGAAAAGTTTATCAGTAAGATTCTGTAATTTGCAAAAAGATAAAATATTTATCTTCAAATTTAAGTAAATAATAAATAAATAGTTATTTCCTGAACAGTGTGCTGGAGAATCTATATATAATTTATAAATTAACACAGGATCATTTGATGAATTATAATCGACCAGTTGTGAAATCATTTCCGTGATGTTCTAGGATAACATAAAGGAAGGAAAAAACGAATTATTGGAATAATTTACAGATTACCTGAGAATTCACACGGACCAATGCAAGCCTTGATGGCTATATGACTAGTGCAGCAAAGAGTATTCAAAGACTCTTAGGGTCTCGATGTTATTCAAATATTGATGAAAGACGTGATGCACTTATAGACTGGTACCTTTTCATGCATGACTCGATTGGTATTCCACACGCAAAGGGAATGACATAGTAATGTGTTGAACAATCCTGCTTCTGAAGTAGAAAGGAACAACTAAAGAAAAATCAGAACCGCCCAAATAATTCGTTTAGCATTTCATGCAAAATATTCGGGAACATGCATGATACGTAGAAATGAGTTACTCGCGCTGAAATGAGGTTTATTGATATGAGGCACGTATGCATATCAAAGAAATGTTTTGCAGCTTTTATACAATATTCAAAATTACGAATACCTTAGGCAATTTGTGCTTCAAATAACTCTCAGGTGTATCAACGATAGACTCTAGAAATATTTTGTAAGGAGAAAAGCTCTAAGAGTTCTTTTTGAAATACGTCAAAGGAGATGAGATATTCACTCTTGAACATATAAGTGTACCTCGCAAAATAATCTACTAAACACGATGGTTGAATCTAAAGTAATACAATGTATCGCATAAATGTTTTATTAACTGACATAAGTCGTTCAGATTCCACTTGCTGATTGAGTAAAGCCTCTTCTATGCTCAACATAATTTCTATCTCAAGTGTAGCATTTCCTTCATCAGCTTCATCCGGCTCAGAAATATTCTTTGAAAAATATATAGGTATGCAAAATTCAGGGAAATCACTTCCCTCCCATCATGTTCACCTCATCTGCTTTATCAAAACTTCGTACACGAATATTGTCCTGCGCTTGACGAGAAAGGTGGAATTTAGACGGTGTAACATTTGGGCTGAACGGAAAATGGGGGACACATTATCAAGCCAATTTGCAAATAGCCTGATTTGTTGTTTCACCTGTAAATGGTCGCCCATGGTAACGATTTCATAGCTTGATCATTTGGGTCCCTAATCGTAGCTTATCGCCTCAGCGTGCAAATTTTCTACAATGCTATCTTCGCCTTCCTTAATATTTTTCATTAATCTCTGAAGATTATCTTGTCATTAGCGACATTTACGTAAACAATCTGTGGTTGTCAGAGAGTTTGCAATACTCCATCCATCAAGAACTCAAAGATGGCATATTGCTTCCGTATGGAACCCGTCTTTTTTCCTATAATAAAGAATATGAAGAAGAGTAACTATAGAGGAACAATTACTCTACCAAAATGTGCACTTTGAATAACCAACGTCCTTTAATAAAATGCCAACATTTGCATTGTACTATTTCTTCTTATTACAAAAAAATCCGTAACACTCTCT
The DNA here is from genome assembly GCF_006345805.1 of Octopus sinensis. Lineage (NCBI taxonomy): Eukaryota > Metazoa > Mollusca > Cephalopoda > Octopoda > Octopodidae > Octopus > Octopus sinensis. The sequence goes on from NC_042998.1 coordinate 17,481,629, forward strand.
AGTAATTTCCATTAGAAAGGCAGTTTAAAAATTTGTCTGGGAATAAGCATAACCCTTTCTCTAATTTCCACTAACGGTTCTCACTTGTGCGTTGCTGTCCATTTCATATTTTTGATAAGAGGTTAAGTTCATGATAATCTCTTCTTAGTCGTTTTAAAAGCATCCGCATGCGTTACCAGTTTATTTTTATACATTTTTATGGAAATAGCATATATTTTCTGGACACCACGCTCATCTATTTACATGTGCGTATTCGTAAATATCGGCAAATTGCTTTTAACTAGTTTACCCGCTTTTATCCCCTCCTTTTTAGTGGCCATTTTTATCACAGTTGTAAATTTTGCAGATACTGTTGCTAATATCAGCGCAGTTACGAATTTCTTCCTAAGTGTTCTTGTTTTTCAATTTTTTTCTTTTATGTTGAGGCGCAGTTTCTTCTTTTAAAGCATATGCGGCTCTGATAGGATCGATCCATAGTAAAAGTTCTCCAACTATGACACCCTCGCCTATTTTCCAAGAATATATTGTGGATTATGTCACTCACTATCTCAATTTTTGTGATGCGCAATGGTCCAGTGGTTAGAGAAACGGACTGACGGTCATAGGAACACGGTTTCGATTCCCAGACCGGATGTTGTGAGTGTTTATTGAGCGAAAACACCTAATGCTCCACGGGGATCCAGCAGGGGAATGGTGGTGAACCCTGCTGTACTCTTTCACCACAAGTTCTTCTCACTCTTACTTCCTGTTTCTGTTGTGCCTGTAATTCAAAGGGCCAGCCTTGTTACATTTTGTGTCACGTTGAATATCCCACGAGAACTACGTTAAGGGTATATATGTCTGTGGAGTGCTCAGCCACTTGCACGTTAATTTCACGAGCAGGCTGTTCTGTTGATAGGATCAACTGGGACCCTCGTCGTCGTAAGCGACGAAGTGCCAACACATTTCACATTATAAAACTGTAGTGTATAGATTTAAATGTTAAGTAACAAATTCATATGATATACCTTGAAAACTGTCATTTTTTGTCAATAAGTCTACTTGTCTGTTCCTTGAAATCTTTATTAGCTTTGTTTATCGCCTCATCAATATGGCTATTCCCTAGGAATCGACGTCACTAATATTTTTAACCCCAAGAGAAGCCTGCACCTGCTGGTTTTCGATGCAATCTGCACCTTTTAGTTATTAGTTTTGCTAGCAGAATTATTTGTATGTGGAAATGTACATATTTCTAATGCAATTTCTATCCTTCAGAGTTGATGTGAAAATTTATATGATGAAACTTACTGAATAACCTTGACAATAACTCGTACATTTTTTAATTTCTTATCACATTTTTTGGCTAATTATTTTTTATGACGATCCATACACTAAATATACTAACACTAAATTTAGTTGTTTCTTTCATGTTGCAAACAGAGAAGAGAAATTTATATTCAGAGCATGTCTAATCTCTATAGTGTACATGTATATAGACGTTGTCTTATTATTTCCGTAAGCACAGTGAAATCTATATTTTGTTCTGGTACTCTTCCCGAACCTGCTGTCTTACGTATTTATATAAGTCACGAATATAATAATATAAAAAATCGTTACTACATTTTGTTGTCATCATGTCTAAATATACTACGTTAAATTTTCATATTGAATATGAAATTTTTAGCAACACTTTCCGAAATTATTTTCATCCACGAGATAAGGGCGTCGTTTATCCCTGGGATGGAAGTTTTTTTATTAATGACGTTCTATCATACTTGGTTTATAAATGTCTGCTGTGAAAACCAATAATAATAAAAATAATAATAATAATAATAATAATAATAATAATAATAATAATAATAATAATAATAATAATAATATCAAAAGGCGTTTGATAGCATCCCCCACACATGGATCCTCGAAACACTAGCCATTAACAAAGTAGCACCAACAATCATAAAATTCATAGAGCACTCTATGAATAAATGGCAAACAGTCCTACGCCTCCAAACAAAAGAGGGACTCATGAAAACCAAAGACATCCCATTAGAAGAGGAATATTCCAGGGAGACACGCTCTCTCCACTTCTTTTCTGCTTGGCACTGTCACCTCTATCTGATATACTAAATAGAACTGGATGCGGATATAAATATTACGGCAAAACGATCAGCCACCTTTTATATATGGATGACCTAAAACTATACGCTGCAAATGACAAACAGCTGGAAACACTATTAAAGACAGTTCATGGATTTACCAAAGAAATAGATATGAAATTTGGATTAGAAAAATGCGCCAAAGTAACCATGAAAAGAGAAAAACTAGTTAAGAGTAACAACATCACACTAGATAAAACCAATGAAATAAAAGAATTAGACCAAAGCCAAACTTACAAATACTTAGGAATCCATGAACTAGATAAGACACAACACACACAAATGAAAGAGAAAATAAAAAAAGAATATTATAGACGAGTTAGATCAATACTAAAAACAGAGCTCAATGCTAAAAACAAGATAATAGGTATCAACACTTTAGCTGTCCCAGTTATAAGTTACAGCTACAATATCCTTAACTGGACACGAAATGAACTGACCAAAATAGATAGGAAAACAAGAAAAATAATGACAGGATCTAGGATGCATCACCCAAAATCTGACATAGAAAGACTATATATACAACGTATAGAAGGTGGTAGAGGCCTTATATGCTGGAAAACTACTATAAAATAACCACCATAGGACTGCAAAAATATCTACTTCAGAAGGAAGGAAAACTGATCCAGATAGCGGCAAAACACGAGCAAAACAAAAAACTGTTCTCAGTATTTAAGGAAGCTGACAAATACGAACAAGAAATCATACCACCTAATAAACATGATGAAGAAGAAGAAGATGAAGAAACAACAAAAGCTATAAAACAAATGAAATCCAAACTAAAAATAGAACAGCAACGAACCATGATACAACGATGGCAAGAAAAGCCCCTTCATGGTAAATAGTGGACTAAACTAAACGCAAAAGAAATAGACAAAGAAAAATCCCAGCAATGGTTGAGAAGCTCAGGACTCAAAGTAGAAACAGATGGATTTTTAATTGCAGCACAAGACCAAAGCCTCCCCACCAGAAATTACCAAAAACATGTAATGAAAAGAAATATTACAAGTAACTGCAGAATATGTGGAGATGGACAAGAAACAATAAATCATATTATCTCTAGCTGCCCAGTCCTGGCTAAGAAGGAATATATTCACAGACATGACAGAGTTGGAACCTACATACATTGGAAGCTATGCCAACATTATGGAATAACAACAGAAAAAAGATGGTATAGGTACACACCAGAAAAGGTTACAGAAAACGAGAAAGCAACCATACTCTGGGATATGCCGATACACACAGATAGAGAAATTAAGGCCAACAGACCAGATATAGTTGTCAGAGATCATGAAGAAAAAAAATGCTTTCTAATTGATGTATCAATACCGGCAGATGACAACGTGTCTCTAAAAGAAATGGAGAAACTCTCAAAATACAAAGACCTGGAAATAGAGGTAACTAGAATGTGGAATCTGAAAACAGAAACAATTCCTATCATAGTAGGTGCATTAGGCATGATAAAAAAATATTCAGACAAATACATAACAAAAACACCAGGACTTACAAACACATATAACATACAGAAAATTGCACTACTAGGTACTGCACACATCCTACGCAGAACACTTTCCATACAATAACCATCAGAGCATCACAACAAATCACAGCACATACCCAAGGCACACAGAGCTGCGCTCGGTAGTGAAGTAAAAGCACGCTATAAAAATAAAACTACTGAATAATAATAATAATAATAATAATAATAATAATAATAATAATAATAATAATATTGAAACGGACATGCTGTTCAAACCCTCCTGAATATAGCAGATAATAAGTTTGCCAATAAAACTGAGCGATTAATTACTAGATTAAATTAACGCCTATTTAATAACGTATTTAATAACATATTTCAGGAATTGACGTGAATTTCTGTAGCTACTTTCTCGACAGTTAATCAAATTTGTATATAAGACCAAAAGTTTACTTCGTGAATTCTTGCATCATTTAAATATATCGGGAATAAAAACATTCGAAACTTTATGCATTTTTATAGCATCTTTTTTGTTTGCTTGCTGGTTTGTTTTTGTATTTGTTTTGCTAAGTGAGATTTGCTGACAGAACCAAATCAAATGAAAACGACTTCATATATATGGCATATATGAGCGAAATCATCAAAGAATCTTACGTAATAAGTACACTCACGATCAAGTCATACTTATGGAATATCATTAGTTGGAAATGCTTACATGCCTGTACTCCCTCTAGAGGTGCTTCAAATGTTAGGCCCATAAATAAATTAACTGCAATAGAATAAATTAATTGATATTTTAGATTAACTTCAAAACCTAACTCTTAAAGCCAAGGAATGTGTATTCATTTAAGGTTGTATGGTTATGAAAGTGCCCTGTCTAATGTTTAATGTGTGGGGCTCGTAATCTTAAGATTGTAGATTCAATTTTCCCAACGCCCAGCATTCTTTTGTCTTGAGTGTGGCAATTTTTTCCACCTTGCTCTGTTCATTTTAGCTAAAACACGTGTTATTACTCGGTGTATCTCTCTCACTTTTTGTCTTTGTCTCTCTCTCTCCATTTTTCTCTCTCTTTCTCTCTCCTGTGTGTCTCTCTATCACTTCCAAGCTCTCATCTCCCGAATGTTTCGTTGCATGAAGGAGAGTAGGTAGGGAAGTTACATCTGTTTGCAACACTATAAACACCTAAAGCGCTTTGCGAAAATATGGTGCCCTGCTAATACGTTATACTAATACTCGGTGATACACATTTATGAGACGTGTGCGTGTGTGTGTGTGTGTGTGTGTGTGTGTGTGTGTGTATGTCTATGTGCTTTTCACTAGAAATAGAGATGCAAAGAAAAGAACAGATTGATCAGCAGACAGACTGAATGTACTGTGGCTCATTATAATACGCCTGGTTGCGTTCGGCATATTAAATAAAACTATGGTTGATCCCTATATACACAGTATAGTGAATAGAACAATTTAATACAATGAGATTAACTGTACAAGACAGGAAAACGTAAGGACTTCTGAGTTACAAACATCCAAGTTAACTTTCTGTAATTTCACTCAGGATCTCTAAGTCCAAGATTAGACACTCCTAGATTACCCAAGAAATATATTCTATTGTGTCTGTGTTTCTCTTATTTGAAAGCAGTGAATGTAAAAAAAATTCAATTTTCTCACATATTCATATCTGACACCTGGCACTAATCTCCAATAATGCTACATCGTTGTGAATTTCAGCGTCATTAAGTATTACTGATTTACAAAGAAACTATCAAACGTTTTAGTTCTCTATTCCAATCCGAAATCAAAATACACAACTGAATTACAACGTTTGTCAACAAAGTTATTCGTCTTTCTTTACTTCTATAATTGGGTCCCTTTACCTTGTTAGAGCAATTATTTCGCACTTCTCACGTTTCTACTGCTGCAGTGATCGGAATGAGCTGTCTTAATGCCTGGTTAGAAAAAAATATTAATATAGCGAGAGATTTCTATCTGATAAGTAATCATATACTTATATACCTATACAAAATACAATAAGACTGGCGCTTCTAAACTGTGATATAGAAAGAAATAAAGGTATATATATTGGTACATGTACTTCTCACATATATCGATATGAATATATATAACATATCGTATATTCAGAGGATCAGATGTTACAAAATTCTCAGAGTTACAAGTAGAATAATGTAGCATAAGTGATGCCGTAGCAAAAATGAAATATTAACAATTAAATATTAAAAAAATAAATATAAATATAGGAGCAACGTTAAAAAAGATTTGCAGAGTTTGTATAGATACAAATATATATGCTTTCAGATAAATTGCTGATTGCATATATTCATAATCTTATCAGGCTTATGCTCACCGTTCCTCACTCTGGTGTGAATATAATTATTTACTGCTGAATACTTCGAAAGTGTTGGGCACCCTCAATTAAATTTATAAAAAAGAAGTATTCTCTGTAGTGGAATGAAGTAGTTATTCGAATGCAGTAGTGTAATGAAAAAAGTAATTAAAGATTATCAGCTTTTGTTAAAACAAGCACGTTTCTTATATTTAGAGTGTTAAATTGCGTAAATAAACATTTAACACGCTAATGGCAATCTGCATGCTGCCAGCATGCGATCTTAAATTGAACAGCAACACTTTGAAAGTGCCAAGACTTTTTGTTCGTTTCGATTCGGCATTTCTAGCAAAACTGTTCACACTGTTCACTCGTTAGCTACAGTGTCGAAATGTGTTTTATCAATTCTTTTACAACTTGTGTTTCATTACTAAATTTTTCTGATACACTATATGCTTAAATTACGTAATATCCCGTTAAAAGAGCAAGAACACATACGTCCTGCAAAACGTGGCAACTTCAAAGATGGATAGGGAAGTTCTAAAACGACTTCCATACGATAAAAAATAAACATATTTTTTCTGTCATATTTTTGTTCTGAAAACTAAGCTTTTTCAGCACAAACTAATTCTCGATTGAGAGAAACATTTGACCAAATTGGGTGTGTACTGTGCACATCTAATACAGGTGGAAGAATTTACAGTGGTGCCGATTAAGCAAATATTTCCTTTTATTGTCTGTAATTAAAAACAATATCTTAAGTTGTTGAATGTACTTATTTCATATTTCTTTTAAATCAACCACATGTATTGTAATATAAAACAACTTTAATTCCAGCTTTACGTTTTGTAATTGATAAATATTTGACAATAGAGAGAATCGTTATATTTCAAATGAAAAGCAAAGCACATATGTGACCGCTTTAATACTGTAAACGTTTAAAAATGTATACTTGATATATAATATCTGATTAAGAATTTATATAACGTAAGATTTCAATGTTAGACTGGGGAAATTAAATTCAGATCTACGATTTACATTAAATTTCAAATGATATATTGAACAACAGCAAGAATAGTTGGAAAATACAACTTTCCAGTTTATATTTTCATTGTAAATTTTATTTAGCTTATGGTGTTACCGTTGGTGATTTTAGTGTTTAGTATTACCTTTTATCATGGAAATAGTTATCTTGAACATGCAGAGACTTTGTATTTCTGAAAACATAGTTTAATATATACATCTTTTTAAAATTTATAGAATTATATTCGTGGGGTATTTGGCTGTTATTTGAGCGTTCAGTTCAATGATATACAACGTTTTGTATATCATGGGAGCTAACAAATATTCGACGTGCGGATTTGTAGAAACAAAAGATAACACTGCGCAGGAGTATTTGTACGGTAAGAAGTTGGGTAGCAACTTGAGCAGTTGTCTTCTGCTATAGACGCCCCATCCCCAGGCGGAAGTTTACTCTTGACGGCGAAATCAATGTTAGACTACCTACGGCTACAAGGGCTTTTGGAAACCTTACCCATCGTTTGTGTTATGAGAACGATATCGATCTGAAAACGAAAATAGGTGTATAAAAATCTTGTATTTTGAGCACACTTTTGTACCGGGCAGAAGCATGGGCACCTACTATAGATATATAAAGAAACTTTAAACCTTCCACTTGTGCTGTTTGCACAACATATGCAACACAAAAGGGCAAGACAGGATATCCAATGCGAACATCTTAAAAAAAATGTAATATCTTCAGTATCCAAAGCGTGCTGATGAGAATTCGGTTCAGATGGGTATGATATGTTGTTCGAACGTAAAATGATTACATTCCGAAAATTCTTCTGTACGGCCAGGAATTGGAGGGATATCGCGGCAAAGGAAAACCTCTCCTTCGATATTAGAATACGTTACAGCAATCACTAAGATCTCAGAAGCTTAACCTGACATCTTGGAATGCCATTGCCTAGATCTGTCAGTATGGCGTAGAATGTGTTACGATGCATCCAAAAGTTTGAGGTGAAAAAGAAACAACAATATAAGAACGAAATCCCGCAACCAACGGACACACTTTCCTAATCACAGGCAAAATCGAAATCATCAACGTCCCCATTGTGACTTCATAACAACATCTATGGCTGGGATAAAATTACATTCATGCATCCGTCACCCATAGATGCAGCTTCTTAGTTTCTTTCTTTTTTGTTTCTATTACAAATTTTAACTTGAAGCCCTAACCTTCAAACACACATACGGCGAAACCGACTGTAGCACCATCATATATATAAATTTATGTGCGTGTGTGTATGTGTGTGTGTGTGTTTGCGCCTGTGTGTGCATTATGTATGTATATATATGTATGTATAGATGCACACACACCACACACACACACACACACATATATATATATATATATATATATATATATATATATATATGTGTGTGTGAGTGTGTTCCCCATAGACGCTTGATAATCGCTAATGCTTTTTTTACGTCCCTGTAACTTAGCGGTTCCTTTATCCTTTATCGTGAAATGTAGAGCCAGTAGTACAAGGCGGCGAGCTGGCAGTAACGTTAGCACGCCGGGCGAAATGCGTAGCCGAATTTCGTCTGCCGATACGTTCTGAGCTCAAATTCCGCCGAGGTCGACTTTGCCTTTCATCCTTTCGGGGTCGATTAAATAAGTACCAGTTACGCACTGGGGTCAATGTAAAAGACTTAATCCCTTTGTCTGTTTTTGTTTGTCCCCTCTAGGTTTAGCCCCTTGTGGGTAATAAAGAAATAAGAAGTAATGTCGTCGATTTTTTTCATGTCAAGTTGGTGCCACTGAGCAATGGCTGAAACAACAAGCGAAGTTGGAGTGTCTGAGACGTGTAATTTTCAATAACTTTACAAAACTGCATCTTAATTTTTTTCTCAAAGATTCGTATGTGAATATCTTATCGGTGTGGTTTATCGTCTTTAGAGTAAACATCATTTATTTAAACAATTTTATTCAAAATACCCGCGTCTAACCTGTGTTAGAGGACTTCAAACCACCGTAGTGTTTCGACTTCATTGCGCGTCTCTACAGAGAAAGCTACTACGCCAGAACAATGTATCGACAAGAGTAGGGCATGCCATTTATAATAATCAGCAAACAAATTATATTCCTATTATAATTTATGATGATTGCTCATCGGCGAGAATCCAAACAATTGCATATTTATTTATTCTAAATACGTTCTAACAAATTCGAATGTGAATATCAGATCAAGGTTGGTTTTAGCTATCGGAGAACACCTCAACTAATTCGACGATTTGTGTTCATAACACACGTTATTCACCCGTATAAGAGGACTCTCGGAATTAGAACTAGTCCTCTAAACGTAAGATTATTTCCCTGAGTGTTTGTGGGCGGAGGTGCGTGTGTGAGCGTGAGAGAGTATATGTACACATGTTCTGACCACAATACTCGTATAGTATAAAAAGTGCTTGTAAATGTAAAAGCACTCTTGACTCTTTAAAGAAGAATGTCGACTTCTATCATGTGAATGAGAATGCGATGCATCAGGTATTTCAAATGAATTCCGATCGGGTGTCATTCTCGAGAATATTAGTTTTGTACACAAAATGATTGTAATGGAACCTATCATTTCATATATGATATTTATTACTTTTTTTTATCGATACCTGATTGAGGAAGTAACAACACCATTTCCAACAGAAGTAAAACTCAGAGACGTAGCTTAATATTGCTGTCAGTTTGAAGGACGTCTTATTGAATCAGTCAGTAGGCATGGGTTCCTGCAAGATACAGGATATGGTCGATGTGAAAGATCGCATCGTCTGCTTATTACTGATGCCATCGCAACCAAAATGACGGAAGGAATATCGATCCAGGCCATTCATAAAGGTCAACGTAAATAAAAGAAAACTGCATTACCTTTTTGATCGATCTGCTGTTGCAGACATTTCATACTGATATTTCATACCTGTCGGTATGTAATCTTATTTATTATTAGGGAATTTGCAAACTAATATGTTCCCCCTGCAAATGTGCATCACTAACATTAAATAATCTGGAAAGTAATTCATTAATTCGGGATATAGAATGTGTGTGTGTGCGTGCGTGCGTGTGTTCGTGCGCGTGTGTGTGTTTGCATATGTACATACACACACACATAATATATATGTATCTATACGGATATACGGATATTTGTGCGTCAATAACTCCATGCATGTGCGCTTGTGACTTTTCGTACAATGGAATCACCTTTTGTTTGAAACTGATGGGTCTATTATACATACTACATTAATTTCATTGAAAGAGAGTAAGTGACTACGGTAGTGTAAATATAATTGAGCTTTCAACTCCGAATCAAACAAGCAGAAATGACAAATCTTTGTTTTTAATAGACCAGAAATTATGTAATGCCTTGTAAATTGGAGAGAAATTTAGAATTCTAAGAGAAATAATGTTCGGCTCTACTAAGTCTAAGACATTTAATAATGAGCAGTAATGAACGGTCATACGTAATTATTATTCAAGATGTTAATTTTAATATCTAGTTTGATTAAGATTGTAGTAATTATGCCAGTTAATGAGTTATGTTATTCCTATTAGAGCGCTTGTTATATTACACTGCTGATAAATATCTACTTACATAGTAACGGTGAATGCTTAAAGAGATCGATAACAATAGTTTAGTTAAATTATACAGTTTCACTCATTGTATAATTAGCATTTTGTATTTTAATTAGTCATTGATGTCTAGAGAATACAAACGAATAAGTTTTGCAAGAAAATAAAATTTAGAGTTTTTCTCCGGCAGGATATGTAAAAAAATAGTTTATATATATATATAGTTAATCCAAACAAGAAAGCACAAAAAAACACAACAACGCGAGGACGTGGAACAAAAATAGTATTATTGGACGTTCAGGAAAGGAGGAAAGGTTTAACGTTTCGAGCGAAGATCTTCGTCGGAAACATAGGAGAAGGAAAGATCCAGAAAAGGGAAGACAGAGGGAAAAAAATCGCCAACGGTACACACGCGATCACATTTTATATATATATATACTTAGATAACTTAGATATGTTTCGACCAAAGATTGGTCCAGGCCATGTCTAACTTAATAGCACCACCTGATAGGATTATTCGAATCCTGTTTAAGTCAAGTTTTGTTCAAGTAGTAAGTTCTTGTTGGGTGAGTTGTATCAAGTTTTGTTCAAGTAGTGAGTTCTTGTTGGGTGAGTTGTATCCAATTATGGGCGGCTTATCTGGTATTCTTTGAAGGAATCTATCCAGAGTCCGTTTAAAGTTGATGGCATCCTTTTCCTCTTTGATCTCCCTCGGGACAATGTTAGATAGGGCAGGGCCTGTTGAGGAAAAGAAATTATGTTGGAGTGTACATGTAAGTTGTGATCTTGAATTGGGCAGGGGACGTATGGCCCGTGGTCCCAGTCTTGGATGAACCTTGAAGCTAATGTTAAGGTCGTTTGGGCAAAGTTGGCGGTATATTCTCCACATCGTACAAATGATGTAGCGCTCACGGCGACGCTGGAGGGAGTAAAGTTTCAAGGCTTTAAGGCGATCCCAATAATCGAGAGCAGCCATGCCTTCAATATATATATATTTAAATTTTCAGTTCTTATTAGTAACAATAGCTTATTTCAACACAAAGAAACGGACTCATTTCTTTCAAATATCGATGTTTGCTTGAATTTAGTTCTTATCTCGCGATATAATGATATTGATAAATGCAGGTATAAGTAAACTCACTGTCTTCTCTCCCAAACTTCATACAGCGTTATAAGACCATAATTACCAGACACAGCTGGCTGATTCGCTATCAATAGACTCAAATGAGCTCGAAATTCGTTTTCTTTCATTGTCACCAATAGGAAAAAGATGCTCTTATGTACGCATTAATTTCTGTGAAACTACATGAATGAGTCTAAGAGAAATTACTACATATTACATATTTGTTCTAAAGTTTTGTGAACACAACAGATTTTTCACTTTAGACGAGAATGATATTCAGATAATGTAACTGGGATGTATTATTTTTACATTTTCATATAAATTGCATACAGAATCACAATTATATCAAAACTTTTTCTTCATATAGCTGAAATTATATTCCTGTATAATTACGGAAATATTAGTTAATTATAGAAATATTATAAGGACGTCTTTACACCCAGGTGGCAAGGATTAGGTAATCGGCTTAATAGACATAATAGTTAATACATGACAGAAAATACGTTACCTAAATTACACATTGTTGTATTGAAAGAAGCAATTGTTATAAAAGAAATTATAAATTGCACAGTGGTATTGAAATCT
>NC_042998.1:17496416-17543916 GCF_006345805.1 Octopus sinensis
TCCACAATCAGCGTCATTAAGAAGGTTGAATTTGAAACAAAAATATATGTAGATCAGCATGAAAGCCTTCAGCGACAAAGAAAGAGGTTCAGAGGAAACGGAGTAATCAAAAATGTCAAACAGAACCCAAACGTGTTCAATTCATGTTCCAACAAGCACGGAATTACTGTCTCATCCATTGGTCTACTGATAGCATTCGCCAGCTTTACTCTAAAGGAATGTTAGAAGCATTTCAGAAACAATATTGCTCTCTATTTAGTGCTTCCACTGATATCGATGTAAGTGATCTGAACGAATTCAACACCTAATACATTATCTCTGACACAACTTTTATTGGCTTAGACAGCTTAACAATAATAAATGAAATCGAGTATTATTCTGCATTAGGCTCTAATACATTCCCCCGCTATTATCCTGACAACAACTTCCAATCCCTCAAACCAACCTCCTATTAAATTATTTAGATTCAGGATATATATCTAAACAGTTCTTATCCCAATCTGCTATCGAAGTCTTCAAAAGAGGGAAACCTATCTCTCGCAGTTAATTATTGACCAATCTCACTCACTTCCCAATATCATCAAATTTTTTGAAAATGAGTGAGATAAAGGATGCCTGGCTTCCCGGAGAGCCGCAATCTTCGTAATTCAGCAAGCATGACTTTAACTGAGGGAAGAACCGACTAGTAAGGGCTTTTACATCACAACTGTGGTGACCTTAAAGCTTTGGATTAAACCGATTTTTAAAATCAGTTAACGGAATGTGAAGAATATGGATATGATAGCATTCCTGAATACCTAGGATACGTATAATGCATTAGATGCTTCAACAAACACCAATAATCACATATTTTAACAAACAAGTTTTGCCAAAACATAAACATTGTTAATAATGCCAAAGAAAGAGTAGCTACACAGCTAGCCTTATACAAGTCTAACGAAAATATGTTCAATCACTTTGTATTGTAATGTAATAAGTAGAGTGACTATATTATGAATAAACTACCCAGAGGCGAAAGAAGAATTAAACGCCTTCACCAATACTATCAATATTTATGCACTAGGCATTCTTATGGTAAATCAGAACAAAATATAACAAACTGAAATCAAAGCAATGTCGTTGCAGTGTGGACAGTGAAGATAAAGGCATCCCTAATAATAAAAGATGTGTACGAGGGGATTTTAAAGAGAGTTCATCTTCAACATTGCAACTCGGTTTCTTCAGAATTCACTCCGGCTATTTCGTTCAGATTTCCGAACGAAATAGCTGGAGTAAATGGCGATAGAGAATATGAGATGAAAAACAAGCTTCAATAAATCATTCTTAGGCGGAGTGCATATTAGCCTTCGAAACCTTAAACCCTAAATTTCCATCTACTTTTCTCAATTACATTAGTTTTGCCACCATTATCACAACAATGATGTATATTCTTGTTTGTCCACATTATTTGGATGCTGCAAAACGTCGATGAAAATTGATCATCTGTTTCATTGTCCTCACACCACTTTCTCCCACATAGTTTTGTTTCACGAGTTTTAAAAAACGTCCAGCAAATACACAGAGAATTATCTATACTAATCTATATTAAAGGTTGCCAGGTGGTCAATCCCTGTGACTTTTGCTTTTGGGCTTCAGTAAGTAATGAATAGTAGTATGGTTGATGAAAGGATAAATAAGACAGTTGAGATGTGCTTTGGGCACGACGAATCATCTGGGCAGCATGTCAGGTACATTTCTATACATTTAATTGGATGAAGTGAAAACTCGTAACCTATTTGTGTGGTAATTTAGGGTTTAAGGTTTCGAAGGCTAATATGCACTCCGCCTAAGAATGATTTATTGAAGCTTGTTTTTCATCTCATATTCTTTATCGTCATTCTTTTATTTTCCTTTTTCTTCTCGTTTCCGATTCAGTACGAATTTTCCATTTTCAATTGAAGTAATATTTACATTTAGTATTTCCTATCTGTTTCATATAATTCTCAAATACTTTCTTTTGTTTCAATATTTACTCTAATTCGTGACCCGTTCCATAGCAGCCGTGCTTATTTGTATGCAAATCACTCCCCAGCTATTCCAGGGAATTTATTCAAACACATTTTTTACCCTTCTCGTCGCTTCACAAACTTCACTAATTTGCTGCACTCTCTTCTCTAAAACTCCCTTCATATACCTACGTATCAAATACGAGACTTATTTTCATATTTACATTTCCTAAGAATGTTTATATTTATATATTTATCTTATATATTTATCAATTTTTATACTTAAATATTTTCATCTGTAAATATTTTCAGTTTGTAAACGTGGCGATACCCCTGCATAGGATGGATTTCAACTCTTCTTAATAACTACATTGTTTCTTTCCAGGTAAACTGAAATCTGACTGTTCAAAGAAGAAACCAATAATTAGTATTGACTTCTCTTGAAAACAGAGAAAGTTTGGCACCATGCTTTATGAAGAAGCTGGAGACCAGAGTTTATTCCACAAAGATATTCATTCTGACATGTTTGCTACGTAAAGCGACGACGCCCTGACTTTACCAACAGTGCAAATGTGGGCAGGTGAATATAGAAGGGAAAGGGAATGTCTTGTAAATTACCCACGGTCTGGAAATCCTACAACTACCATCACCGAGGAAAACATTGGGCGTGTTTACCGAATTGTCATGGATACAGATGATTGACTATAAATCGAATAGCCAATGCTATTAACATATCTCATGAAAGTGCTGAGGACGATCGACACAATGTACTTGGCATGACGAGCCTTTCTGCTCGCTGGGTGCCACGTTTTCTAAAGCGTGCCAGGCTGATCACGTCATGGTAAAATATAAATTGTCTGAAGCAGGCTCAACTTGTTTTCTTGGAGTTTCCGAACTCAAGGTGAGTGTTGGGTTCATCAGTTTTAGCCAGAGACCGAAAGAGACAATCACGTGCTCACAAAAGGTCAATGTTGTTTTATCTGCAAGGAAGATGGTCTCAGTTTCGGAGGATGCAAAAGGCTTTGTGTTTATTGACTATCTTTAAAAGAACCACACCATGTAAAGAGAATACTATGGCAACTTTTACTGAGGCAGTTACGCCAGGCAGTCAAGACCGAGCTTCGGGGAAAACTGAGGAAAGCGGTCTTCCTACATAAGGATAGGGCTTCAGCTCGCAAATCCCTGGTTTCAATGGCTGTGACTTTGAACTGGTTGACCACTTTCTCTGTACTTCTAATTTGGCCCCAACAGTATATTATCTGTTCCCCAACATGAAACAAAATGGCTCGGATCCAGTATTGCAGAGATGGTGTTGTCATATCTATGGTGATATGTCTCACTAACTTTTCATCGGTGGTGAAAGCTCATTCCCCAAAGTTATCTACCATACACACACTACAATACCGATGGAAGAAATCTGTGAGCTGTAAGGAAGGCTATTTTGAAAAATTAAATTCATTTGGTCACATTACATGAGAGTATCTTGGTCGGCTTATCTCAGCCGACTCTCGGGTTTGTTTACATACACGCACACACGCACACACACACACAGAGAAACACACAAATACACACACATAAACACACACGCACATATACAGACAGAGATAGACAGAAAGTTTCATATGTTTCTATAAACGCACATTGATATATCCTTGTGTACAAAAGAGAGAATATTCGTTATGATTATTTTAGAAGCATTGAGTGTTGTCATTATGTTTATGTGCACGAATGAATGAGGATTCGCCATTGCATGTGGTTGGCGGCTTTGTAATTCCGATATGCCATTACCCTTCTAGCACCTTGAAGATAAGTAGCGACCCAGAAAACGTAAGGCAATGAACCATTCATAGAATATATATGCTTCATGCTGCATATATGATCAACGATGGGCTTACCAATGCTAACTATAATACATAAATATATAACTGTATTTCTCAGAATCTCTGAAAGTGAATGCACCACCACTGACAAACTGCGACAATTTCAGTAAGTTCTTCAGTAAGATATTGAATATTGATGCAATATTCAATGATCAGTGCTTCTCATGAACGAAATAATATCATGAATAATTTAACATATGTATCAAACACTAAACTCCAGCCCGAATAATTATCTCATTTAAAGTGCATTTAGGATAAATTGTCTGGTGACGGTCGTTATAACTTATTTATATGATGTTGAAAATGTATCATCTAAAGCAAGACGATTTCGTATACTATTATCTAACACGGTTCCCTTTATTATTACCGTTGAACATTTTCCTCAAGACATCCCATCATGCACATGATCGTAGAGCAATGCAATTATAAGCACAAATTGGATAAGGTAATTCTATCTATGAGCCATGTAATATGTATGCATTAGATTTCAATGATTGCTATACATGGAATTTACCGTCTGTTATCGACCACTGTTATTGGCATTTGATGCGGTATAATAAATATTCTTGCACACCAACGGCAAATAGAATAATCACTTACATACATACATGCATATGTGTGTATGTATATATATATATATGTATATGTATATATATAAGTATGTATGTATATAATATATATATATATATATATATGTATATATATATGTATATGTATATATATAATATATATATATGTGTATATATATATATAATATATATATATATATATATATGTATGTATATATATATATATATATTATATATATATATGTATATATATATATATATATATATATATATATATATATATATATATATATATATACATGCATACATAGATACATAGATACATACGCACACATACATATCCATATACATATACATATATTTATATGTGTGTATGTTTGTACTTATACATGGACACACACAGAACATGTATCCGGCTGATATATATTCTGCATCCTAGTGACAGCTCTACAGGTGTAAACACATGAATATATGATATAAGCTGTGTTTGTATGAATGTAATGTTGATATATGTGTATGAATATATGTATTTACATATACGCGTGTAGGTATTATTGTGCCTATGAGTATCGGTTTGAGTACATCTGTTAAATATTGCAATATTCATAGAAATATTACAGAAAATTATATATGAAGAATGTTAGTTGAGGGGACAGTTCATATTTGTCCACAATATAAATGTATATGACATTTTTATTTTGTCTGCAATAATCATAACTTTGGTACGTACCACTTCTTAAATATTACGATATATCCTATGAATTGTAATAAACAAAGATATTTTCCATCCAACTTGGCGTGGCTCACTTTATGTAACGCCTAATACTACGGTATCAACTTTGAGAGAACGCAGTAGTCTACGTTCTAAAAGAAGTTAACCACGTTAAGATGGATATAAAGATCCCTTGTAGGTAATAATGCTGCTTCGGTCGCTAACAATTAATCTTTAATGAACCTGTCGGGTATTTGTGCCATTGGCGTCTGAAAAGATGCTGAAATTCTATACAGTGAGTTAGCGAGATTTCGCTGGTAGATGGCCACCAGACGCCTCTCCATGATGATGACCAGTGCACAGCAATCATGTGATGTGAGAATTTAGGCATTCATAATATATATTTCAGTGCTTCTATGCACTATGCGCCAGTTTGAGAGGTTCTCTCATAGCTAATAACGCAGTATTCGGTGTTCTGACAAGACATTCACGTTAAGTTGGATATATATTTACCATTTGACCTTAAAACCCTTCTGTCGTCAATAATTAACACAGTTATTCCGCAAACAACTTTGGATACAGATATTTTTTCATTGACATTTATATGCTGCCATCTCGGATAAAAATACTGCATTATTTGTGTTTATATATCTTTTATATTTTAGCTGTTGTTTCAATCACTGAACCCGACTGTGCTGGTGCAGCGCTTGTAAGGGTTTCATCGGACTAAATGAATCCAGTACTTCCATTTTCTAGCTTGGTCTTTATTCTGTTGTGCCCTCTTGCCGAAATGATCTGTTGAGGGGGAGCGGAACAACACAGCATCGGTTGTCAAGCGGTTGTGGAGATATATACAAACACAAAGACACACATATAGATACACACATACATATGCATGTGTGTGTTTGTGTGTGTGTAAGTCTATATACATATATATATAGAGAGAGATACTACATACATACTTCTTCTGTCTTTACGGTCTCAGTTCAAATTCTGCCGAGGTCGACTTTGCTTTTCATCCTTTGGGGTTCGATAAATTAAGTACCACTTGCGTGCTGGGGTCGATCTAATCGACTGATACCCTCCCCACAAATTTCGGTCCTTCTGCCTAGAGTAGAAAAGATTTTTCAAATTGACTACTTTTTTCCACAGATTTAAATGCGGTTGATTGCTTCGGGATTGGTCTCTAGGGGTGATGCATACTAAATATTTTTCGAATATATTCGAATTTAATATTTAATATTGTTGTAATCCCATGCTGATGAGTCGAAAATGGTTGGGTAAAGTATAATTCTATATTCTTTATACCGATCTAATTCCGAAACGCGCGTACATGAGTAACCAAATATGGATTGATTTTCGTTATTTTTCCTCTTTGCCTGCGTAGTTTGTTTTCAAGTACTTTGGTTTTTCTGGGAGTCCCTTTTAAAGTAGAAGAAATAGTGTTTTTGACTGCTATTTTTAAACTTCGGTATGTGGTGAGGCAAATCTTTGCTGAACCCTAATTTTAAACTATTACTTAAGCTTACCATGAAATGGACTTTTTCATGCCGAATTCTACTTGGTGAAATTACTGATTACTTCTTAATTAATTAATTTTACCCTTTGTTATTATATATATATATATCAGATCGCCATGTTGATTCGTTAGCTACTGCACGCATTTTTTTTCTCTCCTTCTTTCTGTGTTTTTCTCTCTCTGTGTATCTTTCTGTTGAAGAGCGTAGGGTCGAAACGTTAAAGACTTGTTTTATTTATATTTCCTGAGCGCCATACTAATACAATTGTTCGTTTGTTTTCCACCTGCCTTCGTCTTTTGTTTATTTTCATAAAGCTTCCCGTTATATATATATATATATATATATATAATATATATATATATATTATATATATATATATATATATATATACATATACATATATCAAAATATGTATATTTGTATGTATGTGTATATGATATATATCCATATATATATACACATATATACAAGTGAATTATAACCTATGCATAAAATAAAATTAGTATTATATAAAGATACGCCACGTAAAATATGATAAATATGCGATTTTTGGAATAAATATTAAAAAAATATAAACTATGAGCATATGAAATATAGAAATAAATATGTACATATATTAAAATTATAAAAGAAAATAATGATGAATATATATATATATATATATATATATATATATATATATATATATATACAGCATATTACTCTACCACTGGTATTTGAGTACTCTTTTTTCCACCTTGTTTCACATTTATGTGTTTACTCCGGTATATATATATATATATATATATATATATATATATATATATATATATATATATATAATATATATTCAGTAAAAACAATTAAGATTCAAGTGAGTTTCAATGTTCGTATGAAACAATTGTACTGAACAACTAATCCATTCTTGTTGCATTTTTCTTATGTATATATATATATATCAATGGAAAATATATACACAAAAACGAATAATTAAGTAGAGAATTCAATGAAAACAGTTGAAAGATAGAGTCAAGAAGTAGAGGAAGAAAGGAACGTTGTTGGGACCATGCCAAGCGGAAGATAGGGTTAAACGTAAATAATAGATGAATGAATGGAAGTCAATTATTAGTGAGTCATTGACGTTTAGATAGCCTGGATCGTTAGTGAGTGGTCAGCATGTTAATAGATCAAAGGTCATTTTTTTCCTGGTAATAAATCGAAGGACCACACATTTTTTTCTTAATAAATAGGCAATTGAACGCATATATCCGTACACTGATTCAGAAAGCTAGTTGGTATTAATGTTCTATATAACGTTGATGGGACCGGCAGCATTTGTTTACGATACAGATTTTATGATCACGTAATTGATCTCTGCTAATCCTATGAAAGTTGCTTTTCGTTTTTCCATGAATGGCGCAGAAACTCTGCATACTAGTGTCTTTAGTAATATCAATATATTCTAATCGCGTTAGTTTTTGAGTTGAGAGTGGAAATTTTTCAGCCGTACCAGTAGCATTCGTTTTCGTGTCTTTCGTCACACTTTTGTCTGTGTGTGTAGTGTATATATATATATATATATGGGTGTGTGTGTGTGTATGTGTCTGTGTATGTGTGTGTGTTTGTGTGCGTGTGTTTATGTATGTGTGTGTGTGTTTGTGTGTGTGTGTGTATGTGTGTGTGTCTCTGTCTCTGTCTGTGTAAGCATGCATGTATGTATATATATATATATCTTATAACTTTATATACGAAGTAATTTTGACGACATATTTGTCATCATTTTCACAAGCAGATTGATGTATAGAGGTACAGTCAAGGGTCCTGCTGAGTATAATAAAACCGAAGTAACGTAAGCTATATGAATATTGGATAAGAGCTGTATCTTGATGATTTACTCCGGGTGTCAAAATAATGACTGCTCCTCAGTGCTTTGCCAACGCTATAAAGACCGTAAAACGTGCCAAAGACATCACGAAAAATTGCTCATTGGTTTCCCCAGTGAGCCTGACGTTATTCTGATCCACATCTTTGAGCAGAGACGACGGAACAGTTCAGACGGCAATAGGAAGCTACTGGAG
The DNA here is from genome assembly GCF_006345805.1 of Octopus sinensis. NCBI lineage: Eukaryota > Metazoa > Mollusca > Cephalopoda > Octopoda > Octopodidae > Octopus > Octopus sinensis. The sequence continues at coordinate 17,505,140 of NC_042998.1, forward strand.
ACTGTGGTTAAACTATGGATGTAGATTTGCATTTAGAAATCCATAACTGTCGCACCAGAAATTGTTTCATTGCCATGCTTCCGGAAACATCACAAGAGATTGTGGGAGAATTTGTACGATTTAAGCGCAAGATCTAACACCTAATTCCTCGAGTATCATTCCTCGGATTAATATGAGCAGGATACGGTTGCGAAAGACGTACATACATACATACATACATACATATATACATACATACATACATACATACACACACACATACATATGTGCACGCACAGACACACACACATAGAGATACACATACACGCACAGACACACACACACACAGAGCACGCAGAGACAAACACACACACACACACACAAGCTTTTTACTCACAGTTAACACTCCCGTATATGTGACAGGTGTGAAACTGAGTAACAGTACTGTGATAATTTTCTGGCTTTATTAAAAGCACGTTACTCACCTTTGGTATTCGAGTATTACTTTTTACAGCTCGTGTTTCACTAATGTGGTCCTCAGTGTGTGCGTGTGTGTGTATACATATACACACACACACATATATATATATATTTACATATATATATATGTATGTTTGTGCATATCTATATGAGTGTATACATATACATATATATGTATGTCTGTGTATATACCTATATACACACACACGCACGTGTATGTCATTATATGTTTGAAAAATTATTTGCCAAAAATATAAATGGTATACTATACAAGAAGCCACTCATCTATTCGAGGATATATTTAAAAGCATCAGATTGGACACAAGTATGAATCTTTATAAATTGACCAAGAAATTTATACATTATATAAGTGTGTCACACTTTTCCTACAAAGACCAAATATTCTTTCCAGCGAACCAAATAAAAGAAACATCTCAAAAATATAGTATTTTATCTTTCTCAACATTTAACGTAGACACATTATTTAAGAAATGCCTACTAATGTTTTTCGTAGATATTGCAAATTATGAACTAAAATCTTAACTTTACGATTCCGTTAACACTAATTCACTATAAGTAAAAAAGAGAAAGCCATGCTGATCAAAAAAAAAAACGAAAAACAGTTATACAAATTACTATAGTAAAAATATCAAGGTTCATATTTTTTTTTAATAAATGCCTTTTGGACGTAAATTGCTATACACATTAGTGTCATTAACATTTTATATAAGTAGAAATACAGTGTATTTGCTTTTACGGATGGGTGCGGAAAAGTTCCTGGCTTTAAGTCTATCGCGAAAGTTTTGTTGGAGGCCCAGTATTCTGAGTTCTTTTACTGGACATAGAGCAAAAAGAAGGGCTGCTACAATAAGTGTGTTAATCTGAGAGGGGAATAGCTTTAAAAAAATCATCATTATCTGAGCTTCTTGTATTTTATTTTACTCAAAGCCGGCAACTTTTCAACACCCACTCGTACACTCGTATATACATCATAACCACATCACTAACAAGTGTTACATAAATACATATATCAATTATGTGTGTGCGTGTGTGTGTGTGTGTGAATTCATATAGATGTGTCGTCCCTCCTTCTGTCTATGGATATGGATAGATACACATAATGGTTGAACTTCAACACAGTTACACTATGCGTTATTGTGTTTTCAAAATGAAACATTTTATATTACATACATATTGCAAGGGTATAATTTTTCATTCGGAACACTAGCTATCACCGTTGTTGTATTTTGTTTTAATTTCGAGGCTTCCTTTATTTCTTGCTCAGCATTTGTATTTAATTTTCTGTATTTTAATATACATGCATTGGTTTATATTGCTTTTAATGAAGTAGATCGAAATTATTTACAGTCCAGTTGGTTTATGTTCATTAGTCGAATATATTTTCCGTTTGTTTCTAAAATTTTCTATTGTAATTAAGTACACTTTTAATCAACAACAAAGGCGATAACAAAACATGAATGTGCCTACTATAGAACAAAAACCTAATTGCCAATTTGTAAACGAAAAAATATTAAATAAGGTATATAAGAAATAAATAGATGTTTATTTCCTTTTAAATTATGAAAAAAAATATGATCGGATATTTTCCTGAATTTTTATTTTAAGTTTTACACAACTTTATGCATTCAATTAAAATGATAGGAAGCAATTTATTTGTCCATTAATAGTGTCTAATGATGAGAAAATAGAAATTGACTGTATTTTCCACTTTGTTTAGATTGATTTGATAAGTTACGCCCTTGTGGTTGTGTTTTTACTTGTTTTCCCTTTCCATGTCATCGACTTTATATACATATACACAAACACACAAATATATATATATATAATATATATATATATATATATATATATATATATGCAACACACAAATACACACACACGTTATTTATATATATATATGTATATATATATATATTTATCTCTCTCTCTCTCTCTCTCCTCTCTCTCTCTCTCTCTATATATATATATATATATATATATAATATATATATATATATATATATATATACATATATATATATATATATATATAATACATATGTATGCGTGCATATATGTTTTTATATATAATATATATATATATATGCATATATATGCATACATACGCACGGTATGCATGGAAGGGTGTGAGAGAGAAAGAAAGAAAGAAAGAGATAATCACATACAAATCTAAAAACACACATTCGCAAGCATATGTATATATACCTTAGTACGCATATACACACTTTAATATATATATGGATACATATAAAATACATATACAAATATATATATATATATATTATATATATATATATATACATATATATACATATATATACATATATATATATAATATATATATATATATATATATATGTACATATATAATTTACATACATCGATGCAGGAGTGGCTGTGTTGTAAGTAGCTTGCTTACCAACCACCTGGTTCCGGGTTCATTCCCACTGCGTGGTACCTTGGGTGGCTTCTACTATAGCCTCGGTCTGACCAAGCCTTGTGAGTGGATTTGGTAGACGGAAACTTAAAGAAGCCTGTCTTATATATATATATTCATGGAGGGTGTATGTTTGTGTCTCTCTATTTATCCCCCAACATCGCTTGACAACCGATGCTGGTGTGGTTATGTCCCCGTAACTTAGCAGTTCGGCAAAAGACACCAATGGAATAAGTACTAGGCTTACAAAGAATAAGAGTTTCTCGATTTTCATTAAAAGAGCAAAAGAATTTATAGTTACATATATATGATTAGCAATAAATACGTGTGCACATAATCGTGTATATATATGTATATACATATATATATATAATATATATATATATATATCATATATATATATATATATATATATAATATATATATATATATATATATATATTATATATATATATATAATATATATATATATATACATACATACATACATACATACATACATACATACATACATACATACATACGAGCAAAACGCCCCGAGTCCAATGGACGGTGCTGAATTATATCTGCTGAATAAAAACCAATCAGTGTTTTCTTTTCATTAAAAAACAATTAATCATGCCTATATTTCAATAAAATTTTCGGTTTTGTTATACGAAGTTAAGGCAAAAAAAGAAACTCCTAAAAAAAAATCAAATTGTCTTTCCTTCCTTTATACGAAGTTTGAATAAAATATCTCTTTTGTATCTTACTTTTTTGGTCTCTTAAATATGCTGCATTTTGTGACATTATTTCAAGCCAGCCGGCTTTTGTTACGCAAAGTGCACGTGCATTTTTCTCGCATACGCGTAGTATCGATCGCAACAGCTGTTGTACGTGCGCGCAAAAATGCACGTATTATATATCTCTCTATATATAAACGGCAGTTTGTCTGTGCGTGTTTCTGTGTGTCTGTTTGCTTGTACCCTCACCCTGACCACGGCTTTTAACCGATTCTGATGAAACTTGACACACACATAGCCCAATGTCATAATTCAAAACTAACGCAGCGAAAATTTTGAAAAGTTCCCCCAGTTCTGAAAAAAATCGATAAATTCGACATGGGGTCGAGAATAAAAAAAAACAAACCACAGACTGTCTAGGGGACGCAACTCAACCTTTTTTTACTCTCAAAAAAAAATTTACCATCATTTTTTTTCCATTTTTTTGCTATTTTTTGGCTATAACTCTCTAAAAATGCTTTATAGTTATTTCCCTTACAAACCTGAGCAACGCCGGGCGATACTGCTAGTATAATATAAAATCTGTTCTGTCTGTGTTTGTGTCTTCTAGGATCTCGGGCAACCTACATCCGTTTGCGCTGAAATTTGATATGTAGATACCGACGGTATCAGTGCGTGTATAAGTCTTGAAAAAATTACAAAAATCGATTCCAGGTGAGAATGCGATCGATAAAGCTGTGGGAACGGCTTATCGATCGCATATCATATATATATACTCTTTACTCTTTTACTTGTTTCAGTCATTTGACTGCGGCCATGCTGGAGGACCGCCTTCTAGTCGAGTAAATCGACCCCAGGACTTAATCTTTGTAAGCCTAATACTTATTCTCTCAGTCTATTTTGCTGAACCGCTAAGTTACGGGACGTAAACACACCACCATCGGTTGTCAAGCAATGGTGGGGGGACAAACGCAGACGCACAAAGATATACATACATATATATATATATATATAGCATATATACGACGGGCTTCTTCCAGTTTCCATCTACCAAATCCACTCACAAGGCTTTGGTCGGCCCGAGGCTATAGTAGAAGACACACGCCCAAGGTGCCACGCAGTGGGAATGAACACGGAACCATGTGGTTGGTAAGCAAGCTACTTACCACACAGCCACTCATATATATATATATATGTATATATATCAACAATCAAGGAACGGCCATGATAGGCCATTCACCCACTAGAAATAACAGCCAATTTTTTCTGCCACCCTATATTGATTAATATATGTATATATATATATATATATGATTTTCTTTTAGTCTCTTATTTTTTTTTGTTTCAGTCATTCATTATCCGATTACGTTCGTTTCAATAACACCTGGTGATATATAAATCGCCGAGCATTCATTCTGGAAAAACTACGGAGAAATATTATGAACTTTATGAAGGGCTTTGATACATTCATACAGCGAATGATAAAATGCGTTTAATTTTGCTGTCATTAGGAGAAATTATGCAAGAATTTTCCCACATCCCTGATTCAGTTCTAAGTGCGTTGCTTTTTAATCAAACTTATTCTTCAACTAACACGTAATTTGATGTTACCTGTCATCATTTCCGGGTCGATATAATAAGTACCAGTTGGACACTCGAGTTAATGTAATCGACTTAAGCCCTTTCCTCAAACTGCTGATCTTGTGCCAAAATTTGAAGCCAGTATTAATTATATAACACAATTTGGAAAATGAAACGCAAGTGTGGATCCCATATATCTTCAAATACAGTCATTGATTACTATCATTTCATCAAGTTGTTGAACTATTCACCTTGTAAATTTCAGATACTGGCTACCGAAACCATTTCATGACGGGCATCTTGATGTTTTCCAGACTAGGAGAAATTGAAACCACTTCTATATGTAATTCTCCTCGTACAAGTGGCATGTATTTCCTGACGTATTACAATATTTGTTTCCTAAAGGTGGTTGTTTCAAAATTCTTTTCTGAAAACTATCGAAAATTATTCATTTTTGAATAGATGTCAGCTAATTCGATATTTGTTCTTCATGATGTAATGCCTTTAATTTTTAATGATTTTTTTCAATTCTTATGTAGTAGTTTCATTATTTTCTACTTCTGTAACTCGTTTAAAGTTTGTCCAATCAGTCTGTGTAATCTTTTGACTACAATTGTCTTTCAATTTGTTTGTAGATTTCAGTCGCGCAAGAGCCATTTCTTTTGAAATTAATTTTTTTCTATTTCATTCCAGAATCTTTTACCTCTTGGAATGAATTCTAAAAATACCATCGTTAAACGATGCGATTTATGTGGTTTAATTAAGGAAGAAAAAGATGAAGCATGTAAATTTTGATTACTCTCGTGACATTTCAACTCATTCATCTTCCGCACATATTACATTTATAGTTCAACAACTTCATGAAATGATAGTAATTAATGACTGTATTTGAAGATATATGGGATCCACACTTGCGTTTCATTTTCCAAATTGTGTTATATAATTAATACCGGCTTCAAATTTTGGCACAAGATCAGCAGTTTGAGGAAAGGGCTTAAGTCGATTACATTAACTCCAGTGTCCAACTGGTACTTATTATATCGACCCGGAAATTATGACAGATAAAATCAAATTACGTATTAGTTGAAGAATAAGTTTGATTAAAAATATGTATATGCATTTGAAATGCATCAGATAAAATAACGAGTTATTTTCTATAGTAAAACATTTAGATTATGACAAATTTATGTTGTACCATGGTTTCTGATTAGTAATAATACGGTGGTTTATGGCAGCAATATATATTCTGCTGAATATCTTTTATTGTGAACGATTTATGGGCAAGAATAACAAAACCTCTGTGAAATTTTGCGTTATAGTACTAATTAGAATGTACTAAAATTGTAGTATTATTCATATATTTGAATCAAACACTTTTCTTTACGCCTTATAGTCATGTCACTTTTGTTTGGCCACTACGCACTCTACAGTGAGAAATTCCTTTGCATGCACCTAAATTCAAATTATTTTTCTGCTCCCTTCTTAGATCCCATTACATCTAACAAATGAACTCATTTTATCGTTCACTTCTTTGTCAGTTTTTATAGATCTTTCCTGGTAATATGTGAGTACCAGCAGCTAAGTTTCGACACGTTTATTCACACTCACACACACTCTCTAATACACCCTGTCGCGTAAACCGCCGAACAATTACACGCATACCAATATCTTCTTTATTACTATTAAGCAGCACATTCGTATTGCTTGCCCTGAAAGTAATTTACACACACATATACGCATCATCAAATCATTCGTACATGTTTCTCACTTGTGGCAGCTTTGTGATTAAAAAACGGTCTGAAACCACCGCCTAAACACTTTCTTTTTTAAGGACCTCAACACACTGACAGTGTGGCTTGCATCACTTATTTGTTTTAATTCTGCCTACCTTCTTTTCTCGGTTTTAATTGTTTATTTTTAAGTTTTGGAAATTCATGATTTTTTTTTCTTTACATTCAATGCAATGACTATTTTACTTTCTGCTCTCCTAAGCTTCTCTTTATTGTTCTAACGTTAGACAAACATAAACATTAACGCACGGACATTTTAAATTTCAAGCGATAAATTAATAACACCTATATTCATCAATATAATTTCTTCTTAATTTTGTGACTTTTCAGATTACACACACACACACATACACACGTACACACAAATATATCTATAAACTATCCTGATTGTGTATATATATATATATATATATATATATATATATATATATATATATATATATATATATATATAACAAAGTGGAGTTGTTGGGTACCGCACGAGTGGAATTATATACGAAGAAGGTTTGAAAATGCAATTTAAAAGATGTTTATTTACTTTACCGGTTTCACTCTTTGGAAAAAGATTGTCAAAAGTAACATGTCGAAGTTTGGTTGCGTTAATTATTGGTTGTTGCAAACCAATAATTATTGCGTTAATTATTGGTTGTTAACAACTAATAATTAACGCAACCAAACTTCCACATGTTACTTTTGACAATCTTTTTCCAAAGAGTGAAACCGGTAAAGTAAATAAACATCTTTTAAATTGCATTTTCAAACCTTCTTTCGTATATATATATATATATAATATATATATATATATATATATACACGCACACTACAGGTATTCATAGAAGATTTGCTGTGACCCACTTCCGGTCATTGCAGGGAACGGGACTTGTAAAGGTATGATCATACATGTTTCGACATGTTACATTGCAGATTCCAGTTTATCGATTAGTATTCAGCTGTCGTTTACGGCTGCTGAATGGACTAAGGTGTTATAATGGAGGTTGTTCAATTCAGATCTGTGACCAGGTTCTTACACTTGAAATGTCGTACATCAAAAGAGACTTTCGATGAGATTAAATAAGTTTATGTTGACGATACAACATCATGCAACCTAGTCAAGCCCTGGCATCCTCTGTTCACATGTGGTCAGATATTGGGGAGACTGCTCCTATTCCTGGACGACCACATTCCGCCTATGGTGCCGACACCATGAATAAACTGGAAGTCGAAGTTTTAGAGGATCGCCGCGTAATTATTCGGCAACTAAACCAAGAAGTGAACATAAGTGTAGGTTCCTTAAAAAACATCATTCACGAATACTTCCACACGTTAAAGTTGTCTGCACAATGAATTTCCTGGATGTTCTCACCTTTTCAGAAACAGGAACGAATCTATTGCTCTCAGGCTCTTTTGACAATGTGCGAAGAAAGCGAGGACCTTTTCGACAGACTTATCACACAGGATAAAACAGGGATGCATCCCTATGATCCGCAGACTAAAATCCAGTCGAAGCAATGGAAAGTTGATAACTCACCACCACCAAAGAAGGCTCGCGTCCAACTCTCAGCAGGCAAGGTGATGCTCACAGTCTTTTGGGACCAGAGTCGAGTCGTGATGATAGACTTCCTAGCAAATGGAACCTCAATTAACTGGTCATCTTATGCTTCTCTTCTGCAGAAATTGCTTGCGGGATGCCATCAAAGCCGTGAGGCATGGCATGCTGAGAAAAGAAGTCCAGCCCCTCCAAGACAACGACCCAGTTCAAATTGCGCATGTTGCCTAGATGAAAGCACACTCCTGCGGCTGTGAAATCCGTACTCATCTCCCTTACTCTTCCTACGTTGCATCATCTGACTTCCAAGATTATTTTGAAGGGGAAGCACTTTTCGGATGATGATGAACATATTTCCGCGGTAAAGCCTTGGCTCCAGACGCAACCTGCCGACATCTACAGATGAGATCTTTACAGTTGCATAAAGCGATGGGAGAAATGTATCACCATTGGTGGTGCATACGTTGAGAAGGCCTAATAAAAGTTTCGTTTATCCTAGTCCTGGGAAAGTGGGTCAGAGGAAATCTTTAATGAACATCCCTTGTATATATATATATATATATATATATATATATAATATCTCCTTTATACTCATTAAACAGCACAGGCGTATTCTTTGCCCTGGAAATAATCTATACACATATATACACCGCACAAACACATTAATACATGTATCCCACTTATAGCGGCTATGTGATAAAAGAAACAGTCTGATTCCAGCGCCTTAACCCTTTCTTTCTCACGTATCTCAACACACTGATAGTTTGGTCTATATCACTTGTTTGCTTGATTTCTGCCTACGTTTCTTTCTCAGATTTCAATTCTTTTTATTTTTCAGTTCTGGAAATTCGCGAGATTTTTCTTTTACATTCATTGCAATGACTATTTCTCTTTCCTTAACCCTGAGCTTCTCTTTATCGTTCTAAAGTAAGACAAACATAATAAATATTAACGCAATGACGTTTTAAATTTCAAGCGATGAATTAATAACACCTTTATTAATCAATATAATTTCTTCTTAATATTTGTGACTTTTCAGAATACATACCCACGTATACATAATACATACATATACACACACACACGCACACACACACACATACATATATATATATATATATATATATATATATATATATATATATATATATATATTATATGTATATGTATGTATATATATATGTCTGTATATATATATTATATATATAATATATATATATATATTATATATATATATATATATATATATATAACAATATAATAAATAAAACATATGCATACATACATATATGTACATACCTACATCTATATGTATATATACATGCATATATGAGTACAGGATACCACAAATAAACGTAGAAGACAACGAGAAACGAAAACATAAAACCAAACAAGGAAACGGACTTTTTTTAACAACAAAAAAAACAGAGTACAAGACAACCAACACAAGGAACATTCCCCTTCTTCAGCTGCCCCTGTTTCGACTCAATGCATGTTTCGAAGGTAAGGGCAGAACACGATCCGGCCGAAGCAATCCTTCCCGCAAAATGAATTAAATAAAAAATTTTGCGGAGGGATTAAAAAAGTGACAAGAACAGGGCGTAAAGGCAATACAAATGAAGCGAAAAAAACAGTAGAAATAAGGAATAAAAACAGTAAAAGACAGGACAAGGAAACCAACAATAGGGGCTTTTTTTAGCCTATAATGTGGAAAAATTCGTTAGAACGCATTCTGAAGATCGGCTTGCGGAAGACAGAAGAAAGCCGATGTTGACATATATATAAATAAATAACAAACGAAAGACAGAAGATGGAATTTACGAGAATATATTATTAATCACAACAATTGTTTCGACACATCTAGCAGTGACTCCTCTTGTGATATACACAGAAACTTGTTCAGGTGTATCCGGTGGTGCAGACGTGTCTCGTCGCGTGATAAGTACATAAAAAATATCGTTAAAGTGACTGTTCCATAATGCAACTTGCCGTTTTGTAGAGAGAAAAACAGATAGAGGGGGAAAAATTATTCATACATATAGAAGATCCGAAAATAAAATTGCAGAAGACAAAAAGAGAAACGAACATTTAATCTAGCGATTCGTTTCTCTTTTTGTCTTCCGCAATTTTATTTTTGGATCTTCTATATCTATGAACAATTTTTCTCCGTCTGGCTGTTTTTCTCTCTACAAAACGGCAAGTTGCAGTATAGAACAGACATTTTAACGAGATTTTTTATTTACTTCTCACTCGATAACATACGTCTGCACCAACGGATATTCCTGAACCAGTGTCTGTGTGTCCTACAAGAGGAGTCGATGCTAGATGTGTCGAAACAATTGTTATGTTGAATAATATATTCTCGTATATTCCATCTTCTGTCTTTCATGTGTTATTTACATAACGATCACTCTAAAAGTGACTGTGCTTTACCAGTAAGCTACTAGGTGTAAACCATTCGTTTTATTATCCATATGTATATCTCTCTTTACTCTTTTACTTGTTTCAGTCATTTGAATGCGGCCATGATGGAGCACCGCCATTAATCGAGCAACTCGACCCCGGGACTTATTCTTCGTAAGCCCAGTACTTATTCTATCAGTCTCTTTTTGACGAACCGCTAAGTGACGGAGACATAAACACATCAGCATCGGTCGTCAAGCAATGCTAGGGGAACAAACACACACACACACACATATATATATATATATATAAATATATACAACGGGATTCTTTTCAGTTTCCGCCTACCAAATCCACTCACAAGGCTTTGGTCGGCCCGAGGCTATAGTTGAAGACACTTGCCCAAGGTGCCACGCAGTGGGACTGAACCCGGAACCATGTGGTTGGTAAACAAGCTACTTACCACACAGCCACTATATATGTATATATATATATATATATAATATATATATATAATATTAATTAGAGACAAAACCACTATTTTGCAAAACAAACAAGGAAAGACTTAATCAATACATAAAATTTTAATAAAAAGTAAAAAAAACCGCCACTACAATTGTTTCATGTCTGCAAATGACAATCTTCAGGTGGATTTCCGATCTAAAATATCAATATTTTAAAATATAAGTTTAAAAAATAATTTTAAAATAATAAAAGTATCAATGAAAAAATATAAATATATAATCTATATATAATCTATATATAATCCATATATAATCAATATATAATCTAAAATAACCCTATCAACAATTAAATATAAAACAAAATAAAAATAAACTATATATACACATATACGCATACACATATAACTAATTATATAAACCATATCTACATACATACACTAACTCACACACCTATATATATATCCCTATACATACACATAAAAACGTCTAGGCAACGATAATAAATAAAATAGCCAAATACTTCAACACATTACTTATTCATACTCCCTCACCACACATACAACCCACATACATAAACAACATACATATACCCGCTCACACATACATATACATACATACAGAACTCGATATATACACCAATATATTCACACCCCCATCTATACAGATAAATAAATTACGCAAACAATCACACACACACATACACACATTCACACATACATAAACACTCAAAAGAAAAATAAACAATTCTTTGCACGTGGTGATCGAACGTTTTTTAAATTATGAATGGAATAATATATAATCAACGTAAATATACAGAATTTACTCCAAATCATTAATAAACCATCATGATAAATGAAACCCATATATACATATAATGATAAAACTCCCTTACCATACACAATTATACCTATATAGCAATCTCCATATATACATTCACACACAAATACACATACGTAAAACACACACACACAACATATACGTATACCCCCTCACATATACATATACATACGTACTAAACTCGATATATACAACAATATGTTCACACCACACTCATACAGATAAATAAATTACACAACCAAAATACGCACACACACACACATTCACACATACATAAACACTCAAAAGAAAAACAACATTACTACACATAATACGATATATAAAATACTTCATAAGTAACCAGAATATCATAATTAACAAGATTAACATAAGGAGAAAAAAATATACATACTTTCAAATCAGTTTCAATTTATGAAGTGAAATTAAACTCTAGCCGTTATAACGTCAAACAAAATTACGTTACCATAGGAACCTAACATATGTATAAAAAGTTTTCGCGCTCTGTAAACGAACGTCATTTAAAATTATGAATGGAATGAATGGAATTAAAAATTCTTTGCGCATGGTAAACGAACATTACTTAAAAATTATGATTGGAATAATGTAATAAAATAACAAACATCTTAAATAGACATAAATTACTACAAATTCTTTAATAAAACTACCATGATAAACTAAAACTCATAAATACATATAATGATAAAACCTCCCTTTACTAAACACTATAACATACCTATATAGTAATCCCCCTAACCTATACATTCACACACAAATACACACACGTATACCACACACCCACGACATATACAAATACCCACCCCACTCACACATACCTATACATACGTATAAACCTCGATATATACACCAAAATTCACTCCCACACCCATACAGATAAATAAACATATACATCCTTAAAAATGGGTGCAATCTCACGCACATCAATCATGCATGTATACAAGTGCATACACAAGCACACACTTTTACATAGCACCATGCACTCCCACATCTACACATTCACTTATACACGCGCACACATGCACACACACCCATGCAACATACATATTCACGGCCACTCTCCTAGACATCCAAATATACGTATAAATGGCTACAAAACAATACCCAATAAAAAAACTACCATGAACAACAAACCAAGCTATAATGCATGGGGACTAAAATACTAAAAAATTCTAATAAAATAATCATGATAATGAAATCCATACATACAAATATAAAGATAAAACCCCTTACCAAAACACAATACACACAAATAACACACACATATATACACACACCACAAACATAACCATATACACACTCTCATAAACATATACATACGTACAAACCTCGATATATACACCAATATATTCATTCCCACACTCAATAAATTATTAAATAAATACATATACAAACATAAACATATATATATATAAAATATATATATATATATACATTCACACATATCATCACATACACATATATATAAAAAACAGTCTTTCAAAAAAGTAAATAAATATTAATATATTTATATTTATATATGAGTGTGTACATGCAGACGGGTGCAAACACACGCACATTCAAAAGATTCATGTATACAAGTGCATAAATAATCCCACTCAATTACATAGCACTCATACACTCCCGCATCTACACTTGCACTTGTACACACGCACACATGCATACACACCCATACCTACATATTCACGGACAATCTCCTAAATATCTATATAAACGTATATTATAACAGACAATACCCAAATAAAAACTGCCATGTTCAACATACCAAATAAAAGACAAAGGGATCGTAAACATTCACACATACATACAAAACTCAATATATACACACTAAATACACCCAATCATCCATAATAATATACCTCAAATATACATATAACATATACATAATAAAAATACATAATAAAATAAATAAATAATAAGTAAATAAAATAAAATAAATTTAATATAAATTATAAAGTTTTAACGTACCATAAACTGTTATATATTAATATACATTAACATGAACTAATTAAAACAAAGAAATATCAATTAAAGACTAACTATAATTAAAGCCTAAACTACATAACTAAAGATATATAATACTCTAAACTAAATTTAATATTAAACTAAAGTAACCTTTAATAGGGAACTATTATTGTTATTTATCATGAAACTTATTATATAGGTAAAGTAACCTATGTCTGCATTTTATTTTGCGCTCTTCACCTGTATTAAGTAAATTATCATACTTATAAAATAAAATTTCTTTAAACTCATTAGAGCATAAATAACACAATTCGCTCCTATAGTATATGATTTAGTTTTACAAATTATTCCCCAAATTAACTATAATTAATATTTTGTGATTTTAGTCTCCAAAGGTACTTACTAAGTCCAGTTGAGCTGATTAAGTTTTTATTTTTAAAAGAATTCATATGTTGTGCGATTCTTAATTTTATTTTTGAGGAAGTAGACCCTATATAAACCGCTTTTTGGTAATTATTATTCTTAAAGTTATTATCATGTAATGTAACTATACATTTATACACTACATCGTTAATATCACAATTATTATTTAATATACATTTAGATTTATCTCTACAAGTACAATTAATATAAGTCTTATCATTATTATTATTATTATCAAATAATTTATTATTATAAAAATTATTCAGTTTAAATTTATTAAATGAAGAAATAATGTTACCTACATTATTAGTGGTGGAATAACCTACTCCAAAATTATTACTAGAGAAAATGTTTCTATATTTACGATTATCTCTAATAAATAGTTCTATAACATCTAAAATCTCTTTGATAATATTCGTTTTTACTTGATCACCATAAGGAACTATTAACCAAATTTTATTCTTATTAACCTTATTATTATTGTCATTATTATAATATATTTATAATTCTTTATCTTATAAAAGTATTATCAGAATTATATCTATGTACAGCATTTAAGGAATTATTAATATTATTATTTTATCAATATTATTATTATAATTATTATTAAATTTATTTTTATCTTTATTATTCTTATTTTTATTATTATTATTATTATTTTTATTCTTATTTTTATTTTTAATCATTTTTATTATTATTTTTATAATATCTATTTTTTTACCACTAATACTAACAAAATTATAATTATTATTATAAGTATCTCAAAATTATCATTTAAATCTTTATCACTAATATTATAAAATTTAATATTCCTATTATAACCTGCCCCTCTAAGGGCCTCATTATAATAATAGCATGTTTATAAAAATCTCTATATCATAAGAGAGTAATGAAATACGTTTACTTATATTATTAATCAACGATTTTTTAATAGAAATTGGGTGATTACTATTAACATTTATATATCTAAGGTTCTCATTAAGTTATGATATGGTTGTGTTTTACCTGTAATTAGATTAAAATTAACATCTAAATAATTAACATTATAATTCTCCTTATATATAGTAATACTTAAAACATATCTTTTAAAGAAACTATATAGTTTTTTCTTATATCCTTCTAGATTCCTATTAGTAAAATTCTTTGTAACTAGTAGAAGATCGTCTCTATATAAGCCACCCTCTATCTTAAGATTTTCTAATTGGAGTTCAGATAAAAGAAAAATACCTACTAAATCAGTAGCTTGTGCAGAATCTGGTGCTCCCATAGGTATATCATAATATATATATGTATATATACATATATATATATATATATACATAATATATATATACATATATATATATATATACATAATGATTTGCCTTGCAATAGTCTCTTCATCTTCTAACGTGGGCTTCTGCATAATTATTAAAATCCCATGTCACCTCTGCTGTTTCCTTCGTCAAGTGTGGTGTTGAGACTGAAGATCGCTGATTATATAAATGCAAATCTTACATTAAACTACCCCAGTCACACGCGGTAAGCCTGAACTTAGTTATGGCAGATACAAGTCAAACATTACGGAGTAATGTCTGTATGTTTGTGTCTTTACGGCTTCAGTGACGGAACAAAGGAAATAGAGTGTCATGTCTACATATGAATGAGAAGAAACTAAAACAAAATATAAGGAAAACTTAAAGTAGATCGTTATATTATGTGTTTGTAGGAGTGTGTATATAAAGTGGATATTTGCACAGTCGAACGATTAAATAGCTGTGTTCGCTCCAGTTTGTAGGATATCGAGAACAACACTCTGAGCAATGAATCACGTCAACGCATTCCTTGTGAAAGAAAGTAAATAGATAGAAACCTGGCGGAATTGTGTAGGGAGGAATGGTTTCTGTAATTCAAAGAAAGTAACTGATCGCGCATTTCCGAAGCAAGTGGGTATGGAATAATGAACCACTTAATGTGAATACAACGAGGATAAAATACAGTTCATTGTGCAACGCATCCATTATTGCTGAAATAAATGATGAGCCTTATACTTTTTTGCATACACACGTGTAATTATTTGAAGATGTTTTCTTTAATTACAGGTGTTAACCTTATTATATATGCAAGAAATCATTATCAAAAATATAGATATACACATACAGAATTATACAGACACAGATAAACAAACGCGCACACACATTCATCAAACTTTGCCTCTTCTCTGGTTGATATTCTCGGGGTGGTTGTCATGGGGGTTAAATCCTCAGGCAATTCTTCCAAAGGGTCTTATCATTAGTAACACTCTTTAGAATTTTTCTGCTGGATTACCAAGCGTGACCAAGTGACACTTTGGATATGAGCCATCTCTTTCTTGGTCTGCTCCTGGGTTCGCTGACTTGGCTTGAAAAGTTTGTCTTGTGATTCTTTCCTGCAAAGTTTTTATAGCATGTCCGTAGTAGCCAGCACCTATAACTCTAGCATTCAGTTCATCCTCCTGCCGTCTATCAAATCAACGCTTGTATATATATATATATATATATATATATATATTTCTATTCCTGAGCGCTATACTAATACATTTGTTTGTTTGTACTCCACCTGCCTTCGTCTTTTGTTTATTTTCGTAAACTTTCCCGTTATATATATATATATATATATATATATATATATACATACACTGTGCGTGTGTATGTGTTTGTTAGTGTGCCTCTGTAGACATTATATATGTATATACATAGATATATTATACCATATATTGAAGTAGACACCACTTAACAAATTGATTTCTTTGCAAACATAGTCAAGCTTCTAATAAATCATGGGTATACAGCACCATTCCTTTGAGGCTTCATCTTATTTATCGATACGTGTGTGCATTGCATATACAATATTTCATTCCTCGTTCTGAATTCTTTCTAGTATACTAATTATGTATGCATGGTAATAACACACCTATTGTATTGCATTCACATTTTCACTTTTATAGATATTGAATACTATTTTACGTGAATTTAACGCTTATAATAATGAAGTACAAGTCAAATACTCTGTTTTATGCCATATTTTATTAGAAGAACCAGAAGTAATTTTATGAAATATATTCAAAAACAGATATATCTCTCCCATTCAATATTAAATAGACAATATATTTTATAACGCATTCATATCATTTCCATGTCATCGATTGGTTTTAATCAATATTATGCACATTTTAGGAAATGTCTCATTATATTTCACTGCATAGAAAGAATCATAATGGGAGAACAATGGCACTAAAAGCCTGTCACCTACATTCTTTGTATTGTTTTGATAAAAGCTATTTTATAACTGAATTAATGTTAGCGGAAAAGTATGACCTACTGGAGATATGAAATATACATGAGTGATAGAATGTTCTATAGCTTGAATCGCGGGAGATGTTTTGCGTATTCCTTTTTGATACACTGATTGATTGTATTTAAAAAAATGCTTTTGCATGAAAGAACGATTTTTTTTTTTTGGTAAAGTACCACAAACATCTTGTGTCAAAATAAGAAATTAAGGTGAAAATAGTACAAGTAACTGAATCCAATAACTGTAATGCAACTGAGGCACAAAACAAAATATAGCGATAACCACTTAGCAAATGCCAATAAAGCATGCTTTATGGCGGAAACGTAGGAATAATAATAGTATATGTTAAAAGAAATAAGCTCTTTAAACGTAAACATTTACAAATGAAATAGAGACGATTTGTTTCAGAGAAAATTGTCCTATGTTTCAGAATTTCTACCTCCATAAATCGGTATTGAGCTGAACAAAAAGCTGTTTTTACACATTGAGTGGGGACACTTGTTATGATACGATAGGTTTTTTTTCTGGGATTATCAGAAGAAAGCGACAAGCATCTTAATCCCAAAACATTACGGTTATAATGTTGTGAACATAAAATTAGCGCACACGATAGGTGTGCAGGTCACACTCCCTCCCCACTCTACCGAAAAAAATATTCACATATGTTTGTATGAATGCATGTAGGTGCGTCATATATATATACATACATACACACACACACACACATATACATATATATATATATATATATATATATATATATACATATATATATATATATATATATATCCGTACATATCTATATACGGATATATACACACACACACGCATATATATATATATATATATATATATATATATATATATATTATATATATATAAGCATACCACTACATATATATAAATATAAATATACATATATATGTATGCATATGTATGTATGCATGCATCTGTAACGGAGAAAGCTGCTTACTGATTAGGTATGTAACAATTACTAAAAATGCTAAAAGAAATGGATTAACCGTCTGGAAATATTTTTATAAATTCATGTTCCAAGAAATTTCCTGTAATTTCGATTTCTCAAGTTTATTGAATTTTTTTAAAACCCCTATTTCTCGCAAATTTAAATGTACACTGCGTCCTATCTATCACATATGTAAACATTCATTGCATTCACTGCGGAGTATTCCATTTTAAGT
Source organism: Octopus sinensis (assembly GCF_006345805.1). Classification (NCBI taxonomy): domain Eukaryota; kingdom Metazoa; phylum Mollusca; class Cephalopoda; order Octopoda; family Octopodidae; genus Octopus; species Octopus sinensis. Next base: position 17,524,314 of record NC_042998.1, read on the forward strand.
TGCAAAGTCTCTCACGGTTTAATTTGCTTTTAATGTAAAAACATTATTTATTGAACGAAATTTATTTTTAAATAACCGTATAATTTTTTAACGCGGGATAGTTGTGAGATGTGCTTGGAAAGTTGGGTACTTACTACTAGAAGACAAGGAGGGGAAAACTCGAAAAAACACATTATTCACACTTTCCAAACACAACTTCAACAGTGATACGCCCCCCCCCCAATACACACTGGTCCAGAGGCATAGATACACAGACACACAAAGGAAAGGCAATGAATGTGTGCGTGTGTGCGCGGTAGTGTTTGTGGGTGCATGCGTGCGTGCGTGCGTGTGTATATATATATATATATGTATGTGTGTGTGTGTGTGTATGCTGCTCACTGACAAAACTTCGTGCTGCATGACTTTTGTGAAGTTTTGTCAGAGTTGCGGTTTGAAAGTTATGAATATATTTTGACACAAATTAAGTTTTCTTGTTGAAGTGAAACTAAGGTTTTTTCTGTGTTCTTGAATGGTATACTAACATCTTCCACGCTGCAATTGATTTTGTTTCAGCATACGATCTCACACCAAGTCACTTGCTATGCAAGTACATGTCTCTAAATGCCAGCAATGACCTTCTCAGGCTCTCCAATAGTTTAAATTCTAAATAGAATCAGTCGGGGGCAGAGAGTAGGGTTCCGAAATGTTCATGATTTTTCAATTTTTTTTTAACATATGAATGTATTTATGGGGAAAAATATTGAAAATCATCAATACATGCGTGAGTGATAAAGAAACGTGGTGTGTTGTCTTTGGATATGCTATAAACAACAACCAAATCGCCCTTAAATTACTTTTCCCTCTGAAAATATAAAAATATTTTTTTGTCAGTAATGCTCTCCCCATGATTTTGAAGAGCAAAAAATAAAAATTGGCCGAAATAGGACCAGAGTGGAATGATGAGGGAGGGGGATGTTAATAAAAGAGTTTTCAAAACATCTTCATACAAAGATGCCCCCAACCATTTGTACGGCTGTGGTTTAAAAAATAAAGAAAATCACCGAAAACATTTTCCCGGCAAATTTCTTTATAATCGTATTCTATGCCGTTTGAAAGGTATTCGTATAAATCTTCATTAAAACAATCACATCTTCCTGAGGGTAACAATTCAGATCTCAAAAAATTATCTATCTCCAACCAAAATCCTCAATAAAAATTTTCAAATATAAGTACAAAAACCAACATACATAGAAATATCTATTTAGGTGCGAGCAAGTTGGAGTGCCATTTTATTTTTTTCTCATCGTTTTGGGGTTTTTTATTCTTTTTTTATGTTTTAACTTTGAAATTTATAATTTTTACATTTTTAAATAAATTTTTGCGTTATATTTTATTTTATTCCCATTTTTATGTATGAATTTATACGCAGCCTTCTAATACCCCACTTTCACATATATCAGGAGACCTAATATATAAAATATATATATATTATAAAAAGTTTGAAAGGAATTGAAGAAATATTTATAAACACTTGGGCCCAAAAATCTACCTCCATACAACACAAGGTTTAAAATTTCTACATGCAGATCAAATTGTTTATTGAACAGTTAAATGAACAGCTACAGAGAAACTTTCAGATTAACAAATTTTACTCTTACCCACATACTTTTATGAACATCAAAGCACAATATAAACAAATTCCTTTCCTAACAACATGACATGCCTGCCAAATAAACCTCACTTTCAAAAATTTTCACCGAAAATTTTACCAAAAAGTTTTTCAAAAATTTTCACAGAAAATTTTACCCAAAAATTTTACCCAAAAATTTTACCCATAATTTTCAAGGAAATTTTACCCAAAAATTTTTTCAAAAATTTCACCGAAACTTTTACACAAAAATTTTTCCAAAATTTTCACCGAAAATTTTACCCAAAAATTTTCCCAAAATTTTCACCGAACATTTTACCCAAAAATTTTTCCGAAATTTTCACCGAAAAATTTCACCGAAAATTTTACCCAAAAAATTTCACAAAATTTTCACAAAATTTTCACCAAAAATTTTCCGAAAATTTTCACCCAAAATTTTACTCAAAAATTTTTCCGAAATTTTCAAGGAAGTTTTACCCAAAAATTTTTCTAAATTTTTCAGCGAAAATTTTACCTAAAAACATTACTCAAAAATTTTTCCAAAAATTTCACCGAAAATTTTACACAAATTTTTTACAAAAATTCTTCCAAAATTTTCACCCAAAATTTTACACAAAAATTTTTCCTAAATTTTCACCAAAACTTTTAACCAAAAATTTTTCAGAAATTTTCAAGGAATTTTCCCCAAATTTTCACCCAAAATTTTACCAAAAAATTTTTCCAAAAATTTCACCGAAAATTTTACACAAATTTTTCCAAAATTTTCACCGAAAATTTTACACAAATTTTTCACAAAAATTTTTACAAAATTTTCACCAAAAATTTTACACAAAAATTTCACCGAAAATTTTACCAAAAAATTTTTCCAAAAATTTCACCGAAAATTTTCCCCAAAAATTTTCCCAAAATTTCCACCGAAAATTTTACCCAAAAATGTTCCCAAAATTTTCACAGAAAATTTTACACAAAAATTTTTCCAAAATTTTCTCCCAAAATTTTACCCAAAAATTTTTCCGAAATTTTCAAGGAAGTTTTACACAAAAATTTTCCGAAAATTTTCAACGAAAATTTTACCCAAACTTTTTCAAAATTTTCACCGAAAATTTTACCCAAAAACTTTTCAAAAATTTTCACCCAAAATTTTACATAAATAGTTTTCCAAAATTTTCACCGAAAATTTTACCCAAAGATGTTCCCAAATTTTCACAGAAAATTTTACCCAAAATTTTTCCAAAATTTTCACCCAAATTTTACCCAAAATTTTTCCGAAATTTTCAAGGAAGTTTTACTCAAAAATTTTCCGAAAATTTTCAACGAAAATTTTACCCAAAATTTTTCATAATTTTCACCGAAAATTTTACCCAAAAACTTTTCAAAAATTTTCACCCAAAATTTTACACAAATAGTTTTCCAAAATTTTCACCGAAAATTTTACACAAAAATTTTTCACAAAAATTTTTCCAAAATTTTCACAGAAAATTTTACACAAAACTTTTTCCGAAATTTTCAAGGAAGTTTTACTCAAAAATTTTCCGAAAATTTTCAACGAAAATTTTACCCAAATTTTTCAAAATTTTCACCGAAACTTTTACCCAAAAATTTTCCAAAATTTTCACCCAAAAATTTTCCAAAATTTTCACCCAAAATTTTACACAAATAGTTTTCCAAAATTTTCACCGAAAATTTTACCCAAAAATTTTACCCAGAATTTTTCGAAAATTTCACACCGAAAATTTTACCCAAATAGTTTTCGAAAATTTCACCGAAAATTTTACACAAAAATTTCACCGAAAAATTTCACCGAAAATTTTACCCAAAAAGTTTTCGAAAATTTTCACCCAAAATTTTACACAAATAGTTTTCCAAAATTTTCACCAAAATTTTACCCAAAAACTTTTCAAAAATTTCACCGAAAATTTTACCAAAAAATTTTACCCAAAATTTTTTCAAAAATTTCACCGAAAATTTTGGGTAAAATTTTATCCAAAAATTTTTCCAAAATTTCGCCGAAAATTTTACCCAAAAATTTTACCCAGAAATTTTTCGAAAATTTCACCGAAAATTTTACCCAAAAAGTTTCCGAAAATTTCACCGAAAATTTTACCCCAAAAATATTTCAAACATTTCACCGAAAATTTTACCCAAAAAGTTTTCGAAAATTTCACACCGAAAATTTTACCCAAAAAGTTTTCGAAAATTTCACCGAAAATTTTACCCAAAAAGTTTCCGAAAATTTCACCGAAAATTTTACCCAAAATTTTTCCGAAAATTTTCACCCAAAATTTTACACAAATAGTTTTCCAAAATTTTCACCCAAAATTTTAGCAAAAAACTTTAAAAAAAATTTTTCCAAAAATTTTACCCAAAATTTTTCAAAAATTTCACCGAAAATTTTGGGTAAAATTTTATCCAAAAATTTTTCCAAAATTTCGCCGAAAATTTTACCCAAAAATTTTACCCAGAAATTTTTCGAAAATTTCACCGAAAATTTTACCCAAAAAGTTTCCGAAAATTTCACCGAAAAATTTCACCGAAAATTTTACCCAAAAATATTTCAAACATTTCACCGAAAATTTTACCCAAAAAGTTTTCGAAAATTTCACACGAAAATTTTACCCAAAAATATTTCAAACATTTCACCGAAAATGTTACCCAAAATTTTTTCAAAAATTTTCACAAAAATTTTTACAAAATTTTCACCAAAAATTTTACACAAAAATTTCACCGAAAATTTTACCAAAAAATTTTTCCAAAAATTTCACCGAAAATTTTCCCCAAAAATTTTCCAAAATTTCCACCGAAAATTTTACCCAAAAATGTTCCCAAATTTTCACAGAAAATTTTACACAAAAATTTTTCCAAAATTTTCTCCCAAAATTTTACCCAAAATTTTTCCGAATTTTCAAGGAAGTTTTACACAAAAATTTTCCGAAAATTTTCAACGAAAATTTTACCCAAACTTTTTCAAAAATTTTCACCGAAAATTTTACCCAAAAACTTTTCAAAAATTTTCACCCAAAATTTTACATAAATAGTTTTCCAAAATTTTCACCGAAAATTTTACCCAAAGATGTTCCCAAATTTTCACAGAAAATTTTACCCAAAATTTTTCCAAAATTTTCACCCAAAATTTTACCCAAAAATTTTTCCGAAATTTTCAAGGAAGTTTTACTCAAAAATTTTCCGAAAATTTTCAACGAAAATTTTACCCAAAATTTTTCATAATTTTCACCGAAAATTTTACCCAAAAACTTTTCAAAAATTTTCACCCAAAATTTTACACAAATAGTTTTCCAAAATTTTCACCGAAAATTTTACACAAAAATTTTTCACAAAAATTTTTCCAAAATTTTCACAGAAAATTTTACACAAAACTTTTTCCGAAATTTTCAAGGAAGTTTTACTCAAAAATTTTCCGAAATTTTCAACGAAAATTTTACCCAAAATTTTTCAAAATTTTCACCGAAACTTTTACCCAAAAATTTTCCAAAATTTTCACCCAAAAATTTTCCAAAATTTTCACCCAAAATTTTACACAAATAGTTTTCCAAAATTTTCACCGAAAATTTTACCCAAAAATTTTACCCAGAAATTTTTCGAAAATTTCACCGAAAATTTTACCCAAAAAGTTTTCGAAAATTTCACCGAAAATTTTACCCAAAAAGTTTCCGAAAATTTCACCGAAAATTTTACCCAAAAAGTTTTCGAAAATTTTCACCCAAAATTTTACACAAATAGTTTTCCAAAATTTTCACCCAAAATTTTAGCAAAAAACTTTAAAAAAAATTTTTCCAAAAATTTTACCCAAAAATTTTTCAAAAATTTCACCGAAAATTTTGGGTAAAATTTTATCCAAAAATTTTTCCAAAATTTCGCCGAAAATTTTACCCAAAAATTTTACCCAGAAATTTTTCGAAAATTTCACCGAAAATTTTACCCAAAAAGTTTCCGAAAATTTCACCGAAAATTTTACCCAAAAATATTTCAAACATTTCACCGAAAATTTTACCCAAAAAGTTTTCGAAAATTTCACCGAAAATTTTACCCAAAAATATTTCAAACATTTTCACCGAAAATGTTACCCAAAATTTTTTCAAAAATTTTCACAGAAAATTTTAGCCAAAAATTTTTCAAATTTTTCCAAAATTTCGCCGAAAATTTTACCCAAAAATTTTTCGAAAATTTGACCAAAAATTTTTCTAAATTTTCTCCGAAAATTTTACCCAAAAATTTTCATCGGAAATTTTACCCAAAAATTATTCAAAAATTTTCAACGAAAATTTTACCCAAAAATCTTTCAAAAATTTTCACCGAAAATTTTACCCAAAAATTTTTCGAAAATTTTCACAGAAAATTTTACCAAAAAATTTTTCGAAAATTTTCACAGAAAATTTTACCAAAAAATTTTTCAAAAATTTTCACCGAAAATTTTACCCAAAAAATTTTTCAAAAATTTTCACCGAAAATTTTACCCAAAAATTTTTCGAAAATTTTCACCGAAAATTTTACCGAAAAATTTTTAGAAAATTTTCACCAAACATTTTTCGAAAATTTTCACCGAAAATTCTACCCAAAATTTGCCGATAATCTTCACCAAAAATTTTACCGAACAATTATTTTGAAAATTTTCACCGAAAAATTTGAATTAAATTAGTGGTGTATTTTCTAGTTTTAATGATACACACATACAGACACACACTCACAAGCACACCCAGAGATATTTTCAGTATTATATATATATATATATATATATATATATATAGGTCAACCAAATCCAGTCAAAAGTTTTCTGTCGGCCCTAGGTTATGGTAGAAGTCACCTGCTCAAGGTGCCACGAATCATGTCGTTGATATGCAAGCTACTTACCATAGATACACTCCTGCGCCTACACACTCACACACACATATACATATATATATATTTACACACATATATATACATATATATATTTTTCGATTTATGTGTGCGCGCGCTATAGTGTGTGTGTGGAGATGTGAAGATGTCTATGTGTATGTATAGATCTATGTAAGTTTGGAGACACACATTGGATATGTTGATATTTGACACCTTAGTAATTAACTTAGCGAACAATTCTTGAATAATTACCTTAGTAAATTTTGGGCTAGCGAGGCCATCCGGTTCCATGACTAAAATTGCTTTATGATAGCAGAGATACGTTGTTTTTGATCTTGAACAGTGCCAAGAAACCTAACCTCTTCGTAGGATTAATACTTAAATAGGTGCTGGAATCACATCTTCATACTTGACTATTTTATTAATTTTGCACTGATTGTCATTTACAAGTTTATCTTCTTAGTTAGAGGTCTGCCTGTTTATCTATCTTTATATATATATAGGCGCAGGAGTGGTTGTGTGGTAAGTAGCTTGCTAACCAACCACATGGTTCCGGGTTCAGTCCCACTGTGTGGCATCTTGGGCAAGTGTCTTCTGCTATAGCCCCGGACCGACCAATGCCTTGTGAGTGGATTTGGTAGACGGAAACTGAAAGAAGCCTGTCGTATATATGTATATATATATATATATGTATGTATGTGTGTGTGTGTTTGTGTGTCTGTGTTTGTCCCCCTAGCATTGCTTGACAACCGATGCTGGTGTGTTTACGTCCCCGTCACTTAGCGGTTCGGCAAAAGAGACCCATAGAATAAGTACTGGGCTTACAAAGAATAAGTCCCGGGGTCGAGTTGCTCGACTAAAGGCGGTGCTCCAGCATGGCTGCAGTCAACTGACTGAAACAAGTAAAAGAGTAAAAAGAGTAAAGAGTAATATATGTACACACACACGTACACACGTGTATACACGCACACGCGCGCCCGTGCACACACACACATGTACACACGCACACGCGCGCCCGTGCACACACACGCACACTCATATATACACAAGCTTAAAAGTCGCACTAAAGGGCGGCTTTTAAGTGAGCTCCTGTTTTAGAGCTCATCATTGGACCTTGAATCCCAAAATGACACTTCATGGTTGACCGCCTCAGCTACCACCACCACTACCACCATAATCACCGTCACCTCTGCCTCTGTCATAATTACAGCTCATACTATTACTATCATCCCATTACCCTCTCAACAGTCAATCTACTACCACCCTCACCGTCTCTATGCCTACTATTACTCTCACTCCAGCAAGAGGAGTAGAAGTGTCATTGAATAGTGAGGGAGGGAGTCAAAGCGTAACACACTGACACACAGAAATTCGTTTTGGCATTTATTATTATAGATATAGATTATGTTTAAATTGAAATTTAGATAGGAGACTTTAAAATATAGCATCCAAACCTTGTTTTGGGTACGGCACAAGCAGTGTACATCATACACCATCCTATCACAAACAGTTGCGAAATGTTTATATTATAACATTGCGACGTATTATGTAACCTGATGAGGATTCTTCTGCACTGCGGAGTGCATTATATCCCCACTCATAAGGGACCAGTGCAAATGTTAACTGAAACAATCGCTGTGCTGAATAAAGCTTACATGACACCCTGCCTTCCCTATCAATTATTTAAAAATATGTGTATATCTTATAGTTATATAAGCATATATTTGTGAGTCTGGTATTTCGTATATTGAGTGACTTATATGAAATTTTAAATGTGTTCCTGTATCGATATTTTATGTTCAATTCAAGTATATGATTTCTCATTAATATGAAATACAAGTATGTAAAATCTGGCTAGCAGTCAACTGGACGTGAATTGTTTTCGTACAACGTATGGTATGTTGCAAAATGTGTCAAGCATTTATACAAATTGTGGCGGTGGTCAGAAAAATGACCGCCCAAAATTATTGAGAAGATGAATGCATGTTGTGAAAGTTTCTGACGAAATTGAATTTTGAAGAAAAATTATCATTGGAAGAATTCACAAAAAACGCAGCTGAAATTCATATCCATTAAGAAAAAAAGGGAATCTGAAGTAATAAGCTGAAGAAATCGTCCCCATGAATAGAAACCTTTACCAGCAAGTTATCGCATGTCAATATGAGTAGAGTATCTTATGAACAGATTATGAACAACCGAACAATGAAAAGCTATTCAAAGAAGAATTTATTCAAAATGGAGAAAGCGAAATTAGCCTTCTTTTGATGTCAGCATAAAAAGCAATGCCGACTTTACCTCGTAGTGATTTATAGAGAAAACATGTCTGAAGAGCAGAATTTTTAGAAATTTTTGTGGCAATATTATGTATTACATTTCTGAATACATTATGTATATAAATATTAAAAGTATCCAGAGAAACTTATAAAGTAAGATATCCGAATAGCTTAACATTGATGAAACGAGCGACACTTTGAAAAGACCCGAGATGAAGACTGATGAAACGATTATATATTTAGTGATTCGTATAAGAAAACAGGGTCAACCAAAAACTCGATAAGAGAATATGACCAATAGTGTCATATTTGATCACCAAATTGATGTTTACTCATTGTTATGAATAGTTGCAAATGGCAAATGTAGTAGTCTTAACACTCCACCATCCTAAGCTATATTAGAATTTTAAGACATTATCATATGGCATTATACAACAAAAGGTTACTGGATTTCATGATGCTTGATATTAGAGATCCAGTAAGTCAAGTTTTGTTTGAAAAAGTAAATTTATGGAATACTACAATGTTGTCGGTAGGCTACCAAGAAACGCAAGAGAATCTAAAAATACAATATCATATATGTGGCATATGTTTAAAAAAATGTTACTTTTTTCAGAGTGGTCAGCCCATAACATTTAGCATTGAAACTTCTTGAACACCGGAAAAGTCAGTTATCCAGAGAAACTTATAAAGTAAGATATCCGAATAGCTTAACATTGATGAAGCGAGCGACACTTTGAAAAGATCCGAGATGAAGACTGATGAAACGATTATATATTTTATTCTAGTAATATCCATACATATTGTTTATACATTTTAAATGGTGTGAAATATATTACATACAATCACTCCAAGGTATTCACCGAGGGTATTATTAATAAATTTGGGCACAAAACCAGCAAGTTTTAAGGAGGGGTAAATCGATTACATCGACACCAGATCTCAGCTTGTACTTATTTTATCGATCCTGAAAATGACAAGCAAAATCGATTACGGTGGAATTTATAATCAGATCGTCAAGACGGACGTAATAACTCTAAGCATTTTGCCCGGCGTGCTAAATAAGGATTATGCGACCTCGCTGCTTTTTATTGAAATTAGTATTGATTTCATATTTTGGCACATGGTCAGCAATTTCGGGTGAGGTTTAAATCGATTACATCAATCCCAGTGTTGACGTAGCATTTATGTTATCGACCCCGTGCTAACGTTTCTGCCAGTTCGCTGCCTTAAATTTCGAAATCCGTATTAAATGGAATAATAATACGTTCATATGCTCCACTCGATTACCTATTTTCCATACCAATGCAGCAGTGAATGTGATGGGCAAAGCCATTTGAAAATTCGGTATTGACAGTATTGACAGTATTGACAACACAATGTAATACTTCATTCATTTAAGTTACAATGCTTCATGGTGGAGCTGAATGTCCGGACACTTTCTGCAATTAAGAATGTGTCATTCTTGCATAAGCGTTATGTCTAACATAGAGTAATAAAACCCTAAACGTGTGAAAATCTTTAAACCCAGCAATGACATAAAACGTCAATTATATTAGTGGGAAGTCGAATGTTTATGCATATAAATTAGTCTTGAGAAATATGTCGGGAAGTTTAGCCATTATTACTAAGTCTTACACATAATAGTCGGATATGAATTAGATTCAATGCAATTTTACTGTAGCAATAGCAGCTTTAATAGGTATAACAATCCATAATTACTCCGGTTTTCTCCAGTATTATATTATTATGTTTATGGGAGGTAGATGGTAGAAAGATCACAATGAGTATTGAGTATTTCTTCGTGTACAACCGCGGAATATAGATGTGTGTATACCCCAAGTACTTTTAGCTTTATAGCTCAAAAATCTTAAGTTGTTAAGAGGACAATGTGATTGTTTTATCGTTATAAAAAGTATAGTAATTTGTAATGTACATACAGCTGTACTTACTAGGCTTACTAAGATGCAATCAACCACATGAGTGCGAACTCTATAAATCTTATTTCAATGTTCGCTTCTTATCGATACCTATATATATATATTTATTTATTTACTTATTTATTTATTTATTTACTCCTAAAGTAAAATCAATAAAATAATGGTATACCTTATTTGTACTGCGGCTGGTATACTAATTATTTCAATAAAAATAAATATACTTTTCACGCAATGGTGGTAGTAGTATCAAAACATCATTTCAATTTATAGTTAATACTTGATTTAAAAAAAAAATTGTTCTACAGGCACTTTGAAAAATACACACACGAAAAACACGAATGTAAATCACGAAGAAAATAAAACAGTAAACACATATTTTAGAAATCATACGCGAGTCATATAGTACATAAAAAAGAACTTTTTATAATTTCGTTTAAAATGTAATTGAAAATCTCGATATTGTTATTGTAACTGTATTAGGTCAAAAGTTACATACAGGAGAGTTTATGTTAACTTGCGATATCAAAAGCGCTTAAAAAGAAATTAAAAGATCATTGTTTAAAACTGAATGAAGAAGACATTGCTTACGAAAGCAAAAATATATTGCTTAAAATGTGTATATTGATGCAACGAAAATAATATTTAGAAATTGTTAAAAGGTTTCATATAATTGGATTGTTTTAACAAATAATTTCTTTTATCGTTTTTGTATACATTTAGATATAAAATTAAACAAGAAATGTTTAAGACAGACATGAAAATAGAACATTTGAAAGGGAGGGTGGAAGTGAAATAAAGAAAAATAATGGTATACATAAAAGTCTACGATTGATTTCTTTTAAGAATTTTATAACATTTTCATTGGGACGTATTTAAGTAAGTTGGAATGAAATGCTAAACATTATCTTTCTTGAAAACAACAATAACACCATAGTTTTTGCTTCAGTATCAATTATTGAGAAATTGATTTTTTCATAGTGATTTTATATTCCTCGCTTCGTATTTTGTTCCTCATTTTCTTCTATGGTTAATCTCCAATCAATAACAATAAAGAATTCAGTACATTAGTAAATAAAAATAAAATAAAATGCATTAGAGAAAATCAAAAGATATATATATATATATATATATATATATATATATATATATATATATATATATAGTGCATGAAAAATTGAGAAATTAGGTAAGCTCGTTATTTAAATAGATGTAGTGTCCATATGGGCGTATATGTATGTATGGGCTCTATGACTTATCACGTTCTGATAAGTGATTTAATATTTATCATCATGATACACCTACTCAATTGCATCTTTGAAAAAAGTTTTCGCTTTCCGTCATTTAAGCAATCATTCATCGTTTATGTAGTTAGTAGGTATTAGGATATTCCCCCGTAAACCGGAGTTATGGTTCTAAGTTTCTTCTCCAAGAATCCAAGTTGTAATCTGTACGATTTAGTACATTTCCCTTTCCTGCAATAATATTGTGTATAAAAATGTAATTATGTTTTCGGTACTGGAGATATACAATCTTCCTCAATGAACAAGAATGTTTGCATTATACAGAAGGGAACACAGATAGATATATATATATGTATATATGTATGTATACGTATTATGTATGTACATATATGTTGAGGCGCAATGGGCCAGTCGTTAAGGCTGCGGATTCTCGGTCGGAGTTGAATTTTCCATGTTAAAGGTAAACATAGGAAAATTCATTCACCCATCCAAATATATATATATACATATACATTTTTATACACACACACACACACACACGTACACACACACACACACACACACACACACACACACACACACATATATATATATATATATATATATATATATATATATATATATATATATATATATATATATATATATGGGGAGATTTTACAAATAAATAAAGAGGAAGGCAGGTGGTGAAGACAACAAACAAATGTATTAGTATAACCCTCGGGAAGTGCAAAAAGTCTTCAACGTTTCGAGCCTACGCTCTTCCACAGAAAGAAACACAGAAAGAAACAAGGAGAGAAAATAAAGAATGTGTAGTGGCTAGCGATCTATCAGAGAGAAAGAGATAGATCGATCGATCGATAGATAGATAGATAGATAGATAGATAGATAGATAGATAGATAGATAGATAGATAGATAGATAGATAGATAGATAGATAGATAGATAGATAGATAGATAGATAGATAGATAGATGGATGCCCAGACACATCTATATGATGTCTGCATGCATGCTAGGCTTTTGAATGCTTGCATCTAGGTAGTTATAGTGTGACATGATATTCCACAAGGAATTATTTTCGTTGATTATTTATGCATGCAAGAAATAATACAATCATTCACTTAGTCATTTATTTGCGGTGCAAAACTTAGAATTTTTCATTCTGCAACATGTTCACATATTGCGCACCAGATATAAACACATACAAACGCCTTTGAATAAAGAGACTCACCAGTAACACGCACACACACTCACATACATATACATACATATATACATGTGTACATACATACATATATACATACATACATACATACATACATATAAGTATGTTTCGATCGAAAACCTACCAAAATTCTAAATAAGGCGAGAAAGTTTTATTTGTCCATTACACAAAAGGAAATGCAGAATATATGCGCATACGTATATACATATATATGTATGTATTGATATGTATGTGTATGTATGCATGTAAATGGGCAGATGCAACTGCGCGTGTTTGTGTGTGCGTACGCGCGCGCGCGCGTGTGTGTGTGTGCATTTGTGCATTGTTTCTACTGTTGTGCTCCTTGGGACCCCCTTGTAGTGGTTTTAAAAATAAATTATATGAAATATTATTGTTATATTTGAGGACTATACAGAAATAAATACACGCAGGAGTGGCTGTGTGGTAAGTAGCTTGTTTACCAACCACATGGTTCCGGGTTCAGTCCCACTGCGTGGCACCTTGGGCAAGTGTCTTTTACTATAGCCTCTGGCCGACCAATGCCCTGTGAGTGGATTTGGTAGATGGAAATTGAAAGAAGCCCGTCGTATATATATATATATATATATATATATATATATATATATGCGTGTGTGTGTTTGTGTGTGTGTGTTTGTCCCCCTAGCATTGTTCGACTACCGATGCTGGTGTGTTTATGTCCCCGTTACTTACCGGTTCGGTAAAAGAGACCGATAGAATAAGTACTGGGCTTACAAAAGAATAAGTCCCGGTGTCGAGTTGCTCGATTAAAGGCGGTGCTCCAGCATGGCCGCAGTCAAATGACTGAAACAAGTAAAAGAGTAAAGAGTAAGAGAGCACTAAATACAGGGTGTAGCAGTGAGGACGAAAATGTTTGAAAAATTCACAAAATCACTAATTTTAGCTGGAAACAAATTTTATTGACAACAACGTGTTTCTATTGAATAAGCATTAGTCAAAATTAAGTGTGGAAAACAATATCTATTATGTGGTGCCCGCTTTCATTAATGAATTTCTAAAAAGTGTTCTTGGAGGTTAACCTCCACTCCCGCCAGCATTGCTGTGTAGATTTGGGCAACTTCCACGTGAATAGCCTCTTCGAGTCGTCTAATCTACAGGGCTTACGCGCATACACACGTGTCTTGAGGTTTCCCCACAAGCAATAATCACAAATGGGCAAATCATGGAACCGAGGTGGCCAAGGAATGCCAGCAGTCCTGGAAATGAGGTGGTCACCGAGGGGAAGGCGAAGAACGTCCATTGATTTTCTAGCTGTGTGGGCCGTCGCCCTATCCTGCAGAAACTACACACGTCGAATGTTCAGCATGTTTTCGTCGTTATTCAGGCATCTCGATGTAACGCTCGGAATTCACAGTAACGGCATTTTTATTATTGTCTTCAAAAACGAAAGGACCAACGACAGCAGCTTTTCCAGCAGCACACCCGTCCCTTTTTGGTTGTGCTGTGGTCTTTCGTACAGTTCTCTCGGATTTTCAAGAGCCCAATAACGACAGTTCAGTTGATACATCACACATTAACAAAATAACGTTGCCATTTGCCTCAAAAATTGATTCCATCTGACGTGCGAAGTTAAGCCGCTGTGCATAGTCCCATGGTTTCAACTGATGCCCAATAACCAATTTCTACAAGTGGAAATGCAGGTCTTCATACAACATACTCCTTACTGATCGAGTACCGATGCCAAGTTCAGTGGAATGCCTCGGAGCAGAGCGATCGGAAACTGTATCAAAACTTGTCTGACGCGTTCCGCCAATTTCTTATTCTTTAGCGAACCTCGTGTATGAAGTGCATTCATCCAACGTAAGATTGTGTTACGAGTTGGAACAGCCGCGCCGAAACTTATGCTGAACTGCTGTGACATCACACACAGTGTCATGGCTTAACCTGAAAAGAAAAACAAATGCTAAGAGACTGAGGACCGAATGGTAACTGACGGCAATATGTCCGTCACCAGGGGCTGAGTAATAGTCATTTCAAATACGTCCATGATCTATGTGCCCACACCACATATACTTGGTTTTCATGTCATCTTTATCATTATTATTATTATTATTATTATTATTATTATTATTATTATTATTATTTATTATTATTATTATTAATTATTATTATTATTATTATTATTATTATTATTATTATTATTATTATTATTATTATTATCATACTCATCATCATCATCATCATCATCATCATCATCATCATCATTATTATTATTATTATTATTTTATTATTATTATTATTATTATTATTATTATTATTATTATTATTACTATTCAGTAGTTTTATTTTTATAGCGTGCTTTCACTTCACTACCGAACGCAGCTCTGTGTGCCTTGGGTATGTGCTGTGATTTGTTGTGATGCTCTGATGGTTATTGTATGGAAAGTGTTCTGCGTAGGATGTGTGCAGTGCCTAGCAAGAGAGCATTGCACGCCATGAAAGTGATACTGGAGTGAAATATACTAAGTCCACTATACTCATCAAGACTCATAGGGCACATGCATCACAACCGTATGTGCGTGACATAGTGATCTCATATCAAGATAAAGGCCTTGCAGGTGGGGCCCAGTTAGAATTTTCTTCACGTCTAGTAGACCATCCCGCTCAAAAGGTCCCTGAATAAGGGTTGTTTAAGGATGATGAACAAAGCACCCATGTTTCAAAATATTAATTATCCGTTCCTCAAAAAATTCCTCTCAACACATGGCTATGATGCTCCCCCACCACTTCTGCTAGTGATCAGTGATACACGTATCGTCAATGAAAACTCACAACTTATTTTGCTGGGTATGATGGAAAGAGTCAGCTGTCCACAGCCAGCAGACTAAGGTGACACTTGTTTACTGGTCATGCTTCTGGAAGGCTGTGAAGAAATCTTGTAGTCCCAACAATGCTGATTTTTATAGGTGCTCTTCCTTCACACTTGCACCAATGGTTTTCATGTCGGTATTTGAGTGCCGATACTTCCTAGTGCACCAAATACTATTGCTATCACGTCTACTCTTTTCATTGACCACAACCTCCGTGATACAATCGGTGTCCCCCTTTAGGGTTGCGGGCTCCGTGTTCTGTCAACATATTTCTGGTCTTGGTATCCATTTTCTTTACTTCACTTTTTGCCATTTTATAATCCCCGCTCCTTACCGAAGTGATGCTGTCGCCCACGTATTAACTTCTTCAATTTTATTCAATCCAGGCAATTATTATTATTATTGTTGTTATTATCATTATTATCATTATTATCATTATTATTATTATTATTATTATTATTATTATTATTATTATTATTATTATTATTATTATTATTAATTATTATTATTATTATTATTATTATTATTATTATTATTATTATTATTATATTATTATTATTATCATACTCATCATCATCATCATCATCATCATCATCATCATCATCATCATCATTATTATTATTATTATTATTTTATTATTATTATTTTATTATTATTATTATTATATTATTATTATTACTATTCAGTAGTTTTATTTTTATAGCGTGCTTTCACTTCACTACCGAACGCAGCTCTGTGTGCCTTGGGTATGTGCTGTGATTTGTTGTGATGCTCTGATGGTTATTGTATGGAAAGTGTTCTGCGTAGGATGTGTGCAGTGCCTAGCAAGAGAGCATTGCACGCCATGAAAGTGATACTGGAGTGAAATATACTAAGTCCACTATACTCATCAAGACTCATAGGGCACATGCATCACAACCGTATGTGCGTGACATAGTGATCTCATATCAAGATAAAGGCCTTGCAGGTGGGGCCCAGTTAGAATTTTCTTCACGTCTAGTAGACCATCCCGCTCAAAAGGTCCCTGAATAAGGGTTGTTTAAGGATGATGAACAAAGCACCCATGTTTCAAAATATTAATTATCCGTTCCTCAAAAAATTCCTCTCAACACATGGCTATGATGCTCCCCCACCACTTCTGCTAGTGATCAGTGATACACGTATCGTCAATGAAAACTCACAACTTATTTTGCTGGGTATGATGGAAAGAGTCAGCTGTCCACAGCCAGCAGACTAAGGTGACACTTGTTTACTGGTCATGCTTCTGGAAGGCTGTGAAGAAATCTTGTAGTCCCAACAATGCTGATTTTTATAGGTGCTCTTCCTTCACACTTGCACCAATGGTTTTCATGTCGGTATTTGAGTGCCGATACTTCCTAGTGCACCAAATACTATTGCTATCACGTCTACTCTTTTCATTGACCACAACCTCCGTGATACAATCGGTGTCCCCCTTTAGGGTTGCGGGCTCCGTGTTCTGTCAACATATTTCTGGTCTTGGTATCCATTTTCTTTACTTCACTTTTTGCCATTTTATAATCCCCGCTCCTTACCGAAGTGATGCTGTCGCCCACGTATTAACTTCTTCAATTTTATTCAATCCAGGCAATTATTATTATTATTGTTGTTATTATCATTATTATCATTATTATCATTATTATTATTATTATTATTATTATTATTATTATTATTATTATTATTATTATTATTATTGTTGTCGTCTTTGCACAGCTTCTAACACTGGATATGTACTACGGTGTCAGCTGTTCACTACCAGTGAACTAAGGTAACTCCCCATGTTTTTCTAGCACCATCCAGTATATTCGAACGGTTCCAAGCAGTGATGTTTTCTGCAAGTGCTCCACTTTTATTGCAGCCCGTATTTGTTCCATATACTTCTCAAAATTTTTACTTACTGTTCTCACGGCTCCGACAATTATTGGTACTACTACCACTTTTTTTATAGCCCATCTTTTCTATTTGCTTCAGAACCTCTCCCGACGGGGTCGCTAACCCGTCCATACATTAGATTTTGCCTCCCTTCAAGATGAACGCACCAAAACGTTTCACTCCGAACTCCATTCTGATATCAGCTCTGAAACCATACCCCGTATCAACAAGGGGAGTGGCTTGGCATTCATCTTTTCCATAAAGTTTGAGGTCATTTATGAATAACAAGTGGTTGATTTTTTTTCTTGGCAGCTAAGCATTTCGTCCGGCGTGCCAACGTGTCTGCCAGCTCTCCGCCTTGTGTATTGTATAGATGAACACTTACATTTGTTTAGGTATACGTTCATATGTATAAATATATTTATACAACTACACATAGGCAAATACGTACATCTATATGTATAAGTTGATGCTCTATGTTTTACGGTCACCAACAATACCTTATCAGACATATCAAATCCCAATGATTGCAACTAAAACTCCTTATTTTAAAGGCCTGTCCACCCATGACCTCATAGATATGTGTCTCTGTGTGAATGTATGTATGTCTGTGCTTGTTTCTCAAAGATTATAGAAAATACCCTGGATCTATGGAAATAAAATGAGCGAACAAATCAGTTACACTATATCTTTGAAAGGATAACAAAAGAATTTGAGCAGCATATCAGGTTTAGATTTAGTATAAAGATTTTATGACCACAATGTATGTTCGGAATAAAGTGAACCCTGTGTTGCAAAAAACAAGACGAGAATTATTTGTGCAAAAGTTTATTAAATAATTACCCTATTTAAGAAATGTCGGAACGATAAAATAATTCGAAAAAGATTTAAGTGTTAACTGGTTCACACCTCGATAAATGTTGGGTGCATCGATGTGTGTGTGTATATATATATATTAATACATACACACGCATGATTACATATAGATATATGGATAAATACGTGTTTGCACGCACATAGGATATATGTATATGATGTATGTTATGTGTGTATGTATGCGTTTTAAATAGCGTTTTACTGCATTTTCTGAGTCAATGACTATATTTTGTTTATGAGTGACAAACGATATCTCTGATATAGCGATAACGTTTCTATGAAAGTAAAATGGCTGTAAAATACGTTATTGTTTTGGACTGCTTCAATACTTTGCCTCAGTTGTAATATTGTTAATGTTGACTCATAAATGTCAAACTTTTATAGAGAAATATCACTGAAATATATATATTTCAAGAAACAAATTACTATCGAGAGACTTGAGAGATGTTGAAAATGAAACGCAGATAAAAAGAAAGAAGCAACTCTCTCTGCTTGAAGAAATGTCAAAACTCGATAAGGAGGTTTGTGTAATATCTTCGAGCACGCTGACAACATCGAAGACGTGTCTGAAATCTAAATAGTATATAATAGTGTTTCATACGAGATGGAAATCTTATTAAAGAATTTCTGAATCTCCATTCTCTGAAGAGAAAACGTATTTGAGTTAACAAATTCAAATTGTGCATAAGCAATCTATTGCCTATGGAATAATACAGAATGATATGGTTTATATTTACAGAATAAATTATTTTCACCACAGGAGGTAGTTCATTCAAAAGTAGTGTATTATTGTGGTTTTTAAATGAAAGACAATGGTACTAATTT
>NC_042998.1:17548916-17573916 GCF_006345805.1 Octopus sinensis
ATTCGTTTTGCAGGAGTCATGATGTGAATTCATGTGTTGAAACAGATATTGTTGTATTTGGGGACGATCAAATTTAGACAATGAAAACACACGCACTATATATTTGGTGTTCACTTGCTTCTGCTTTATTTCATATTCATTTTGTTTCGACTAGAGTTCTTTCGTCACACTTCGGTGACCTCATCAGTGGCCCTTTGCTTTGCTTCCTTTTTTCGTTTTTTGTGTCTCTCCTTCCTAACGACCTGCCATTTTTTATTCCTGTTGTATGTGTCTTTATTTTACGCATTCGAATATCCGTGTGTCTATGCTTAGTAAGAATCTCCTGTTTATTCATGATCATTTAATTTTATTTTATTAATTTGTTTTTATCTACTTATTTTTCATTTCACATTTTTTGTATTAATTTAATTTAGTTTTTTTTTCACTATTTTTGTTTATGTATTTAATTATTTAATTCCATTTATTTACCTGTCTATTTTATTTGTTTCATGTTATTATTAGTTTATGGGGATCTTAATCTGTCATAGGTTATGATGTGATTAGGTTGGGGTGCTAGTGTTCCATTCTGGTTTTCATTTTAGGCTAGGTTGATCTCCTATGATGTGTACAGCTTCCGTAATTTGTCTAAGCGTTGTGTCCGTTCTATGTGTGGACAGGATTTTAACTTCTATGTTGTTGAGTGAGCCTCGGTGTTCCACCTCTGCGAACTGGTATTGAACAGATGAGCTCTTCTCTTCCTGAAGTTCTCTCCAATGCTCACTTATCCGCTCTCTTATGCTCAGTGCTGTCTCCCCTTCGTTCGTCGTTGTCTTGTTTCTACACCGTTCCTCTGTACATCTTATTCTATAGACTACATTCCTAACTTTACAGTTTGTTTGTGGTCTAAATCTACATACAACACAGTTCGTATCAGTACAAGGAATCTTATAAAAAGAGTAGGTTTTACCGATTAGTGATTTGATATGGTTACCTAGCCATAGGTAAATTAATTCTTAGCCTAAGCTTGTCTAGGGCCCTTCTAAATCGGTACACCAGTTCGCCTCTAGGGGTGATGTCGACGTACATGTCACTCTGGTATTTGTGGCTCCCATACCTTGAGTTGGCCTTCCCTATTTTCTTCTTAGCCGTTTCAATGGTATTCCATGACTTGCAACTACTGATCGGACAAATTCCATTCCTATCGTTGTGTATGATAGTTTCAAACATCCTCATGGCTCCTTTATATACTCTGCTCCTTTCTCTATGGTTGTATCCTGAGAACTGCATGCGGTGAACAAATTGTTGTATGTATCTCTTTACTGCACGTGGTGAAAGAAGACGCATACGGTGAAAGAGACACCGCATGCATTTCTCAGGATACAGCCATAGAGAAAGGAACAGATGCGTTAGAAAGGAGAATCTCTTGGACAGGAGGCTATACGAATCTGGTGGCGCTTGCTCAGTATATTTGGCATTATTCAGTTCCGTTCAGTTCGGTTGTTGGTATAGTTTATAATACCCCCTCCTTCGCCTTCTCTCTAAGGAGTAGAGTTTTAGTTCTTGCAGCCGCTACTAGTATCTCATCTGTTTCAGTGAGTTAATACTATTTGAGCACTTGCACTGGACTGTCTCAAGTTCCACTACGAGTTTCATGCTCTACGGTGACCACAGTTGGGGGCAGTAACGCAGAAGACTGAGGAAAATATCCTTCATAGGAGTAGGAACGTATCCTTATTTCTGGTTCTGAATGGTCAAGGTTTTCATCCAGCAACTCGCCTGTACAATGTTGCTATCTTGGCAATATGCACATGGAATGTTGCATTACTATTCATTTGGATTCTCAGATCACGACCGATTCTAACTCTAGGATTGCTTTGCCCATTGGTCCTATGGATACCGATTGTAGTCCGTTTCTGATAGCAGAGTGCTTGAAACTAATCAATGTTGAACTTCATGGTATTTTCAACAGCATATTTGTATATTGCATGCAAGTCATTTTAGAGTTTTACTACGTGATCAGGGTTCTTGACCGCTTGAGACAGTTTTGTATCGTCAGCGCAGCTGGTAAAAGTGGTTGGCTGTACGACTGACGGCATGTCTGAAAGCTCCACAACAAACAATAGTGGTCGCACTTGAGTTCACTGAGGAACTCCGCTGCGAATTGATATCTCTCCAGGGAGAGTATCATTGGCTGCAACTACTTGACATATGTCGTGCAGACATTCTCCCAATTTTCCATTGATACCAAGATCACGTAGTGTATGATATATCATCCCATGATCAACTTTGTCAAAGGTATTGGCAAAGTGGAAATATATCACATCCACATTTGAATGATTGAGCTGTTGTTTCAGCAGCCAATCATAATGTAGTTCCTCTTTGAGGTAGCTCCTCCTTGGGTGGAAAACATTGTATGTTTGTGAGCAAGTTATTCTTTTCCAGGACTGTGATCTGCCTCGTTCTGACATACACTGTATGACTTTGCTAGCATGGGAAGTCAGAGAGAAAGAATCTGTAATAATAAGCGTTTGCTCTGCTTCCTCCTTTATGGATAGGAAATATGATATGCTCACTTAACAGTTTGGGAAGTTTACCACATGCAAGGAAGCTTTGAAAAAGTTCTGCAGTGGTTTTGCAATAGCATTCTTGCAAGATTTTAGAAGAACAAACGGAAATGCATCTGGGCCCATTGCTGAGATTCAACACATCTCATCAATGATGTTACATTATTACATATTCCACTTTTATGTCGATGTAATTGATGGTTGAACTTTTCCCATATATGTCTATATTTATAGATAGAGACAGGTAGGTAGGTAGTTAGGTAACTAGGTAGATAGATAGATAGATAGATAGATAGGTAGGTAGGTAGGTAGGTAGGTAGGTAGGTTGATAGGTAGGGAAGGAGATAGGGAGGTAGGAAGGAAGGTAGGTAAGTAGACAGATGCATACATTCATACATACATACCTACATATTTGGCACATCGTTAAAAATGACATTTATACAGGAGCAAAGACAATTGAAATTGGAAATATTTGACAACTACTTTAGCATGTATTTCAGATATAATGGAACATTTAGAAGCTATTTGCAGTCAGTATTTGAATTATCTTGGTAATGTGTATTATATTTATGCATCGATTTGGATTTACTTTATTACTAAATACAAAAAAAGAAAAGAATTATCTTAATAGAATATAGTCTTCATGTGTCCAATTATTCATTTGAGTACATTTATAACCATTTGTTTCATTTCGGTTGTTTTTGATTCAGTGCTGTGCAAATGGTGCTTAGTTAAATAACATTATGAATATAATGCATCGTATATATATGTCTGTGTGTGTGTACAGAGAGAGATATATATACACACAGAGTATGAGAAGCAGTTTATGAGAGAGAGGGAAATAAGAAATGGATAGATAGGTGGGGAGATAGAGATAATTTGGTAGATGAGTAGGTAGGTAGATAAATAGATAGATAGATAGATAGATAGATAGATAGATAGATAGATAGATAGATAGATAGATAGATAGATAGATAGATAGATAGATAGATAGATAGATAGATAGATAGATAGATATTCTATTTACTTTAATAAAACGTCATATTTGTTTATACAGTGTTTACTTAATGACTACCGAATAAAATCAAATATACTCCGAACGTAAATTTTGGCGCACATAGTAAAAGAAGATAATATCATGTGAAGCACGTTGGCGAATATCATGTGAATTTTGGCGCACATAATAAAAGAAGATAATATCATGTGAAGCACGTTGGCGAGTACTTCACTCAAATACTATATTTGATTCTATACAAAGGAAGATGTATGTTCAACTGCAATGATATACGGAGAAATTTAAACGAAATTCTGAACAGAATGTTGACACTTTTTTAACGCTTTATATTTGTTTTAATGAGTTTAATCATCTGACGATAACAGTTTTAAATAATCATTTTAAGTGTTTAATGTTTCAACATTGGGCAACTGCGATTGAGAAAACCTATTACTGCCAATGCTATATAACCTTCTATCCTAGCGAATGTTTTGTTTCATATAGGGTGAAATATGAGGAAGAGTTAGCCGTTATCTCCAGATCACATTATGAATTAGATCTTTACGTCAAGGTCTCTGTATAAAGATATGTTTCTATATGGTATATTCTAACAAACACCAAATGTTTTTGTCGTCACATTTCCTTTTATTTACGATATAATTGTGAATTTGGAAATGAAAGTTTAGACTGACGTTATTTGCGGACATTTGTGATGCGTAGTTATATGAAGAGCCCGTCGTAAATTTCCCTGATTAATATCTTGTCATTACATGGCTGCGAGCTGGAAGAATCCCTATCGAGCGGGATGAAATGCTTAGGGGCAATTCAACCATCTATCCGTATAGTGTTCAAATTACACCAAGGTTGACTTTGCCTTTTATCCTTTCGGGGGACAATGAAATAAGTTCCAGTCGATCACTGGTACTTATGTAATAGACTCCCCTCCACACACACATATTTCCGGCCTTGTGCCTATTGTAGAAAAGAATATCATGTCATTGTAATATACCATACTACTGCTAAACATAAAATCATATAACGGCTAAAATGTTACTATTGTAAGTAACAGTGTGAAATAAATACTTGCAATGAATATTTTGCGGTTATGACCTTAGAAAATCACACTAGAAGTGCTTTCACATCAACACATTTATTGAGGAAAGGCCAACATACTATGGAACTCGTCAAGGTATGCAGGCGTCTTTCTTTTTCCAGTCATGAAAAAGAGCAGATTAGAGTGCGTTTACATTTCATCTCTTGTCAGTCTCAGAGTTCTTAAAGGCGGTGACCAGGCGGAATCGTTAGCACTCCGGGAAAAGTGCCTGGCGGCATTTCGTCCGTCTTAACGTCTTTGGTTCAATTCCGCCGAGATCTACTCTGCCTCTCATCATTTCGGGGTCGATGAAAGAAGTATCAGTTGAACACGATTTACTTTACCCCTCCTACAATGTTGTTGGCTTTGTGCCAAAATTTGTAACCAATCCCACCATACTTACATTTTTTTTTTATCATGGCCGCAACTCCTCCGCCATTTTCATTTCTAATTCTTTAGAGACGATATGTATGTTCACAGGTATGAGTTTCTTTTATCAATATCCAGGATGCATTTTCGTATGTATGTTCTTATCCATGCAAGAATCTATGCGATTTAGTTTTACGTGACCTTAGTTATTTCGAAGTTATTAAAAAGGTTTCGGTTCTACATAGTCTAACGAAGTTATATGTGTACAAGTATAGCCATCTACTGAATATGTGTTACCCAACCCAGTTCGTTTTAGTGTTCCTTTATATCTATTATCTTTCGTCTCGCTACATTGTTATACATATCAACATATTGATGGAGCAAATATTGAAATCGCTGTAAATATTTTAAGTATATGGCTTTAAGACAATTTTACGGGTATCTAATATCAGACAGGAATGAATAGAGCAAACTTAGTTTTGTAGGCAGGTTGTGCTGAACGTCATTGTGATTCAATGTGTGTTCATTTCATAAATTTGGAATAAATCAGTAACAAGCTGATATACAACCAAATTTCAGACATACTTATACATATTTATATATGTGTACTTGTGCCTGTGTGTTTGAATGTATATATACATGAAATGTGTGTGATGACCATAATGAATTGCTATCTTTCCATTGTGGTTACAGCTAAGCATACAATTATTTAACAAATATATTCTCTCATAAACCAATTAAAATCAACACTATTTAGAAATATAATATAATTATATTTTCCCGTGAATGAATGCTAACAATTGTTTCTCATTTGCATGGGAACATAGTCTGTCAATTATTTTATATTATTATTATTTGAGAATATTATGATAACAATATTAATAATAACATGGAGATGAATGTCAAGAAGAGCAACAACATTAGCAATGATGAATATGTAATAAATACATATACGTACACATTCATACACTACACACACACACAAACACACACACACAAATACACACACACAAACACTCACACACAAACACACACACATGTATATAGATAGATAGATTGATAGATAGATTGATAGATAGATAGATAGATAGATATATAGATAGATAGATAGAGATAGATAGATAGATAGATAGATAGATAGATAGATAGATAGATAGATAGATAGATAGATAGATAGACAGACAGACAGATAGATATGCTTATAATTGTTCTTCATTGTATGGTCTTCGCTGCTTCCAAATTACATCATTAGATGCTCTCAAAATAATAGTCTAGACAGAGATGTAAACAACAATAGAATGTTTACTGAAGTCACAAATGCAACTGATATTTCGCAGGCTTCATGGAGCTTGAAACATTTACATAATCATTTATTTTATTCAAAGTTATTGTTAACATGCTTAATATAGAGACTATGTTTGATACCGAGATAAATCATTTTACTTCTGATTGAATATGCTCAGTTATTTAATATGCAATATAAAGCCGGTTACGAATCAGTAGGACATTTTCATATGTAGAGTTAATTCCGTAATGAATTATATTTCGCTTTGAGTGAGCATTTCTGTGTTGATATGATATTTTTATATGTGTATGGATAGAATTATGAAGAAATTATGGATGTTCGTACGACTTATCTTTCAATATATATTAATAACCACCACAGCATCATTTATATATAACAGAGACAAAATGCTTCGGAAGAAATTATACCAAAGTGATGTGTACAATATTTCTTTACACTAAAATTAAAACTCTAAATTTCAATAACCTCAACTGATCCTTAAATTATCGCAAATTAACTTTCTCTCATATATATCGTTCTCGCGGGAATAGATGTCTTTTCATCAAAGTCTAATTCAATTAGTTATAAATATAATCAGTATGACAGACTTGTTTAGAAGTTGTCTGGCAATGATGAATTCGCTTTGTAATTATTGTTATTTTCTACAAAGTATATCATTTAAATAATTTTGTAAATGTCTAAAAGTATCTAAATTTTCTAATTTATTTTGTTATGTATTAAACAGTGTCAGAATTTACTTTCTCACATAATAAATTTAAATCGATAGCATTCTACATCGTGTCATTGTAAGTACATGGAAGAAACGCAGCGGAATCAACAGCATGAACGAAGTATCACAATAATACTTCAAAACCTCCCGTCATATTTTGAGGTCACCATACGCCTAACATATATGTGTTGACGTAGCTCCAAGCTAATTTGTATTTGTTGCTGTTGTTGTATTATCATTGATTGCACTGTCCTTGAATGTCACTGGTACATTATCCTACAGTTTGAATAGAATGGCGTATCCTGGAGTGATTAAAGTAACGTTCTTGATTTGTGCAGCAACATATATGAAAGCGAATATTCTGGCCCTTTCAGTTACCTCTGCATCCATTCCAATACACATATTGTCAGCTTGTATTCTTTCTACCAATTATTTGTCAGCAACATCATCAAACTCAATGTTTGTAAATTATCAATATATTGAAAATGGAAATTCCAGCACTATTACATTTTCCTTCCTTATTGGTATCTTTGATTAGCACCACCGGCAGCAGTACTACGTTTTAAATAGCTTTCACTGCTCAATGTTTCTCTTTTGGGTCGTAAAATTGCCTAGTGAAAATAAATTCCCAAGCACCATTTTATCAGATTTATTCCTTCAAAATAACTGATATTCTAATTCAGTTAATTGTTCGGAAATCCGAGCTGCAGCTGACACAAATGTGCTTAACATTTCAACATCCAAATTAGGAACCAGTGTTCAAAATTATCGAGGATTTATTTGAAGTCTATGTCGTTCTGAGCAGCAGATCTGCATTTGTGTAAGTGGACGCTGCCTCGAAAACATTGTATGATTTTTACACCGTCGGAATGAAGATACCTTACTCGACAAATACTAATGTATGCCAACGCAACCGCTGTTTACCAAAATTGGCTCAAATGCAACTCTCCAATGATTGTCATTCAGATATTTCTACCTGTGATACAGCTTGCCTCATATTACAATTTTCCTTTAATCCTTCCAGCAAGAAATACTTTGATCAAATTATTCTTAAATGCACTTCTCTTGTTTACTTCTGCTATAGTTGCTAATTTGGATGCTGCTTTTGGTTAAGAAGAAACATACCTGGAATCGAAGCAAGCTTCATCTGATACCACACACAATCTCAGGAGTGGTTCTCTTATTATGAATTATTTACATTGCCTTTCTGCGAAACGTTGCGACTCTGAAATGATATATTTGATTGCTTCATAAACACAAACATTCAGTTGTGCAAATGGAATGCATTTCTATGCTAAAAGTGCCTATATAAGTGTCATCTTTCTTGTAGTGAAAGTTTTCAAAATATTAAGTCACGTCCATTTTCCGAAATGTTTCGAAATTTTCTAATTTGCCACTTTTAGTGAGCAGAAAGAAATGAGTTTTGTGTCCATTCATACATTTCAGTAGTGATCTTCACCTATACAAGTTAGTCTTAAACTAAAGGTCTATGCAAAAATAACACAAATGAAAAGTTCGTCATTCGTTGATTCTTCACATTTCTCACGCGTACCAAAATAGCAGAGAACATATAAATTGTTGTCTCAACATGAAGCACAAGTTCTTGTATACATTGTTATCGACTTACTGCAACATCAAATATCTAATTAGCAGCTTGTGGCTTACTTGAAATTATTATCTCAAAATCATAATTAACTTATGTTATAAATATGGATGAAAATTATGAATTAATGTTTATCCTTTAGGTTGTTTATTTTCTTCTAAGAACATAGTGACATTTGAAGTTAATAACCTGAAACTTGATATACATTTTCCTCTTGATGCAGACGTGTTATACAAATTCAATTAATAATATAAACATACCAAATCTAGTGAAGTTTGTCAGCATATATTGTATTAATCGTAGTTTTAATAATGTTTTATTAAGACTGCAATCATCTGATCTATTGAAAATTAATATCACTTTGTTTAGTTTCTATTCATGGACATTCTTATCATATATATGTTTTGTTACACATACATCATGTGCGATTTCCCATAAATATTATGAAGACGATGTACTTAATACATGTTAAAATATCTTTCTTG
The DNA here is from genome assembly GCF_006345805.1 of Octopus sinensis. Taxonomy (NCBI): domain Eukaryota; kingdom Metazoa; phylum Mollusca; class Cephalopoda; order Octopoda; family Octopodidae; genus Octopus; species Octopus sinensis. The sequence continues at coordinate 17,558,019 of NC_042998.1, forward strand.
ATTTACATCCTTTGATATATTGTTTGGATATCTGAAATGCAAACACACACATCAATATTCATATATTTATCCTACATATGATGAGAGTTTCGTTACCGAGACATTCATGGAAGAAAGAGCTGTGAAAATATGTAATCTCGTGATTTTCTCACTGCAAAACATTTTTTTAGAATTCTTCCAGTTGAAGCTTTTCTGTTTATGAAATTAATCATCCACTAAATGATAAGTTTATAACATATGTTTACAACTTACAGCATATATTTTAAATAAAAGTACATGTGAGTCATAATTTCTCATATTACATGCAACTAAGCTATAGCATGTTTTTTTTTACTCTATAAAATAGTACAATAATTTATATCAACAAAGTTACGCTAGATACAGTGAAGCTCTGATAGGATTAAACGAAATCGTAATAAAGGTTTATTGATTCAGTTAATTACAGTTACAAGCTTATCATAAGACAGAATTTAATTTACTATCCCAGAAACTTTATGGGTTTTAGGGGAAGGAAAATGACGCATTTACATTTTCAAATGTCTTAAAGTTTTCAAAAGTACATTGAGAAGAACAGCTCTCACATTGTATTCTACGGTTTTCGTAATGAGCTACAATTAAATCGGTTTCGAATTTTGCTAAAAAATAAGTAAAATGTTTAAACTTGTTAAGTTTAGAGAATATGTTAGAAATAGATAGTGAAGTCACATTTTTTTATTTATTTCCTCCTAAAGTTTCCAGTAGAAGGTTAAATAATTATATTCCAGCCAACAGGTATTCTATTCCGCTTCATTTGTAATGGCATAAATTTAGCTATTAGAATAAATTAATTCTAATGATCTAGCATTTTTTCTAAGTATCGTGAAAAATACTGGGTGATTGGATATAATAAAGTGGCAATATTTTGAGAGTAGCTGTATAGAATATAATCCATTGGCACGTATTACTGCTTCTCGTTTCACAATATAGTTACAAAATTAGAGTCAAAACTAGTGTGAATTTATAATGACATTGATGAACGAATTTAAATACTGCTTATCATAAAGTCACCTTTATTATTTTTCTCCATTTATTTTGTTGTTTTGTATATTATATCCACTTAATCGCTTTAATAATAATTATTCGAATATTAAAGTTCATAGATAATTGAAGAATATTTTCAATATATATACCACGATGGCAATCGAAATTTGATTGGGGATTTGATAGCAAAATACCGTGATAATATTGAATGGATATCAGCTTATAATATATGTTATGGGTTGAAGAAGCGTATGGTCAATTTATTTGTAAAAATACCAACCAAACGACCTTGAAATTAAGTCTTACCTCCATGGAATAAAAACAAGGACACAATGCGAGAGATATTTATGAACATATTAAACAAAACAACCCTAATGTAGCAAAAGCCATATGTATTTTAGTAAGAATTTGTGCACATTTTTTCGATAAACTTCCTTGTATGATCATTATATGAGTCCTCGTTCAGCTTCGATGACTGCTTCACTGCAGAACTGGAGTAGGTGACATTCTTGCACTAAATGGCCCGTATTCAATTCGGCCATCACCTGTACAATAAAGGCTACCCATTAAACTTCCATTAAGAAGCAGGCTAAACATAGTTTCCATGGAATTTAAATCTTGCCACTCTGGAAGCACTATATCTGGTGATACATGTTCGCAAATACTGTGAAATTCTCTGTGACATCCTTTGTGAGAAGGTACTGAGCCTTGCGAAGGCAGGTATTGTCTTTGATTTAGAATTTTATTCATCTAGGACTTAATAACGTATCTTACATTAATTCTAAGTCTCAGTGGAGAGATATGGAATGGCATTATAGACTTTAAATTCTCACCACTCATAAAATCATTACAGCCGCTTAAAATTTAGCTTGCTTCACCTGGAGACATGGCAAAAGTTTGTACATATTCCATGTTAGACGTTTGGTCTTGGTCGAATTTTTTGTGATGAGAGAAGAATCAAAGGATGACATTTTCGTAAATGCTTTTGAACTTGATTTGTATTCGCTTCGGATGGACCCGTTTGTCTCTGAAGACTTGAAATTGTCTATCCTCAGTACATTGTCTTCTATTAAATGTTCTGGTGCATCACTGTACTGATAATTTATTTCGACACTTAAAGTTGTCTAGTGTTGGCCGCATTGATCTTCTGAGATATTCACCGTTAACAGTTTAAATCCGTTTCAGAAACTGCAGCGTATCTATATTGCCAAACTGTTAGAATGTTTTTCCTTTTGAGTATTTCCACCAGAGACCTCTAGCTCAATCCGAAATTTCTGTACAAAAGATCTTTAAAAAATTGACAGTTTCTAAAACACCGTACTCTGCTCATATGGCAATGATGACGGTCCGTTTTTCTCTTTTTGTTTTCATTACTTGTGTAAGAATTTTATTTGCCACGAAGGACCTCAAAGAGAGAAAGGAAATTTATACTTAGTTTGAAAAGAATAATACACGGATAATTAAGTGTTCTCAAATAACACTCGCACACTTTATAATTCAGGACAACAGACATAGACTTAGACATTATTGTAATGGCTGAAATGTTTTCCATTGTATATCTGTTCCTTGAAAACTGACATGTGTAAGGACAAAAGTAATAATGGAATACATAATCAGACATTATAACTTATGCTTTCAGGTAAAACTTAAGCATTAATATTAACGATAGTATCAAGTTAACACAGGATCAAAAGGCCTCAACACTCGAGTGTACGCGAAATATGTTGTTGATATAACTAGAACCAGTCTATATGGTGAAGTTGTGTAATAAGGTTCTACATTTGAGAAATGAGGAATTACGTACCTTATTTACATTATTTACATTTGACGGATATTTTGTCCTCATCTTGTTTGTTGTTAACACGACGTTTCGCCTGATATACCCTCCAGCCTTCATAAGGTGTCTTGGGGAAATTTCGAACCTGGGTTCTCATTCCTATGGTATTTTTCAATATTATTATTATTATTATTTGTAGTAGTAGTAGTAGTAGTAGGAGGAGGAGGAGTAGTAGTAGTAGTAGTAGCAGCAGCAGCAGCAGCAGCAGTAGTGGTAGTAGTAGTAGTAGTAGCAGCAGCAGCAGCAGCAGCAGTAGTGGTAGTAGTAGTAGTAGTAGCAGCAGCAGCAGCAGCAGTAGTAGCAGCAGCACTACTACTACTAGTAGTAGTAGTAGTAGTAGTAGTAGTAGTAGTAATAGTAGTAGTAGTAGTAGTAGTAGTAGTAGTAGTAGTAGTAGTAGTATTCAGGTCACTGCCTGGAATCGAACTCATAATCTTGGGATTCGTAGCCCGCGCTCCTTGCCACTACGCCATAAGCCCGTCAAATGTAAATCATATAAATAGTGAATGTGTGACTTATGTAATACTAGGATGAGAGTTAACATTAATTACAAAACTGAAAAATTTTCTAATATATAAATTATTTTCTATAAAATGTATCTGCAACGTTCCTTAACAAGTCAATGTATTATATATATAATGGGAATAGCAGATATAAAGAATGGCACAATGCATATATAAATATATATATGCATGTATATATAAATATTTATATATACTATCTGCATAGATATAATCTTGCACGCAAATGTATATAAACGCATATTATGATGAAATACGTAGTGAGGGCGCGTGGCTTAGTGGTTAGGGCATTCGGCTCATGATCGTAAGGTTGTGAGTTCGATTCCCAGCGACGCGTTGTGTCCCTGAGCAAGACACTTTATTTCACGTTGCTCCAGTCCACTCAGCTGGCAAAAATGAGTTGTACTTGTATTTCAAAGGGTCAGCCTTGTCACTCTCTGTGTCACGCTGATTTTCCCCGAGAACTACGTTAAGGGTACACGTGTCTGTGGAATGCTCAGCCATTTGCACGTTAATTTCACGAGCAAGCTGTTCCGTTGATCGTATCAGCTGGGACCCTCGTCGTCGTAACCGGCGGAGTCTTTTTAAATTTTTAAATTTAAATGATGAAATACGTAGTAACATTTTTTGTCAGTCGAGTTAAATACTTTCAAATATATTTTCATTGAAATATTCCCAATCAAGAGAAATACAATCTGAAAAATACAAACATGTTATTAAATTTACGTGATTGAACATCTGGCAAACTGGCACCAGCTACATTGTTTATAAATATGGATACGTTTTGGGATGTATTTTCGATCTTCTATGATATACAGAATCATCTGTACGTAACACAAAATACAAGAAAATAAAATTACCTGTGTTGATTATTAATTATAATATCCAGATATTAACAAAAATTTTGAATTTATTATTTTATGATAATCTCAAGAGAAAAGTACCTAGAATGCAGATAAATTTGTGTCTAATGACGTAACGTAGTTGGTATATTCAATAATGGGTTGGATTAACGCTAAAACTCCGACTGGAACATCGACTAAAACAAAAGTGGTGTTGTAGCTGCTTAGTAAAGAATGGCTTTGAGTAGTTCATTATCGAGAAGTGCTTCTAGACTATGGACCTATGTAATGCACATGCATTTTATATAATCAAGTAGCGCCTATTTGAAACCTATAGAGGCGTAATGCGAGACAGAAGAACTATATGAATATATATATGGAAACAACGTACTTTGATCCTTTCCATTCTCATAGGGTTAGAATAGAGAAAGGATCCTGGGGGGAGGCGAGATGTTGGAAAGGGGTATAAACAGCGAGATGTTTGTGTAGGTTGCAAATATGCTTGAAGGAATGAGCAGGTGGGAGTTAGAAGAAACAGAATATAACAGAATCACATTGAAGGCGGTGGATTGTATGTTGTAGAGGTGAGTGCTAAGATGGTGGCTTAGGAGAAAAGAGTTGATTTCCAGGCGCGGGAAATAAGATCAACGGCACGGTCAGACAGAAAGAGAAGCTTTGATAAGGTGAATAACCGCATATAAATAACAGATTGCCCCTATGTTCTGCTTATTACATTTACAACTGCAGAAAGCGGAGAGACAGAGGAACTGAGATCGGAAGATGACGCATTTAATAGGTTAAGATAGGTTATGAGGTGGAAAGTTTATGGTGGAACTATGAGTCGATGGATGGCCGATAGAGACTGTAATGGCGAGAAAATTGTGGGAGATATCAATGATGTAGTACGTGAACTGGAGAGAAGGGTGAAATAAGCTGAAGAAAGTCATGAAATAGTTTAACTCCTAATGAGAAAGAGAGGTAGTGCCGGAGAGTCGTTGCCGCAAGGATCGTGTAGCTCTTTGTTTGGACAAGAGAACTGGGAAAATGTTGTAGAAACGACATGCAACAAATAAAATGGCGAAATTGAGTGCATTTGGAAACTCCAAATTGCGTGTGGAACAAGATATCATGAACGAAGTAGGTTAGTGTCGCCTGGGTAAAGATTTATAAAGAGTGAAAGAAGTGACTGAGGACACGGAGAAATGGCATAGAGAGTTCATATATATAGGGAAAATGAGGTTTGAACCGCCCAGAAAACGGAGATGGAATTGAAGAGGCAGAGAGCATGGTTGCCGTCAGAGATGTCAGAGGGGAGTGAATTATCCAGGAATGCGTGGGTGGTGGTGAGACAGACGCTCTGAGAAAGGTAAGTTGGACTATTACGGACAGAACTGCTGCGATATTACAGGGTTTTCGGTTTTATGCATGTTACTGAGAAAATATATGGTGGCGGTGTGAGTGACGCAGATGATATGGTTTGTTGCTGAACTGAGGAAAAGGAAGATAAACGTGGGCTGTAAAACGGTGGGGGTGATACGTTTATGGTAGCGGAGAGTCAGAGGGTAAAGAAAGATAGAATGGAAGTTTTCTGAACTGTATCACTGCTTCACTTCTATAGACAGCTCCCCAACACAACACTACTGCATCATTGTTTCTTTTTGGTTAAATGTCGATATCGTTAGGACATCAAATGTACGAGAGAGCAAATAATTCTGACGAAATATTAGTTCTTTATAAATACTTTTGGAAGTCAAAACATTCTAACGCATTAATTCACTGCTCCAGGATACTGAACGTCTTTTGGCTCAGCGTCCTGTAAGTTAGTCGGCAGATCTGGTCTGTGAAGTAATCAGAGATGCTTTGTGCAGTAGATTGCAACTAAAAAGTATTATACAGTGCAATAATCATTCCATTCAACGTAGGCCTGGAACTCGAGCGCCAGGGGTATGAATCGCAGATTCTTGTTAACAAGGTAAATGAGCTTCGGAATATATCGATCATGAGGCCGGGGGTGAGGAGAATACGCACAGTCAACTGTTTTGACCGTGAGGTTAGAATGTAAGATATGGTTGTAGAGTAAGTTCATGTTTGCTTGCTATGCGATTGAATAGGAGTGATGCAGGGTGTGAGAAAGGCACGGGTAGAAGAATAGGGGTGGAAGATGTATGCGCGCACTTGTAACAGGGTGGGTGAAGTACGGAAATGGAAAGCATAGGGAGGCAGAATGGAAATGATGCTGGAATTATTGGTGTGGATAGAATACTTCTGGAACGGTGGATCTCGACCCAGATACATCAGCATAATGTGTTAGAACCATAAAATATAGAAGCCGTTAGTTGTTGATAATCATGTACTTCTCAATAACAGGAAAAAAAAAATTCGGATATACACATCACAACTTGTTTCAATAAGCATTGAAATAAGTAAGTCGTATTCATTAGTATTTCTGAAACTCATTCTTGATGTGTGCATGTGAGTGTATATACATACACACATACATACATACATACATACATATATATATATATATATATATATGTATGTATGTTTGTATATATATATATATATATATATATATATAATATATATATATATATATATATACGCTAGAAGCGTGTAAAAATTACCTGTTAATTGTAGTTTTCTCTTGTGTTTAAATGTACACTATTTTATATTGAGAATATATTGTATATTGATTATTTATACATGCTAGGCCACTGGTGGCGATATTTATAAGAATACTCGCTACCCCATATATGTATATGTATATGTATATATAATATACATATACATATATACATATACATATATTAGTCCTGACACCGTATATTAACCGGTGTTGTTCAAACGATGAATAGCCTTCGCGTAAACTACTGGTTCGTTTTGTTCTCTTACTTTATTATCATCTTATAATCACCTCATAATAATGACCTTTATGACTTGTATTACTACCTCAGTCAATCTAAATGTATATATTTGTCACTACCTGTCATAAATGACCTTTTTCCATTTGCAATATGCATTTTCGTTGATTTTTCATATTTTACCCTTACATTTCCACGTGTATTTTATATTTTCTTTTCGAAACATATTTCTACTATATATATATATATATATATTATATAAAAGGGCTTAGTAAAATAAATTACTTTGCCGCATACTGAACTCATTAGAAATAGCAGCTAAAAAACTTTTTTAAAGCTATTTCTAATACTTAAAGAAAATCTCTCTCATATATAGTGTTTGCTTAATTCAACTCACAAAAGTTTGGGGTAAGGACATCGAAAAATCAAATGCTAAGGTTATTTGAGAACGTACGTTTCAAGATTAGTCAAAACAACACTTCTATCATCAGCTCAGAAATTCCTTGGTTTGGATTTGGAAACACTGAAAATAAGAACATACCCTTTCGAAGATCTGCTCGTAACTAACAGTGCCAACAAATTCAAATAAGCAAGCGAAGAATCTCTGTTCTCCCCTTTCCACCAGCGTGGGTTAAAATCATCAAACACTATGCTTATTTCGGTAAAATCCGAAGCATTAATCAGAGGGAGATTAATTATAATTTCAACAATTGAGGGCAAAATTAATTAATTATTAATCAATTTCACCAAGTGTTCAGTATGCAAAGGGACCATTCAAGGCGAATTCAAATTATTACATTATATAAAAGGGCTTAGTAAAATAAATTACTTTGCCGCATACTGAACTCATTAGAAATAGCAGCTAAAAAACTTTTTTAAAGCTATTTCTAATACTTAAAGAAAATCTCTCTCATATATAGTGTTTGCTTAATTCAACTCACAAAAGTTTGGGGGTAAGGACATCGAAAAATCAAATGCTAAGGTTATTTGAGAACGTCCCTTTGCATACTGAACACTTGGTGAAATTGATTAATAATTAATTAATTTTGCCCTCAATTGTTGAAATTATATATATATATATATATATATATATATATATATATAAGAGTCATCTTCGTAGTCATAAAGCGAGACAGATGAGTGACAACCTGGCCACTAGTGGTGGTGTTGTACACCATACTAACCATATCTGTCAGGCATGTGGAAGAGAGTGTAATTCGGCAGGAGGACTTAAACGACATGCACAGGTACATGAAGCCCAGTTACAACTACAGCCGGCTATTACCGGTAAAGGTTTTAGCTGCCAATTCCGTACAAGACATTGTAGATCTTTAGCTGGGCTAAAATGTCATACGATCACAGCACCAATGACAGTTAAGCTTCGTGCAATGGCCATACTCGATAACGAGGGGGCAGCCATCATATATATATTATATATATATATATATATATAATATATATATATATATGCCTACGCACACACGCATACACACACACATAGAGGGTCAGGTGTGTATGTTTGTATTCTATTAATAAATCTAGCTCTTCTTCAGGAATTTCTAACACTCATACATCTGAATAATTCATATTTTCAACCACGACTATTTACTGGCTAATACTATAGCAAGAGGTCTGTAAGATATTATAAGAACATATATGTAATAGTGGTTACGTTTGCATCAATGAATATATGCAAGGTACTCAACACCTGTTACTCTCCAGTTTTCAAAAATTTAATACTACATCAAATGATAGTTTTCAGAACTCAGCTTGTATTTATTCTTCTGATATTACTTCATAGTACTGTCTAAAATGCGGTCCTGCGATGTTATTTTTGCGATATCTCTACTCTCATCAGCTAGACAGTTCACGTTAGATGTACTAAGTGAAGCTTATCTTTGTATATTATATTAATTGAGGTATATATACATATGTATGTGTATTTATACATACACATACGCATATGCAAGTATATGTGACTGCGCACATGAACACGCAGAACACGCACAAACGCTCACATACATACATGCATACATTCATACATACATACATAATATATACGCATACACAAACACATATGCAAGTATATGTGAGTGCCCACAAGCACACACAAAACACGAAACACACACACACTCACATACATACATACATAATATATACGCATACACAAACACATATGCAAGTATATGTGAGTGCCCACAAGCATACACAAAACACGACACACACACACTCACATACATACATACATACATACATACATACATACATACATACATACATATATACATATATGCGCACACACACGCGTATAGTTTGTGTGTGTTCTTGTACGCGTGTAAGTATGTACGTAAGCATATATGTATATATATATACATGTGTGCATCTCTGTGAATCTCTATGTTGGCTTTTGTGTCGACATTTTGCCTACATCAATACGTTTTGTTGTATGACTATATGTGCTTTTGCTATTAACCAGGCTATACTGAATATAAACAATGTTAGGTGCAAAGACTTGCTTTGGTAGACATGACGCGTTAAACGCATTTGTTAATATGCTGATATAGGTTATTTTAATTCACTCTTTTGTGTTTTTAGGTTCAGTCGAATGCACAGACATATGGAAGGACCTTCTATATAAAAAAAGCAATTTGTTACATATTAAAACTCAACTTAACGTTTTTAACTTTTGTAAAAGCGTTTGGTCTGATACCTATGCAAACAAGTTTGATACACTCTTATTTAAGTAGGTAATAGTCCCTGAATACCCATTTTACCATGTTCACTTTATATATATGCACGCGTGTTTCTGTGTTGTAGATATAGATATACATACATATATATGCTGTGTGTCTGTGTGTGTGTACGTGCGTATGTGTGTGTATGTGTGTGTATGTGTATATATTATATATATATATATATTATATATATATATATATATATATATATATATATATATATAGATAGATAGATAGATAGATAGATAGATAGATAGATAGATAGATAGATAGATAGATAGATAGATAGATAGATAGATAGATAGATATTTATCCGCATATATACATACACATAAATATTATATACATATGCATCTAAATGTGAATGTGTGTGGCGTGTACACATACATATTAAGCATATAATGATATTCATTGATGGCCTCAGATGTAGGCATCCGTATATATTATATATTCACATATACGCATGTATACATGTATATTTAGTATTTGCTACACACATGCATCATATATACTCATAGTTACACACCTATATATTCTGATATATTTAATGATGTAGATACAAAGAACTATTTCTATGCACATTTGTATGTATATATATATATATATATATATATATATATAGATATATATGAAAGGTCTGTGTATGTGTGTATATTTGTATATGTAATGGTATAAGTGCGTGTGCGTATACGTGTGTTGGTGTGCATGCTTGTGTGTGCGGGGTGTTAGCGCCTTTCATACTAATGTATCATCGCTGGAGTATTGGTGTATGGAAGGTGTGCAAATGAATCTGCTCGACGTCATTACTATATACATTTCGATAGAGAATATCACTTTTGAATGTACGTAAGTTATTGCCTGATATGTTTATTGTTGATGTTTCGCTCTGTTGATTCGCATTTGTACGTGTGCTTCTATATTGCAGTTTTGCTTTTGTTAGTACTCGAAAACTGTGCTACACAGCAAAGTAATTCTGTCGAGTCACTTTGTTGATTGCAACCGAATGCCATAAAATGTAAATGGACATGAGTCGGGTGAACACAAGTGAACACTGAGAAAATTAAAGGACTTACGAATTCAGAAAAGAAAAACTGTGTTTCATGTTCCATAATATTACACATTAATGTTTAAGTGTTTTCACTATGTTCTTTTCATTTTTTGCAACGTTAAATGTATTTATATTGGGGAACATATCTCAATCAGTGCGCTTCTATTAGTTTATTAGTTTACCCTGTTGATATTTCATGTTTTCTGTCCTATATGCAATATGTTTTTTGTTTTGTCATTCCAATTGACCTTAATTATTTCAGCCATCTCTCAATGTGAGATAGTCATAATAACCTAATATTAAGATTTATGCTGACCATGGGAGTAAATGGCCAATATTTTGCAATTCATTTTTGGAATACCCTATCGTTACGGGAGTTTCTGGAAATATACGTAGCAATGCATTAAAGGATTTACGAATTCTCTACATGTGATGAATTTCGGTATTAGGTTGAGTGCTTCCCTAAATATACACTAATACCCTACTAGGACCTCTGGATGTATATATATATATAATATATATATATATATAATATATGTGTGTGTGTGTGTGTGTGTGTGTGTGTGTGTGTGTGTATGTGTGTGTGTGTATACATACTTATATATATATATATGTATCGGCGAGCTGGCAGAAACGTTAGCGTTGGCAGAAATGCTTAGCGGTATTTCGTCTGTCGTTACGTTCTAAGTTCAAATTCCGCCGAGGTCGACTTTACCTTTCATTCTTTCGGGATCGATAAATAAAGTACCAATTTCGCACTGGGGTCGATGTAATCGACTTACCCCCTTTTTCTGTCCTTGTTTGTCCCCTCTATGTTTAGCACCTTGTGTCAGTAAAGAAATATATATATATATATATATATATAGATATATATATATATATATATATATATATATATATTTATGCATATATGTATATATATACAAATATATGTGCGTGTGTAAGAGTGAGTGCGTGCGGGAGTGTGCGCACGTGTGTGTATGCGTATGCATGTATAATATATATATAATGTGTGTGTGTGTGTGTGTGTTGTGTGTGTATACATACTTATATATATATATATGTATCGGCGAGCTGGCAGAAACGTCAGCGTTGGCAGAAATGCTTAGCGGTATTTCGTCTGTCGTTACGTTCTGAGTTCAAATTCCGCCGAGGTCGACTTTACCTTTCATTCTTTCGGGGTCGATAAATAAAGTACCAATTTCGCACTGGGGTCGATGTAATCGACTTACTCCCTTTTTCTGTCCTTGTTTGTCCCCTCTATGTTTAGCACCTTGTGTCAGTAAAGAAATATATATATATATATATATTATATATATATATATATATATATATATATATATATATATATATATATATATACATATTTATGCATATATGTATATATATACAAATATATGTGCGTGTGTAAGAGTGAGTGCGTGCGGGAGTGTGCGCACGTGTGTGTATGCGTATGCATGTATAATATATATAATATATATATATATGTGTGTGTGTGTGTGTGTGTATACATGCATATATACATGTATGTATATATGTATACACACACTGACACACACACACACACACATATATATATACACACATAAATACAAAATATATATATATTGTGTGTGTGTGCACCTGCACATTTTCTACTATTTTCTGGGCAATATTAACTCCAACATTTTAAACCTTCATAGCTCTACACCGAGCATGCGTATGTACCTGTGTTTGTGTTTCTCTTTCTCTTTCTGTCTATCACTCTTTTTCTCACTGTATGATTTTGTACTGTTTATAGCAGAACTAATTTCTGTTCACAGGTTATGACATTCATTACCCCAACGATTTGTTGTTATCTACTCGATCCTTGTTTCCTATAAGATTTTAGAGACACGTGTACTCTCCTTATCTTGTTATGAAGTCACCATGTCCCGCACATATGTTTGTGATTCATCTACCTGGTGTACCCTTATCAGACGGGTAGTCATGATGGGTATACTGGGCTTCGTATATTTTTCCCCAGTGTCACTTTGATGGCATGCACTGCTCTCTCACTCAATAAAGAAATAATTTATTTCATTAATTTGTAGCATCCTAATTCTGAACTATGAAATGAAATAAATACCTTCGACTATGACTTATTGCAGATATTAAATATTAATGAAATAAGGAATGCAATCAGTGGAGATTGAGGAAGTGTAGTGGTATTTCATTCTATATACTACCTATCACTACGGCACAAAGCAGCCACTGCGGTGGAGAACATATTTCTTTCGAATCATCCTGAACCACTTCGCATTAGAACAATTCGGATTTCGGTCGGAATAGACGTGAACGGTTTTTTTTCTTTTTTTGTTTTCAGTTTTATGACACGAAAATTATGAATATTCTTATATGATTCTATTCAAGGAAATCTAACGTTCCTATATATTTTTGAATTTCAAACTTTGGATTTGCCTCTTAGCATGCTCTGCTTAAATAACGAAAGTATTAAATGATAGATATACGATCGTAAACAATATTTTTTGTCCGCTGGCATTCTGCTTGTTATGAAATTTTTCCGGTTAATTTCAATGGATAGAAAAATTTAACTATATTTTATAATTATTATGAATCTTTTGCTAAACAAGATACAGTTGAAGTTTTTCTGTATATGTTCATACACACCAATACATCTAAACATACACTTGCACTTACACAATAAAACGTAAAAAAACACATTTATGACTCAAACGCTTGGGAAAAATTTCCATTAGTCGTATTACAGTTTGTATCTCAATTCCCAGCTATGGGTGCATGCAAGGTAGTGTATTTTGGCACTTTGTTTTTGTACTGCATGGTATCAAAATCGCATTACAAAGTGCTGCCGGGTGGACAAGTGGTATAATCTTCTGCAATCTTGGATTGACTCAAGATTTCTGAGTAAGTTTTTTGTTGGCGGTAAAGTTTTCGCTGATGGAAGAAAAGTGTTCATATTCGTAGGAGAGACGACTCTGCTTCGTATGTGTTAGTTGTAATCCGTAGTAGGGCTTAATACCATTATCTTGTTCTTGCATTGCACACATTCGGACCAGGTTTCCATTCTAACGATAACTTGTTTCCTTGCCCTCATTAGTGGCGTCGTAAAGAGTCATATGCACTTATCGTTCATTTAACGTATAAATATAAAAATAAGTAAATAAAAAAACAAGTTATATCTTGAATGTTTCAATGCATTAGAAAAGTACGGTGGCTGTGTGGTAAGAATTTTGCGCCCCAACCACAGGATTCTAGAAACATTCTCAATGCGTAGAAACTTCGAGAATTGTCTTCCTTATTAAGCGCCGGTCTGGCCAAAGCCTAGGTTTAATAGAGGAAATATGATTGAGAATACCTGTTTTTGTGTTTGGCCCACGTCACGGCTTAACGGCCGGCGTTAGTTTGTCTACGTCCCTGTAATCTAGCGGCTTTGCGAAAACTACCGATAGAATAAGAACTAGGTTTACAATAATAACAATTACAGGATTCGATTTCTTCGAGTAAACTCTTCAATGCGATACCACAGTAACTCCGAAATCTAATGGCTGAAAAAAGATAGAATATAAATGATAAACCACGGATATAGATATATATGTGTGACAATGGATATAAATTTCTCGGTAATTTAAAATCAAATGTAATGCCGTCAGAATCAGCCGGCAACCACTTGATTCCGGATTCAATCCCACTGCGTAGCATCTTGAGAAAGAATTTTCTGCTAATATCTTCCACCCACCAAAGCCTTATAGGCGCAAGATTGGCTGTGTGGTAAGTAGCTTGCTTACCAACAACATGGTTCCGGGTTCAGTCCCACTGCGTGGCACCTTGGGCAAGTGTCTTCTACTATAGCCTCGGGCTAACCAAAACCTTGTGAGTGGATTCGTAGACGGAAACTGAAAGAAGCCCGTCGCATATATGTATATATATATGTATGTGTGTGTGTGTGTTTGTCCCCCTAGCATTGCTTCACAACCGATGCTGGTGTGTTTAAGTTCTCCGATAGAATAAGTGCTAGGCTTACAAAGAATAAGTCCCGGGGTCGATTTGCTCGACTAAAGGCGGTGCTCCAGCATCGCCGCAGTCAAATGACTGAAACAAGTAAAAGACTAAAAGAGTAAAGAGTAAAGAGAGTCATTTGATAACAATGTTGTCTTGAGTTTCTTTTCCTATTTGTCTTGGCTATTTGGAATTGCAGGAATTACAAGTTATTGAAATTTAAATTTATAGGCGCAGGCGTGGCTGTGTAATAAGAAGCTTGCCCCGTAACCACTTGATTCCGGATTCATTCCCACTACGTAGCATCTTGAGAAAGGATTTTATGCTAATATCTTCCATCCACCAAAGCCTTATAAACGGATTTCGTAGGCGGAAACTGAAACAAATCCGGCATCTATATATATACATAAATATATATATATATATATATGTGTGTCTATATATATATATATATATATATATATATATATATATATATGTTTCTATATATATATATATAAGTACACACACACGTAAACAGACACACACACACACATATATATATATATATATATATTATATATATATGTGTGTGTGTGTGCGTGTGTGTGTATATGCATGTATATATGTATGAGTCTATGTGTTTGTGTGTATGTATGTGTGTGTGTTTTCGTGCGTGATAACAGGTGTTGGTATGTTTGCGTCCCCATGATGTATCAGTTTGTCAACATAGACCGATAAAGTAAGAACCAGGCTTTTAAAAGAAATAAGTCCTGGGTTTGATTATTCAAGATGTTGCTCCAGCATAACCTTAGACTAATGATTGAAACAAGAAAAGGGTAAAAGATTATAATTATTTTATTAGCTAAGTCTATCTCTCATTTTCTGGAAACACTTTTAAAGTTCATTTTTTACTATCTTGACACCGCCAATTCATCGTAAACAGCATTCTCTCTGCTTGTTTCGGAAATAAAACTAGAATCAGCTTCTTTATTTCTCATTCATTTCTTGCGTTCTGACATTTTTGGTTTCCTACAAGCGGGTTCCATAAACTTA
>NC_042998.1:17578916-17581416 GCF_006345805.1 Octopus sinensis
GGGAAAAAATACAGAACTCCCGAGAACGATAAATTACCAAGCAATAATCCACGCTTCGCTTTATTGTATTTAAGCTCCAGTTTCATATGTACAGTTAAATTACATAGGTATAAAATACATTACGTATCTATGATCCCGTGAGTAATGCTTTTACTTATAACGACCATCTGCAAATCATTTTAATTTCTCCCGACTACAATATTCAAGAACAATTATTGCTAATCAAATCAATTTGTTGCTTAGTTACGATAAAGGCACTTGGAATTTATTGACCTTGGTAAATAAAATACAATTTATTACTTTTCGTTTGTCCCTCATTAATTCACAGTTTATTGATTTACAAGTGCGTTGTGTTGCTTTGTTGTTGTTTTTTTTATAGGAAAAGATAAAACTCGTTTTATTCACTTCATTATTAATTTATTATTTAATATACTTAAATATTAAATTTTATTCAAAGTCGATTTCCCAATACTTTTTTCATATTCAAATAAGTTTAATATTTGGAATAATATCCCATTGGACATAGCATTGAATTATACGTAATTGATAAATGTTGCTTCATTATACAGCCGACTTAGAATTCCATATTGTAGATATGATACTTTAACATATAGTAGGATTAAATAGTTTGACATTCGCTGTACCTTTTACATGTTTACTTATATATGTATATACGCATATACATATGTATATTTGGGTATATATATATATATATATATATATATATATATATATATATATATATATATACATGTAAGTGTACTTTAATGTCTATATAAATCTTATTTATTCATCCCTCTATGAGCTCCTGAGCGCTCGCGCGTGTATGTGTGTGTCTATCTCTGTCTCTGTGTGTGTGAGCATGTGTGTTTATATGTGTGTGTATTAGTACGCTGGTTCTATAGGCTAAACGTTTAATTTGAGCCTGTCAAATCAGATTCACATAAATAGCTATCATGAAGAGATGCATCTCACAATAGTAAACCGTTATCTACTATAGGGAGTGCTTAATTTTTTTTTATACTGCACTGTTATTAACATCGATATATTTTATGCATGTATTTTTCTGGAACCAATGTATCTGATACCGCATTGCATAGCGCATGTAATAAGGAAATATATTAGGAAATGTCTTAGGAACTAAGGCGCTTGTAAAAATTACACCTAATATTTGTCAATTTATCCTAAATATTCTACATGTGTATGTAGCCAAAAACACAAATCCAGTAAATGTAACATATAACTGCAGATTATCAAAGATGCATTCTACCTAATTGTGTGTTAACTACGATTAGCCGAAAGATTTATGTTTAGAACGAGTAGAAGAGGAAACTGTTTCAAAGTAGTAACGAGATTACCATATGGTTCTGCTGGCAGAAGGTAAAAGATTAGGCCAAATCCATTTTTTAAAAAGTGATCCTTTCGTTAAACATAGCTTACATTTAAAATAATGTATCAATCAAGTGAGCTGACAGTTTTCATGAGATAGGTGTCTCAGATACATTTTTTTATCGATAGAATGGTATTTTATATTTCATTTGTGATCGATAATATAACATTCAAACACTGATCTCAATTCCTAAAATACATAGTTTCTAAATATGAAAACCATGCCGAATGTAAATTGAAGATCCTGTGATTCCAATTTAATTTAAATATATAAAATGCTACATCTTGTGCGAAGATGTTTTCTTTTATTTTTTTGTTCTTTGGAAGGAGACATAAGTGAATATTTCATAGTGAGGAGACGAGTAAGAATTGTGAATGACCACATAGATGGATTAATAGACATGTTGGTGTCTAGCAGGGTCGTGTCAGTAGAGTATCAGAGAGGCGGACATGATGTGTCAGATAAAAATGGGTGCCGCAGAAAAATAGAGCAATGAAAATTACATAAAATTTGGAGAGGTAGAAAGATATTGCAACAAAGTGCAAATAACGTAAGTACTGAGAGTAAGTAAATAACAAGGGGAGTGATAGTTGATGGTTTCAGTAAAGTGAGATTCTCGTATACGATACAAAGTCGGGAATAGGTTAGAGAAATAACGAAAACAATGGGTGGATGCAAAATTTAAATGGGATGAGTATACACACGCACCCACAGACACACACACACACGCATACAAACACACATATGTCTATATATATTTATTCACATATACTCCACTCCACTACATGCTTCAGCCCCAGGGTCGTGGCCATGTTTGGGCACGGCACGTGGATATATATATATATATTATATATATATATATATATATATGCGCATATGCATGTGTGTATTTGCATAGACATACAAACACAAACACACACATCAACGTATATATATATACAATATGTGTGTGTGTGTGTGTGTGTGTGTGTATACATCCATACATAGTCACATGGAGTTATGTTTAGCACGTTCGAGAGCACCGGAGTCGAAAAGATATCACATATATCTAGAAAGCAAATATTTCGCCCGGAAAAATTACCGGAGTGGAAGATCTTCCCACGTTCCCAC
>NC_042998.1:17588916-17611416 GCF_006345805.1 Octopus sinensis
GTTCTGATGGTGCTTTTTACGTGCTGAGAGGAAGCAACAGAAAGTAACAACCACACTCTTACCCGCGCGTAGAGCGGGTCACCTTCAGCTAGTCTCTATATATAAAACTGAAATGCGTTTTTACCGCTTGGATCGCTTTCAATGCCACTATGTCCGATTTCAATGTCCGATTCGCTCCAAAATTTACAGGGATATGTAGAATGAGTTGACGATGCCCGTGGGCTACCTTAGAAATCCCTATCTTGAAATGTGTGGTTGCTAGGGGCCATCTTCCTCACTCAGGCTATTTTCTCCTTTCCCTCTCCTACTCCCCTTCATTTATAACTTTGAGAGGTCCACTCCCGTTATTTAATGTATTCCCCTCAATTCCATTTCACTTTCCCTTTATAAGTTCGTCAGACGGCTTTCTTTGATGTATCTGTCTGCATTCATAGGGAGAATTATCATCGCTACCAACAACACACAATCATGAGAACAAATATTATGAATCAGATATTCATTGCGTTCATTTATATGTGTGTGTGTGTGTTCGATATATAAATATGTATATATAATGTATATATACAAAGTCTATATATCTGTATTTATGTATATTAAACTTTTTAATACTTTTTGATAGTTATATATATTTTTAAACAAATATAAATATAATTTAATAATTTTTATTTAAATTTAAAAATTTAAATTTTTCAATTTTATATATTTTCTATATTATATTTTTATTTTTATGTTTTTGTTTTTGTTTTATTTGCCTATTAGTGGTTTTATCTCTAATTTAATTTATACATATATATATATAATTTGTATATATAATGCGTGCAAACACACACACACACACAGACACACACACATATATATATATATATATATAACGGGAAGCTTTATGAAAATAGACAAAAGACGAAGGCAGGGGGAAAACAAACGAACAATTGTATTAGTATGGCGCTCAGGAAATATAAATAAAACAAGTCTTTAACGTTTCGAGCCTACGTTCTTCAACAGAAAGATACACAGAGAGAAAAAAAAACACAGAAAGAAGGAGAGAAAAAAAAATGCGTGCAGTAACTAGCGAATCAACATGGCGATCTGATTTCGGCCAGAGGTCAAAGATGAAACATGAGACGCGAGAGCGAAATAAGGGGAGATAATAGGGTGATAATAGGGTTGATAATAGGGTTGAAGGACCAGCTATTAGTGCGTAGGAGGGGTCTGGACGGTGTATGTATAGGGTTGGTGTATGTATTAGTGTATAAGGGTGTGTGTGTGTGTGTGTGTGTATGAGAGAGTATTAGTGCGTAGGATTGGTCTGGACGTGCGTATGTATGGGGTGGGTGTATGTATTAGTATGTATTAGTATGTATTTACGTATTAGTATGTATAAGTGTGTGTGTGTGTGTATGAGAGAGTATAAGTGCGTATGAGGGGTCTGGACGTGTGTATGTATAGGGTTGGTGTATGTATTAGTATGTATTAGTATGTATTGTACGTATTAGTATGTATTAGTATGGCACATCATATATGATGTGATGTGTAAAGTCGTGTGGTGTAGTGAGGAGAAGAGGGGGAGGGGAGAAGAGTGGGGAGAAGGGGAGGGGAGAAGAGGGGGAGGAGAGGGGGAAAGGAGATGAGGGGGAGGAGAGAGGAGGGGAGAAGGAGGAGAGGAGGGGGGGAGAGGAAGGAGGAAAGAGGGAGAGGGGGAGAGAGAAGGGGAGTGAGGGAGCAGAGGAAGGGGAAGAGGGAAGGAGGGAGGGAGAAAGAGGGAAGAAAGAAGGAGGGAGAAAGAGGGAAGAAGGGAAGGGGAGTAGGGGTGAAAGGATGAAGGACTGAAGAAGTAGGGGTCGGGGGGAAAGGATAGATGAGGAGGGGGAGAGGGGGGTTAGATGAGGAGGGGGGAGAGTTGAGACCAAATGGCGTATAAGAGCGAAGAGAGAAGATTAATTCCTGTTCACGGCGCAAACGGGAATCCGGATGGCCTCTGTGTAAGGACAAACCGAACACAGATAGGTGTTGCAAGGAGTGACTGGTGGAGCGGAAATGGCTGACCGGTTCGCGGAACACCTTCGTGACATCTTTTCAGCACATTCTATACCGATTCCTCGCAAGCGGGGGACTATACAATTAGTTGTGGTGCATCCTTCGGTACGGAAGCGTCTCGTCGCGTGATGTAATAAGAGGTATCTCGTTACATGATCTCTGATTCGCTCGGACATAATACAGCTTGTTGTTAGTGACCGTAGGTTTAAGCTGTTGGCAGGAATGGTGAGGGACAGGTTCTTTTGCAATGTTGTAGGTATAGACAGGGAGTAATTAAAAAAAAGAAAAAGAAAATGAATAATATACAATAAATTAAAACATATAATGAATTAAAGCATACAATACACTAAAACATAAAATAAATTAAAACAAGGTGTGTCAATACCCAGATATAGTTACTTCTATGCCGACACTTGCGGTCTTTTGCGCACCCCACCACAAACACACTCATTCATATAGACAGTTAAGTAGATGTCATTAAACTGTCCAATGAGTCTTGTAACTCGCTGCTAGGTACAGCACCGCATCATCGATTCAGGCTGACCGAATCAGGGCCGTAATTTGTCGAAAATCATTTGATATCTGTTTACCACAGATATACATCACCACATACGCCTATATATATCCACATATACTTATATACACGCATGTACGCACCATCATTTATTGCACAGACAAACTCATACACACACACACACACACACACAAACACATACATACATATATATACATGTACACATATATATGTGTATACACACATACACGCACATATATATGCACGAATATGCATATACATACATGCATGCTTATATACACATATATACACATGGCGCCTTTACGTTATATATATATATATATATATATATATATATATATATATATATATAACACGATGAATGCTCCAGTTGTTGTCCGATCGTCGAAGTTATGCAACATCGAG
Organism: Octopus sinensis; assembly: GCF_006345805.1. Taxonomy (NCBI): domain Eukaryota; kingdom Metazoa; phylum Mollusca; class Cephalopoda; order Octopoda; family Octopodidae; genus Octopus; species Octopus sinensis. Next base: position 17,591,891 of record NC_042998.1, read on the forward strand.
AATAGCGAGTACTTCGATGGGTGACCACTTGGGAAACCTAGGTGCTGGAAGCGTCTCACACTAGGCGCAGATATGGTTGTGTGGTACGAAGCTTTCTTTCCGACCACATGATACGGGTTCAGTCCTACCACGTAGCACCATGGGCGATTGTCATATATATATATATATATATATATATATATATATATATATATATATATATAGCGAGAATTTACAAAAAAACAAAAGACGAAGACAGGTGTGTAAACAACAAACTGATGTATTAGTTTAACGCTCAGAAGTGAGAAAGACATTTACGGTTCGAGCTTACACACTTCGACAGAAAAGAACACAGAAATAAACAGGGAGAGAAAACAGAAAAAAGGTTAAGTGGCTAGCGATCTATCATGGTAATGCCGGACAGAAGGATCACACAGGAGAGCTAGGAAGAAGGGGAGATAAATTAGTGGTGATCCCAAAACGAAAATGCGCGTGCGTGGTTACATGAGAGCGTGTATGTGCGTGTGGAAGGGAGCTGGTGACATTGACTTGTGCGTGTATGTATATATGTGTATATGTGTATATAAACATATATATATAAATTAGGCGGCGAACTGGCAGAAACGTTAGCTCACCGGGCGAAATGCTAAGCAGTATTTCGTCTGCCGCTATGTTCTGAGTTCAAATTCCGCTGAGGTTGACTTTGCCTTTCATCCTTTCGGGGTCGATTAAATAAGTACCAGTTACGCACTGGGGTCGATGTAATCGACTTAATCTCTTTGTCTGTCCTTGTTTGTTCCCTCTATGTTTAGCCCCTTGTGGGTAGTAAAGAAATATATATATATAAATGTGTGTATTTGAGTATGTGTCTATATGTGTTCGCCACTGTATTATTGTGTATGTGTTTGTGTGTGTGTGTGTGTGTGTGTGTTTAGAGCTTGTAGTAGCATCTCGAACGAGATCGCTTGAAAAGCTTAAGTTATGTAATTTCATTCAACCCGAAGAGTTCCCGTTTCTTTTTCTGTACAGTTTAATGAATATGTATGATATCATTTAATATATTCATATGTCTACGTTTATATACACAGTAATATGCACGTGTTTTGTTCGTGTGCGAAAGTACGTGTGTTATATGCTGGTTTGAGTGTGTTCGTCGGTTTGTGAGATTCCGTGCTGCATAAATTTATCTGAACATGAAAATATGTTTAAAGGTAATAATTTATACATTCCATTTGTTATTGAGATAAGCATTTTGAAACACTCAACCTGAGATATAAATATACATGAGAATATGACACGTTCTGCATAATTCAGGTGAATGTACTGTGGCACTATGGCTCTCTTGCTCTTTATCATCATATAAGCTATAAGAGGAAATAAAATTTTACTAGTCTTATTAGCTTTAAAGAATATTTACTTATTCTGCTATTAACATAGCTACTGTTTTTATAATCCATAATATGATAACCGAATGTACTACGCGTGTTTTCAGCTGAGAGCTAGATTTCAATCATTTTCATTTTATTTAAATGTATTATTCTAGTTATATTTTCATGTGGTGATTGAACTTCATGTTGATGAATAAGCCATGAATTCCAGACCTTGAAGCATTTATTATTCTCAAAATCATTACTACTGAAAGCTATCCTTTTCTCTTTACCTCATTCAATTCAGATCGTTTTGAACAATGTTGTCACAATAAATGTCAATTTACAGTTATACACGGATCCTTTTCTGTAAGACCAATAAAGCAATAATACCCATTGAACAACTTTCACAAGCAACAGTTAAATCAAGCTTTTCTTCAGCCATCGTCATATACTTAAATAGATTTCCCCGTATGTATAATTAAAGGTTTACTGAAAATAGCAAATAGGATAATATTGATTGAAGACATTTTCTTAAGAGTTATTGTCGATCAATATCGAACTCCATAGTTTAACGTGGTGTTGCTTAGATGCTAACTGGATTGGAAATTTCCGCCCTTATTAACAGCGAGAGATATCTTCAAAGGTAAGGCAACTTTTATAATAAAAACTTAGCTGAAATGAGCTCATAACTGCCAGCGAGTGAGTCAAGGAGATCAATCTTGGTAATTACTTGATTTTCTCATGAGAGAATAAAGGACATGCAACCTACATAATCTAAATATTTCTCTAATTTATATCTTAGAAATAAGAAGTCTGTCTCCTGAATGTCGACGTTGGATTGCTTATCTTGTTCTGAGTTAATATAAATACACTCACACGTACACACACACACATGCACGCACGCACACACACATACATATATGTATGTATGTATATATATATATATGTGTGTGTGTGTGTGTGTTATATGGTTTATATATTTACATACATTATATATATACATACATATATATACATACATACATAAATGCATACATATATATATATGTGTGTGTGTGTGTGTGTGTGTGTGTGTATTCACATACTTGCCATCGATACTGAGCCAAGAAATACAATTGGGACAAAATAAAACGGGAAATTTAGTGGATGCTAGAAGGCGAACATTTGATTTATTGGAATTTGATGACATATAATGATGGACAACTTCATATATTCACTTTAAAAGTTTAGAGAAGGAATACTGTTACAAATCAGGGATAGTCACCTAGATTAATTTAATTTTCTATTTAGAATAAGAGATCTTACAACGAACATTTAATCGGGCTATTTTCTTATCATCGTAATATTTCATGAAACTTATTAGAAATTCTTTGCCAACAATATTGGCTTTTCACCGATTTTAGCAATCCGCCTTCAATGAAATTAAAGAAACAAAATACTTAATTTTAAAAAACCTTACGGAGCGATCAAATGAAATGAGAGCTTCATCAAACTTTAATAGTCGTTTGATGTCAGCTGCTGTACCAACTCCCGAGTGTTAGTCGCGTTGATGCATACTTTTCATCATTGCTTTGGGAAAAGATCAAACGGTTCAAAGGATATTTATATGAATCGTGTTGATTGAATCAATGAATTAATTTTGATTCAGAAGCTTTGATATTCTTAAGACTACAAATTGAGGGAAATATTTATAAATAAAAAAATAGCATTAAAGTTAATAATTTCATTATTACTAGCTAGTTTGTTTTCAGTGTTAATATTTATTTTTCTAAACCATGGATAAAAGAAATGAAGGAAATTTCAAATTATGAATTTTTCCCCATGGGTGTACGCTATATGGTCTTATGGACACATTTCTATCGATATCCATGATACTGCTTTCTAATCTTCTTCACATTTGACTTTTATATAATTTCCAAATGATGTCATTAATTGATTTTCGTTACATATAAATGTTTTGTTTCGATATTTTTCATGTAATTTTAAGCAGATTTCACTAATATTCAGAAAGTCTCATAGTGGTAATATGTTTGCTATTGTTAGCGTTTACAAGATATTTAACTTCATTTGTCAGACTTATAAGCAGGGGTATCTTACGCACTCACAAGTACAGTTAAACTGTATTTTATCGGTACATATGTAAATAAATGCGGACTGACAATTTGCCCGTAATATTTTCTCGAAGAATTTCTAATGTATTTCGAACGAAGGCAGTTTTGTTGTCATGTACTCTAAAACTTAATGTTGACATAGTTTGCGAACCACTTCTAGAAATTATATCTGTTATATCAAGATCTAACAGCCACTTAAAATACATGCGGCAACACAATCTAGGCACCGAAAAAAACAGAGAAAATCGTACTTTCTGTTACATTCAATAAATTCATAGTAGAAGCATAGATACTCTGTTTTGTATGACAAATATATATATATACCTGTTATAAAAGAGAACAGAGAAGATTGACAGTAGATAAATATACTCGTCAATAAAAGATAAATAATGAAAATATGAAGTGTTACAACATAATTAATTCAATCAAAGAAACGTACTACAACTGCTGGGAAGAATGTAAGAAGATAGTCGGCAAAATATGAACATGATATTTAATGGAATAACCTCATCAAAATAATCAATAACTAATCAGAATCGATGTTGAGCGACTCTGCTGTCGTCACCCAAAACGCGAGAATACATGTATGAAATAGAAAATGCATCCGGAAACAGTATAAACATATTGTGGGTAAACGCTATTGCACATATTTAATGAAGAATATATCTCAGAATAAAATAGTAGAATAAAGGACCAATAGATATGATAGACAGGAGAAATTCGTTTATTCACAGAAATGCATAAAACAAACTCGTAAGAGTTGATTGATTGATTGATTGATTGATTCTAGTTTCAGCTCATGAGCTGTGGCCATGCTGGGGCACCGCCATTTGGTGTTGCTACTTGGTTTTACTTCACGAAAGCTTTTTAGCAACTGCCATTTGGTGCATGAGAGAGTTCGATGCAGCTGCCCTCATCTGCACCTCCTGCCGTGAAGTTGGTTCATCTGGGACACCTGACAGGAAGAGATCCAGTTCCATTTTAAAGACATCTGCATCCACCCCATGCAGGCCTCTCAGGTTCTTCGGGAGGATATTGAAGAGCTGTGGGCCACGGAAGCCCAGGCTATCACAGTATCTTGTCCTACATCTTGATGGCAAATTTTGAGTCCTAGGCACCACGCAGTGGCGCCCAGTTCTGGCATTTGTGTAACTCTCGATGCCAAAGTTAATGTGTAAAATCCTAGTAAATCTGCTCAATCGGGACTAGTTGTGTGACAAGTACGAAGTAGGTTTCATAATGCTCCAATGGACGCATAGGAAAACTAAATCGGGTCATCAGATCTCAACTCAGCATACATTCCTGTAGGCGAGGAGATATAGATAGTACAGATTGTTAGAATTTGAAGCGGTCAGCAACACAAAATACATGTTTAAAATCAGCATTGTCGATACAGATAGTGTTCATGTGCTGAGGCTTCGTTAGAGGAAGCTAAAGGCGACTTTCGCAGTGTGCCAATTTTGCAGAGACCGGTTTAGCGAATTTGTTAAGGAAGAAATAATTGTAGAAATCATCAACAGCAGACGGTAGCTAGCCCTAAAAAGAGAAAAGTGATAGAGTCAAGAGGTTAATCTAGTTAGGATCCTCGAAGAGGCACCATGAAAAGGCATCGCCAACGATGTGCCCGCGGCGCGATAGCCCTTGCTCTATTTTCGCAACAAGGAGCACAAATGTTGCATTGTAAGAGTTCGGGTGCGTACTTTAAGACATAAAACAAAAACCAAAAAAAATCTTCGATGAGCACAACTGGCCTATCGAACAATATTTCTTGTTGTCTTAAGGCGTTTCATTTTCTTCATGTCTTTTTACATGCACAACTTGGCACTTTGGACAGACTATGTTGGGCATGTGGTACTAGCTTCTTAGGATATACGTACGAATTTTGCAGAAATATGCAGAGTAGACGGCATATTTGCCGTGGAGATGGACTTTGTCATCTTTCTAAATATCCTGGGAGTCCGGAGTTCTGCGCAAGTCCGATAACATCTGATAAATACTTAAGTCGATGGATGACTACTCCGGTGAGACATCGGGAACATCAACAGGCTGTCCTGTAAGCTATACTTTCATATGGCACTCTGGTTCGGTGACATTTCGGTTAACGTTTACTTTAACAGGTAGAAAGATAGGAGAATTCTATCTAATGTGATTTGTAGCGTGTTGTTTTGAAAGAGCCCGAACATAAGGGTCAACTTTGAGAATTTTAAGCCTGTAACCTTACTAGACATAGACTACAAGACTTTGGCCTATACGGTGGCAAGAGGACTCGGCTTCGCCTTGGTTGTTTTGGTAGAAACGCACATGCAATATAACATTGTAAATACTTCTATACATGACAACCTTACCTGATCTATCGTAGAAAGTGTAGATAAAGAATTCATTTGTAGAGCTTAATAAGTTTAGGGCAATCATAAGCGGTCGATAAGTTCTGCAACATCCACCAGAAACGTTTTTCAACATAATTTTTCCGTATGATATCCGGCCGATTAATCTGAATTCCCCAATCAGTTTGAACAATGAAATTCCAAAGGATGATAATTTCAGTATTCCGGACAACTCTGTGATGTTTATGTTCCCATCAATGTGTCTGATCTGACCTGTTATGTTTTTGGAAGTAATATTTAGGAGCGCATCCATGAGAAGTCGACTACATGATCTCTTAATGCAGTGGACTGGCACATAGAGAATGGCAAGGAACTATGAACTGCTTTAATATTTCAGAATATTATATAGGTAATTCCTGAATGGAAGGTAATGATCCTGAGCAAATATATTATACCTCTCAATTTCCAGCTTCATCATGCTAATCGTTGCTAAGTGTTACGTCTACATCAGGGTCATTAGCACTAATTGGTCACTTGCATGCATTTTCGCTATTACGTGCAAGTTGTGGGTATATTTCTGTCTACAGACTGGGTTTGGTATGATAGTTCTCAAGGATCATGGGATTGATTAGAAGTTGATGCTTGCATTCATATGAGTCCCCTCAGCACCAGTTATGTTCAGCTGGGAAAATATCATTCTCTTCGATAAAGGCTTACTATCAAAATGATACTGGGGTAAAGTATATGAAACCTAATATACCCATCATGTCTACTCGTCTGATAACCGTACACCAGGTATATGCATTACAACCATACGTGCGCAACAGGGTAATCTCATATCAAGATATGCAGCGCATAATCTTGTAGGTTAGAATTTTCTTCACGTCGTGTATCCCATTCCACTCAAAAGCTCCCTGAATAAGGGTTTTTTAAGGATAATGAATGAAATACACATGTTTCCAGAGGGTGAATTATTCAAATCCCAAAGAATTTCTATCAACACATGACTATGATTCTCCGACACTACTTCTGTTCGTGATCGGAGATGCACATATCGTCAGCCACTAATGGACATGCTAAAATGTTTAACGTCAACCAACTGACAACCACATCTGTGGTGTTTAGCAGAATATTACTACTACTACTACTACTACTACTACTACTACTACTACTATTATTATTATTATTATTATTATTATTATTATTATTATTATTATTATTATTATTATTATTATCATCATCATCAATATTTAAGGCGGCGAGCTGGTAGAATCGTAAGCCAGACAGGCGAAGTAATTAGCGGTATTTCGTCCGACTTCAAGTTCTAAGTTCAAATTCTCCGAGGTCGACTATGCCCTTCACCATTTTGAGGTCAATAAATTAAGTATCAGAAAAACACTAGGGTCGATGTAATCGGCTAATCGCCTCCCCCAAATTTTCAGGCCGTGTGCCTTTAGTAGAAATGATTATCATTACTATTTTATCTTAATCACTGGGTTTGTTGGCGCTCCTGGTATTTTGCATGCTCAACGGGCTTACTACCTGCAGCCTAGGGTACCGTGCTCTTCGTTACATTCAGCTATTTAATATTTTCCTGATTATTCTGAGCGTGCCAAGTAGGCAAACCTTTCGTAACAGTTCTATTGGGCGCTCTATTCCAATTTTCTTTATATTCCTTTTGGTGCCTTCTGATAGTTTCCCATTGACCCTACAATAATAATAACTATCTTCATCTTCTTCATTCTCCATAGCCAGGTTATTCCGTACTTAAGAATGTTGTATCTATCTACCTTTTCGCCTAGCTTTTTGACAATTTGTGGGTCAAAGGGGCATGCAACATCAACTATATAGCGTTTGTGTTGCACATTGTCCACTACCACTAGATCTGGGCTGTTAGACTCTAGCACCTGATCTGTTTGTATTGGGAAATCCCAGTGTATTTTGCTAGTCTCCGATTCCGTTACTCTCTGCGGTTTTTGCTCACACCACGTCTTGCCTCACTCTAGTCCCCACTTTTCGCAAAGTTTCCAATGTAACACTTTCGCTACCTGGTCGTGTCGCCACAATTTGTAGTTGTTTTGGGCAAATCTAGAGCATTCGTTCCGTGATATGAGCAATGGTTCAATCCATTCTATTGCAGATGCAGCACAGCGGATACACTTGCTCATTCCAATGGTTGACTCTCCAGTTCATGGCCAAAGCTTGGTCTTGCGAGGTTGACCCTACAGCCCGTGGCCAAAGCTTGGATTATTATTATTATTAGTTACGTGTAATCTGCATGTGTATTACAATCTCTCGCCGAGATACACCCAGCATCCTAGGGCGAGTGTAGGATAAGAGATGTTACCGTATGACTGAAGTATTGGGAAGAGGTAGTGGCAGGGGCAGTAGTGAAATATATTCATGCAATACAACATAGACATTTTAATTGATAGGGTTTTTCTATGCGGGCAGTACTTATCAGCACAATCCTATGGATTTCTCTGAAACATGGTTGCCCTGGGATATTATCTAGATGTTTTAAACAACCCTTTCTTATACACCTAGGTCACCGGCAATAACATGAACGGCATCTCGCTTTAAGATGCCGTACCTTCTGTATTTCAATTTCCAGGTCCTTATATAAGTATTTTCTCCTCCCGCTTTAATGACAATATCTGGTGGATTATCCTGGATCGTTCTGTTGGTTTTGACTAGAAAATCTCAAAGGATAGCGAGATTTTCTCTTTCAACTACTGGCTCAGGATGTTGTCCATACAAATATGCAGAAGTGCTGTTCTTGTAATGTTTACATATTTTCCAATGTAAATACTGTCCTAACCCATCATGGCGATTTTTATATTCGTTTGGTGTCAGCACAGGACATCCCAAAACGAGATGGTCTATTGTTTCATCAAATTTATCGCAGTATCTGTATTTAGGGTTAGAACCGTTTTGAAGAACGTTATCCTGGTAGTTTTTTGTAAGCAAGCTTTGAGCTTGTGCTGCAAATATGAAAACTTCAGTCTCTGCTTTTAGCTCTGAGCTTCTCAGCCTCTGATGAGTTGTTGCTTGGTCGACATCAACATTTCGGCTTCGAAGTATACACGGTCCATTAAGAGGCTCCACCGAATTTCTTTCTACTCATTTTTCTGGGGTTTTTTGGCAGTCTGATCCATTTGTTTTTTCTCGTGACAGCGGTTGCAGATTCTTCACATGATTCTGTGCTAATGCCAAGTTCTCTTGTGAATTTGCAAACTTCCATGACAATAGAATCTGATTTTTTATTTTTGCTTGTTATTATTATTATTATTATTATTATTATTATATTATTATTATTATTATTATTATTATTATTATTATTATTATTATTATTATATTATTATTATTATTATTATTATTATCATCATTATCATTATTATTATTATTATTATTATTATTATTATCATCATCATTATTATTATTATTATTATTATTATTATTATTATTATTATTATTATTATTATTATTATTATTATTATCATTGAGTGAGCGAGCAGTTCATGCCATCAAAGTGACACTGGGGTAAAATATACGAAGCCCAATATACCCATCATGACTACCCGTCTGATAAGGGCAAACCAGGCACATGCATCACAACCATATGTGCGCGACATGGTGATCTCATATCAAGATAAACAGCGCATGACCTTGCAGGTGGGGCCCACTTAGAATTTTCTTCAGGTCGAGTAGCCCATCCTGCTCAAACGGTCCCTGAATAAGGGTTGTTTAAGGATGTTGAAAGAACCACCCATGTTTCCAGAAGTGAATTATTCAAACCCCAAAGAATCCCTCTCAACACATGGCTATGATGCTCCCCCACTACTTCTGCTCGTGCTCAGAGATGCACATATCGTCAGCCACCAAGGGACATGTTCAACTGGTTACAATCAAACAACTGACAAGTAAATCTGTGGTATTGAGCAGAATATTTGCTGTAGGCCATCTTTTATACCAAAACAAACAATGTACATGATAACACTTCCAGTCAGTTAAGATCAGAAACCATGTGAGCCACTGCCTGGTACTGCATCAGGGCATTACTATTATTACTATTATTATTATTACTATTATTATCATAATTATTATTATTATTATTTTTTTTATTACTATTATTATTATTATTATTATTCTATGTTTGACTTTTGCTTTATATTTGTACAAGTTGGCTCCAAGTCTCACCCAGAGACCTCAAGAGACAACAGGGTTGGAAGTTCATGTTGTTGTTATGCCTAGTGTGCCATATATTTGGGGGGTGGGGTGTTGTACTAATGAATGTCTAAAAAAAAGAAAAGGGGGGGTTCTTTTTTTCTTTAAACCGAAAATTATGTTTGTCTTAAACCTTGAGATTACATAGAGAGTATTTTGCTTAGGATATGAGCAGTTCCCATGAGCACTATCTTTTGAACTTCTGCCATTTTTGGGTTTCCTGGTATCTGAGTTAGGTAGCTATCAGCCCCTTTTGCTATCATTCCCAGGGCACCTATGACAACAGGTATTGTTTTAGTCTTCAGCTTCCACATTTTGCTGATTTCTATTTCAAGATCTTTATATTTGCTCAGTTTTTGGTAGGTCTTGACAGATACGTTTATATCGATTGGGACAGTCATATCAATGAGGAGGCATGTTCTTTGTTTGAAGTCTTTCAATATGATGTCTGGCCTATTTGCATCTATCTTATTGTCAGTTTGAATGGTGAAGTTCCAGAGGAGTGAGATGTGGTCATTTTCAAGCACTGGGGGTGGTTTGTGTTCCCACCAGTTTTTTTCATGGGGCAAATCCAGGTTTTTACAGATTACCCAGTGAATATATTGTGCAGCTCTATCGTGCCTGTTGAGATACTCTGTAGGCGCTAGAAGACTGCACTTGGAGACCACATGGTCAATGGTTTCATTTTGTTGCTTGCATACACGACACGTTGGACTGCTTCTGATCTTTAATATGTTGGCCTGGTAGTTTCTTGTTGGTAGGCATTGATCTTGAGCTGCTATGATAAACCCCTCTGTTTCAGATTTTAAGCCAGAGGCCATTAGCCATTGATGGGTCAGGGCTTTGTCGATATCTGCAGTATTCGCTCTCTTTGGGTATTTGCCATAGAGAGGGTTTTCTTGCCATTTATTATTCAGAATATCTAAGGCCGCAGTTTTGGCACGGGTTTTCATGCGCCTAGCTTTTTCTGTGCTTGTTTCTTGTATATCTATCTCTAATTCCGAAATTGGTTGTATTCGGAATTCACTTAGATATTCCTTTGCCTGTTTTGTGACTGAGTATGATGCTTTCTTGTTTTCATGTTTTGAGACAAGTTTTAGCATCCAGTCCTCAGAGTTTTTCAGGTAGGTGTCTAGGCCAATTGTAGCAATCTTCATTGTTATTGCCAGTTGCAAAAGACCACGGCCTCCCTCTTTTCTTGGCAGATAGAGTCGTTCTGTATCTGCCTTAGGGTGGTGCATTCTATGCATTGTCAACAGTTTCCTTATTTTTCTGTCGAGCTGACATATTTCAGTAATTGACCAGTTAACAATATTGAAACTGTAAGTCACGACTGGTATAGCTAATGCATTGATTGCTTCGATCCTGTTTCTTGCATTCAGTTCTGTCTTGAGTATTGCTCTCACTCTTCGATAGCATTCTCTCCTGATCCTTTCCTTCATCTCTGAATGCCTTATTCCGTTCCCTTCAATTACCCCTAGGCACTTGTAGCTCTCCGCTGGGTCTAGTTCTTTTATGACATTCTGTTGGTCAAGGTTAACGTTAGATGTTTCTGTCATTTTTCCCTTGATAAAGGTAGCCTTTGCACATTTATCGATGCCGAATTGCATTCTGATGTCGTCACTGAATTGTTTGACTATCGCTAGTAAGCCCTTGAGTTGTTGATCATTTTTTGCAAAAAGCTTTAAATCATCCATGTAAACGAGATGATTTATATTTTTATCAAACATTTTATACCCGTACTGCGCGTCATTGAGCAGCTTTGAGAGAGGTATTAAGGATAAACAAAAGAGGAGTGGTGACAGTGAGTCACCCTGGAAAATGCCACACGAAATTTTTACATCACCAGCATTTAGGGATTCACTGTCACTGTTCAGAGTTAGTGTGGTTCTCCATGATCTCATACTTACAGTCAAGAAGTTTCGCAGAGTTGGTGCTATCTTATACATTTCAAGGCATTTCCTAATCCAGCTATGTGGTAGGCTATCAAAAGTCTTTTTATAGTCTATCCAGGCTATTGATAAGTTTTTGTGTCGTTTGTGACAATCTTCTAAGATCATCTTATTGATGAGTAGTTGGTCTTTACAGCCGTAGGATCCACGTTTACATCCTTTCTGTTCATTAGGGAATATGCTGCTGTCTGTTAAAAAACTATAGGTATATTCCGTCAGGACAGATGTTAGTGTTTTGTACATAGTTGGGTCTATAGTTTTTTGGTTCATTTGTTTCTTCACTTTTTGGAAGCAGGAATGTTAACCCATTAACTAGCCAAGGAGGCATCCTACTAGGGTGTTGCAAAACATCATTGTACAGATCTGTTAGCAGTTCATGGCTCTCTGGGAAGGCATTCAGCCAGAAGTTAGGAATTTTATCCTTTCCTGGAGACTTCCATTTGCTTGACCTCCTGAGCGCAGATCTTATATCTTCTACCTTGACACCCTCCCACTTTTGCTCTTCTAAGGGGTCCAGTTCTGTAGATATTCTGTCAATCCAGGGGGCCTTTTCGTTGTGTGTTTTTTCTTCTGCCCAGATTTTATTCCAAAATCTCTGCACTTCTTCTTTTGATGGTACAGACCCTGCAGTAAACGCTGTTTTTCCGATCTTCCTGTAAAAATTCTTGGTGTTATTTTTGAACATGTTGTTGTCCTTGAAAAATCTAACACGCTTTTCATACCTCGCTATGCGGGCAGCTTTGGCAGATACCTTTTGTTTGATGGTTTCTATTGTGGCATCAATATCAAGTATAGTTTTCATATTGTATTTTTTCAGTAATTTGTGGGTTTTTGTAGGTTTGGTAGTCTTGTGAGCCTTAAGGTTTTTCAAATATTCAATGTCAGATCTAAATATTTTAATTTGTTGTTGCAGACGCTCTTGCCAAGAAGGCTTTTTGTGGGACTGTTGCCGTTTTCTAATCTTTACACCACATAGGATCGTTGACATTTTCGTGGATGCATAGTATAGGTGGTTGAGGTTTGTGATATCAACATCATTAACTGAAATTATATCCTTAAGTGCTTAAGTGCTTATTATTACTATTATTATTATTATTATTATTATTATTATTATTATTATTATTATTATTATTATTATTATTATTATTATATTATTATTATTATTATTATTATTATTATCATCATTATTATTATTATTATTATTATTATTATCATTATTATTATTATTATTATTATTATTATTATTATTATTATTATTATTATTATTATTATTATTATTCAGTAGTTTTATTTTTATAGCGTGCTTTCACTTCACTACCGAGCGCAGCTCTGTGTGCCTTGGGTATGTGCTGTGATTTGTTGTGATGCTCTGATGGGTATTGTATGGAAAGTGCTCTGCGTAGGATGTGTGCAGTGCCTAGTAGTGCAATTTTCTGTATGATATATGTGTTTGTAAGTCCTGGTGTTTTTGTTATGTATTTGTCTGAATATTTTTTTATCATGCCTAATGCACCTACTATGATAGGAATTGTTTCTGTTTTCAGATTCCACATTCTAGTTACCTCTATTTCCAGGTCTTTGTATTTTGAGAGTTTCTCCATTTCTTTTAGAGACACGTTGTCATCTGCCGGTATTGATACATCAATTAGAAAGTTTTTTTTTTTCTTCATGATCTCTGACAACTATATCTGGTCTGTTGGCCTTAATTTCTCTATCTGTGTGTATCGGCATATCCCAGAGTATGGTTGCTTTCTCGTTTTCTGTAACCTTTTCTGGTGTGTGCCTATACCATCTTTTTCTGTTGTTATTCCATAATGTTGGCATAGCTTCCAGTGTATGTAGGTTCCAACTCTGTCATGTCTGTGAATATATTCCTTCTTAGCCAGGACTGGGCAGCTAGAGATAATATGATTTATTGTTTCTTGTCCATCTCCTCATATTCTGCAGTTACTTGTAATATTTCTTTTCATTACATGTTTTTGGTAATTTCTGGTGGGGAGGCTTTGGTCTTGTGCTGCAATTAAAAATCCCTCTGTTTCTGCTTTGAGTCCTGAGCTTCTCAACCATTGCTGGGATCTTTCTTTGTCTATTTCTTTTGCGTTTAGTTTAGTGCAGTATTTACCATGAAGGGGCTTTTCTTGCCATCGTTTTATCATGGTTCGTTGCTGTTCTATTTTTAGTTTGGATTTCATTTGTTTTATAGCTTTTGTTCTTTCTTCATCATCATCTTCTTCTTCTTCGTGTTTATTAGGTGGTATGATTTCTTGTTTGTATTTGTCAGCTTCCTTAAATACTGAGAACAGTTTTTTGTTTTGCTCGTGTTTTGCTGCTATCTGGATCAGTTTTCCTTCCTTCTGTAGTAGATATTTTTGCAGTCCTATGGTGGTTATTTTATAGTAGTTTTCCAGCTGTATAATGCCTCTACCACCTTCTATACGTTGTATATATAGTCTTTCTATGTCAGATTTTGGGTGATGCATCCTAGATCCTGTCAGTATTTTTCTTGTTTTCCTATCTATTTTGGACAGTTCATTTCGTGTCCAGTTAAGGATATTGTAGCTGTAACTTATAACTGGGACAGCTAAAGTGTTGATACCTATTATCTTGTTTTTAGCATTGAGCTCTGTTTTTAGTATTGATCTAACTCGTCTATGATATTCTTTTTTTATTTTCTCTTTATTTCTCTTTATTTTCTCTTTCATTTGTGTGTGTTCATGGATTCCCAAGTATTTGTAAATTTGGCTTTGGTCTAATTCTTTTATTTCATTGGTTTTATCTAGTGTGATGTTGTTACTTTTAACTAGTTTTCCTCTTTTCATGGTTACTTTGGTGCATTTTTCTAATCCAAATTTCATATCTATTTCTTTGGTAAATCCATGAACTGTCTTTAATAGTGTTTCCAGCTGTTTGTCATTTGCAGCGTATAGTTTTAGGTCATCCATATATAAAAGGTGGCTGATCGTTTTGCCGTAACATTTATATCCGCATCCAGTTCTATTTAGCATATCAGATAGAGGTGACAGTGCCAGGCAGAAAAAGAGTGGAGAGAGCGTGTCTCCCTGGAATATTCCTCTTCTGATGGGGATGTCTTTGGTTTTCATGAGTCCCTCTTTTGTTTGGAGATGTAGGACTGTTTGCCATTTATTCATATTATTATTCATTTATTATTATTATTATTATTATTATTATTATTATTATTATTATTATTATTATTATTATTATTATTATTATTATTATTATCGCTGTTGTTGTTATTCGCTAGTACTGATATTACCGTTGGTGTCGTTCTGTTGATCTGTGTTGTTACTTTTATATGGCTCGATGTTGCTGCTTTTGTCGTTACTATTTTCGATGTTCTGTCTTACGTCTGTAGCAAGGGTTGACTTGTTATTGTTGTTATCGTCGTTGTAAATATTGTTTATATAAAATATGCTTGTACAAGTAGGCAACAAACCAAAATAATTTTATTTTCCTTTCTTTTTGTTTTCCATTTCAAGAAGGTTCTTCTCATTTCACAATATATCGATATTTTATGTACATAAATGTTAGAGCTGATAGAACAAGAACAGAAGCGAATATTCGAAATAAATATTGAAGCCATGACGTTGAACTCTTAGAGACAGCTCCTTCGTTAAATGCCTGTCTTACAACCAACAGAAACGTCAAGTTAGTTCCTAAGAAACGTTTTGTACAACCGTACTTTTAACGTTACAGGAAATTATATGACTGAAGTCGAACGTAATTCCTTGAAATGGCAATATAAATGAATGTGACCCAGTAGAAGACAGGGTAGCACGTCGGGTAGAATTCTATGCGATGTTACTTCCTGTTCTTTATGCTTTGGTTTCAAATCCATCATTATTAATATTTACAGCTGACATTTTATCAGAGGAGCGAGACTATAAACCAGAGGTTGATGTATTCAGATATGTCCCTGGTGGGTATCCTTTTGTTTCTCCAGTGCAATTATATACATACATACATACATTCTTACATACATACATACATACATATATACATACACGCACACACACACATACACACATTATCAAGTACGCTCATTCACTTTATATCAAGCTAAGCTACTGACCACTTGAGATCTATACACGCCGACAAACGAAATCCTAATGTCTTATTTATCATCATCAAAATTGTCGTCGTCGTCATCAACATCGTCATCAACATCGTCATCATCATCGAAGTCTTCGTCATCATCGTCGTTGTCGTTGTTGTCGTCGTCGTCCTCCTCCTCCTCATCATCATCATCATCAACATCATCATCATCATCATCATCATCATCATCATCATCGTCATCCTCATCATGATAATCATCATCATCGTCATCATAATCATCATCATAATTATCATCATCATCATCATCATCATCATCATCGTCATCATCATCATCATCATCATCATCATCGTCATCATCATCATCATCGCCGCTATTTTCATAACCTTCCTTTGCTATGAGCTAGAAATCGTTATCACCTGGCGCATGCAATAAAAAATAAACTCTTTCGCTCTTTTGTTTGTTTTTGTCATATTTTTTTTTTCCTTGTCTGTAGTTTTTTTTTTCTGCTTTAAACTTTCTGTTGTTCAAGTTTATTTCCTGTTCAAACTCGTTATGAAATGAAAGATTGCTGAAGGTCTTCGTAGAAAATTTCCGATTGCAATACAATAGAGTTCGAAAGATTAACGAACTAGGTTATTACGGTACATAACAAAAGTATTATTGAGGATATCCAACAATGTGAACTCGCATTCTAATACTGTGTGACAGATATTACCAAGTTTCCGAAAGGTTAAATGAGATTTCTTTTTCTTTCTCAATTTCGTGTGTCTAAGTGTGTGCGTGTGTGTTAGACTTTGTACTTGTTTCTGTATATTTGTCAATGTGTGTCTACTAGTGTTTATGTATTCCAGGGAAGTGTAGAATAAATGAGCAATATAATAAATAATGAGCATAAAATATAAATATATGATGAGGCTATCACTCTGTTGTTGAATATCCAGAGATCTTAGGCCTTTGGATATGACACCGAATGACCGGATGGCAGTGAATCCATAGCTTTAAAGAGAAGAAAGGGAAACTAGCTCAAGGAATATTGTTCCCAAATTTGGCACAAGGCCAGTATGTTCTTTTTCCCCGTTGCTAAACTGGGTCATATTAGTGTTTTATGGCTTTCGGCTACTGAATTGTCAGAGGGGGGAGGAATACGTCCAGCCGCTGTCAAGGCTGGTGCTCCTTATCTGAACCCACAAAACCTTAAAACTTTCTATGAAAATCTGACTTTTCTTTGCTTCCTCCCTAAGTAGATTTCATCAACTCCAGGATCCAACTTGTACCTACTTTATCCTACTTAAGGATAAAAAGCAAAGTCAACCTCGGCGGAATTTGAACTTAGAAGGAAATGACGGACGAAATGCTGCCAAAGCAAATTCCTCGGTGTGTTAATGATACGGGCACCTCAACGCCTTAAGGTTCAATGAATATTAGTTTCAAACAACTGTTGTAAATGCTTGAAAATTAACATGAAGTAAGTACCTCCAACGAAAACTTCCCAAACACAGAAGGAAACGACTCACAGTTGAGATATCAGATCGAACGTATACAAATACGGAATCTGTTTCTTTCGCAGCTGAAGTGTTTCATTAATATTATATTTCGACAGTGTCCTTCCAGTAAGTGCAGAAATCATTACAGAGCAGTTGTATTATAGCAACTACCGCAATGTTATTTCATTAAAACCACAAGTAGGTTTTGATTTCCCGACCACCACTTAGTTGCTTGAATCCATTTAAAATCATTTATAGAAAAATCTAGATAGTTACGAACACCTCTGATCTTATATATTAAAGACATTACAACTTTGACATTACCCACACCATTTAGGTGTTTCCTTACAACTACCACGTCATAGTGTCATTAATACAATCACCGAGTTGTGTCATTAGAAAGATTTATAAGATCTCATTTCAGTCAACATTTAGTAGATTCATTAGAACAACTTAACCATTTTATTGCAAGTATCGCTTAGCTTCGTCATTAAAACTAACACCGATCAAAGTCATTATAAACACCTCATAGCCTTTTCAGTGCACAACTCCTTCATGTGAAAGCGTCCTGTAGCTATGAAATATTTTTACATTAGTGTTAGCATCAATATCCATTGAAGATACAATTCTTATGCTTTAGACTTTTAGACAATTTAATAAATAATGCATTCTGCGTTTTACAATCTACTATTTTTCATCCATGCATATAATTATACTTCCAGATGTCTACATATATTTCCCAGAAAAAAATATTTTATATGCTTATAAATATGTATATCAATGAATCTATAACTAAGGTGTATTTTCCTCAAACTTTTTACATCAATAATAGTTTTTCAACTTCATTTTTGTTTTTAGCACGTCTACTTTCAATTATATTTGTCTCTGTTTATTAATAATCTATTGATTGATTGATCGATTTTCCTCTTGACTAGAACGCTATTTCCTAAGTGCATTTTACTTCAACATCCACCATGTCTCTTTCATTTTCTACTAAACACATTTTCCTCTCTTTTTACTTGGTGTGAGATTTTTGTCTGGCTTATACATTCCTCTGTTTTTTTCCTACTTTTTAGGCACTCATTTATTATCATCCATTTTTGTTTATTTATTCATAAATATGTTCCTACTATTATTTTCATCTTTTTATTTCACAAATAAATTTCACTCTCTCACAGACCGTTGCAGTCTCTATCTCATTCAATGTATGCTACTGTTGAATATGTATGTATTTTTGCGAGAATAAGTGCGTGTGGTGTGTGTGTGTGTGTGAGAGTTTGAGTGCATACGCGTATACGTAAAAAATCCGTGCCTGCACATGTATGTGGGTGGGCTCGTGTATGCATGAGTCAAAAGTACACCTACGCGTGTGTATACATTTATATGTTCATATGCAAATAGATCTCGAATGCATATAAATATATATATAATATATATATATATATATATATATATATATATATATATATATATATATATATATATATTATATATATATATATATATATATAAGTGTACAGATAACCCAAGACACACGAACATGCGCGTGCGCATATACACACATATAGGTAGAATTTTATACATATATGTACGAATGTAAGCAAGTGTATTTCTTTATCTCACTATGAACAAATGTGTGTGCTCCATTATATATATATATATATATATATATATATATATATATATATATATATACGTATGTATGTATGTATTTATGTATATATATATGCATGTATGTAACTATCTATATACATATGTACTTGATAACATGTATTGGAATTACCTAATCACCTGTGAAATTTCTTTACTGAAATGAATAGGCACCATAGGATAATAGTTACATGCTAGACGATATAATACGCCTCTGTGTCACTGTATATTTAATAGGCGTTGAATTCAATCATCACTGAGGTGACACCGACTATATCTCAAATGAGGCGATATTTTTGCGATGACAGCAACGACAATTAGTTTGGAAAGGGAAAATAAACAAATAATTGTTAC
>NC_042998.1:17613916-17688916 GCF_006345805.1 Octopus sinensis
TAAGTGTGTGTGTATATGTTTGTGTGTCTGTGTTTGTCCCACTAGCATTGCTTGACAACCGATGCTTGTGTGTTTACGTCCCCGTCACTTAGCGGTTCGGCAAAAGTGACCGATAGAATAAGTACTGTGCTTACAAAGAATAAGTCCTGGAGCCGATTTGCTCGACTAAAGGCGGTGCTCCAGCATGACTGGAACAAGTAAAAGAGTAAAGAGAGTATAAGGGTAAATAAAGAGAGAGGAGAGAGAGAGAGGTAAAAAACCACAACGAAATAAAGTAAAATAAAACGGATTCAAAGAAGAGAATAGTATGTGCCAGTGGTACTCTTCTAGTCTTAAGTGGTTAGGGAAGAAATCTATTATTAAGTGATGTTATTCGTTCTATGGCTAAGGTCAATGGCTGTGGAAATATTTTTCGTTATGGGTGTGTATGTAGTTGTGAACGGAGAAACCAGTTGAATATTAAATTATAATTACTTAGGAAAAAGCGCTAGAACTATATATTAGGGGTTTTATAGGTGAAGGTTTAAAAGTAAATTAAATCAAAGAATTAACATTTATCTTATAAAGTGCTATGGTAAAGTTCATATCATTTTATAAGATAAATGTCAATTCCGGTTATATGGTATATTTCCGAATATATTATATCTTCAATATGCCTGTTGAGTAGAATTAGCGACAAAGATAATACACGTGTGATCCAGCTGACCGACATCGGCAATGTTTCCTAACAAAATTTGTCATAAAATTCTGATAGACCAAAGGACAAAACTATGTATAGCGGTTAATATAAGTATTATCTTCGACGGCATGATTCTCAAATTAACTCTTCTGCAGCTGTTATTCTATAAGGAATATACGTTTCAAATTTTGGTAAAATGCCAGCAAGTTCGGGACTGGGATGGGTAAGTAAATTACATAAACAGAAGCGCTCCAATAGCACTTATTTTATCGATCCCGAAAGGGATCAAAGTCAAGGTCGGCCACAACAGATTTTGAAACCTAAACGTACAGATGGAAGAAATGCCGCCAAGTATTTTGACCAGCGTGCAAATGATTCTGCCAGTCTACCGTCTTATATTCTTCATGGAATATGGAATATTATTTTATGGGTGTAGTGTAAATTTAAGAGAATGCTATTTGCCATCAAATAAAATTTAAATACTTCTTGCATTGTCTATGACAGGTTGACGACCATGTCGGCATTAACGTACGTTGACATAAATAATGCTATCCTTGTCTACTATTGTATTTTGGAAACAAAATTCCATATACAATCTCTTCGTTGCAGTACTTTACAAGAAGCCTGAGAAATGTTCACTTTCCTGTGATACTTCGTGATAGATATATTACAGTTTTGACAGATTTTTTCAGAAATTCTTTCGTATAGAACATTTTACAGATATATTTCTTAACAACGTGGTTTTTATCGGTGGTCGTAAGTGTATAAAATCAAGCGATTTTGCAACATAACTACAAAACAAAACATAAATGAAAGCATTATTGCAGCACAATAAAACCAGTCCTTGAGTAGTGTATGGAGTAAAGTGATTTGTTAAAGCATAAAAGATATCCTTTGATTGTATCATAATATTGAAAATTCTCATAAAGTTGCAGATTTTTGACAAATTATTATATGTCTTGATATACATGTCTTTTTCCACTATTATGTAGGTGAAACACAGGTATAAACCTATTTATTAATGGAGTATATCAAGGTCTTATACTTATATTTGCGCAGATGTATAACGCCATCTAATTTCTACGTAACTAAGTGACTACATAAGAGTAGCTCCACATCAATATATATTTCTGTGTGATATTATATGACGATATGAGTAGTAAAATGCAATGCTAATTGACAGTAAATTGAAACAATTTAACCTCAGTATATTTCTGGTATTTACATTATGAAAATCGAATACAGGAAAGTTTTTTAAATAGCCAAAGAATTTAATGTTCGAAACGATAGTAAGAATTTAGATTTGAGTAGCATATTGACAAATGATTTGCTATTTACGCCTATTCAAGCGATTTAGTTTTTCTCCGATATTAATAGAATCATAATTACTAGAAGAAGCTAAATTGTCCACAGTTGGATGATTTCGTGCAGAAACCAGTTAATAAAATTGTTCGTTATATAATATATCATGTTTTCATACAAGAGGAAACAATTACTAAAATATTTACTTTTAACACCGCTTGTGTAAAACCAAAATATATCGTGTAAAACTGCTAGAAGAAACAAGAAAAATAAACAAGTCTGAAAGTAATAATCATCAAAAATATACTAAACAGGAAGACATTATAAAATCATAGTAAGCGTCTAGTCTTGTGAAGAAATCACTATTAAAATTAATTATACAACATTTCTTCAAAGAATTGTTTTGAAGAGGAAAATTCTATACCCATATTGTGAGTGATGTGTTTGTATATGAAACCGATTTCATATATGAAATCGATGTAAAATACACATACACATATACACAAGCAAATAGCCACACCCACACCGATGCCCACAGCCGCACATACATACACATATAAACCTATGTCCCATATATGAGTGTCTTAATATACTTTCGTAAGTGCGTGTGTTTGCACGCCTTATACTACGTTGATGTGTATATGTGTTCGTGTGTGTGTGTGTGTGTATGTGGGTTTGCATGTAAGTGAGAACAAGCGACTAAGAGTGTTTATATGGTAAGTTGTGTGTGTTGTATGGGCTAGTGACAACTATAATATAATACATATATAAACCAGGAAGTTTGAAGGTCTTGTGCGTATAGCGTCGTTAACTACAGATATAAAATTTATACACGCATGTGACATAGAAATATCACAACCACACACATTTATGTCACTGAACAGTAAAACACTCTGCAACTCAGTTATTATTGCAAACACGTCTGTCCATCTACCTAAAATGTGTAAGTATATATATATATATATATGTGTGTGTGTATATATATATATATATTGTGTGTGTGTGTGTGTGTGTGTGGTGTGTGTGTGTGTGTGTGTGCAGGCGCACATGAAAATATAAATATTATTGAAATAACATTAATATCCACCAAGAATAAAGCACGATATACGAAGAATTATAAATACATAACGCAGAAATGGCACCTGGTAAGTTTACGGTGCTATGTAGAGCTTCGCTGAATATTTACAGGCAGAGATGTGTGGGGACCTGCCTCGGTGTGTGTGTGTGTGTGTGTGTGTGTGTGGTGTGTGTGTGTGTGTGGTGTGTGTGTATGTGTGTGTGTGTGTGCGCGCGTGCGTGCGTGTGTGTGTGTGTGTGTGTGTGTGTGTGTGTGTGTGGGCGCTCATGAAAATATAAATATTATTGAAATAACATTAATATCCAGCAACAAAATAAAGCACAATATACATAGAATTGTAAATATATATATCGCAGAAATGGCACCCGGTAAGTTTGCGACGCTATGCAGCGCTTCGCTGAATATTTGTAGGCAGAGGTGTGTGCGGGCGATGAATATAGGAAAGTTCTGTCTTACCTCTACGGAGACCGTTAGAGGAATAAAGGATAACTCAATACTGTAGTTTCAAACTCTTCAGATCACGTGTGTGAGCGCGAATCTGGTTAGCTATCTTCAGCTGAGTCTACCGGGGACGACCAAATTTTAAAACACCCACTACATCTCTGCCTGCTTACTCGGCTGATAGCGCGGTAAACTTACCGGCTGCTATTTCTAGCAATGATCACACTTCGTGTACACCTGCTTTACATATGTATGTATATATATATATATATATATATATATATATATAAAACATACTTTATTTAAAGCAGCAGAAAATTCAACAAAACCTGTTACTCTGAGTTTCGCGTTGCCGTTCATCGGACAGTTTTTCTAGCAAAATTTTCTGCTGCTTTAAATAAAGCATATACTCTACCACTGGTATTTGAGTACTCTTTTTTCCACCTGTTGTTTCACATTTATGTGTTTAATCCGGTATATATATATATATATATATTATATATATAATATATATATACACGCGGACATAGGCACACACACAAATATAGGTTCTGTGCGTGCGTGTGTATATATATTGTATGTGTGTGAGTATGTGTACATTGACGTAACAGAATAAACAACAGCACAGCTTTAAGTGTAACATTCAGTAATATCTTCGATATTTCGTAAAGGTGTTATAAGAATATTTTAATTGATGCTATATTAGAAAACTCAGGGTGGTAAAAGTTCGTCTGTAACGTTAAAGATGACATTACAGAAAGGTGTAAAAGGGTGTGAAAATGCATGCATACACACAAACACACACACATGTATATAATATATGTACATATATACATACACACATATATATATGTATGTATGTATGCATATGTATATATTAAATATATGTACATATATACATACACACATATATATATGTATGTATGTATGCATATGTATATATTAAATATATGTACATATATATATATATATATATATATATAGTACCCCCCGCAGTATATTCCCCCCTCTCTCTCTCCTCTCTCTCCCTCTCTGATTAGTTCGGTTTTATGATATCAGTGGTTCAGAGGTATTTCTCTACAGCAACTTTTAAAGAATTTCCTTCGATGCTTGAGAATTTCATTGACTGAGAAACAGCCCTAAAAGTTTTCCAGATTTATTTCAGTTACACTTCTAAAGTAATCATGGGTGAAATCAAACAAAGAGATATTTTTATGTTTGATCTGAAAGCGAAAGCTTCTTTCCAATGTAATTTAGAGGAATGAAGCTTAGATTCTGATGTCTCGAAAATTTATCGGTGTTATATGTTGAAATATGATTACAAATTCGGAACTTAAAACTGACACACAAATAAGGAACTGAAATTTATTTCAGAATGATCTCTGGCTTACCATCCACGCATGAAATGCAAAAGATTGTCTTAACTGGTAGGTCACACGTATTGAGAAGAGCATTGTCGCGGTAAATTTTCTTTCATTTTGCTCCCTTCATTATATTGGTTTACTTTTCTTTTTCTTTCCTTTTACTCTGTCTTCCCTTTTTCTCTATCACATCACTCAGTAAATAAACAATCTCGTGTGTTTGTTTTAATGGCCTACGAATGTATACAGTATACAGTACGTCTGTTTCTCATAGGTGTAAGGAAGACACTCAGCAAGAAATGGAAACAGAATTGAAAGAAGATGCTAATGAAAGTGATGATGATAATAATAATAATAATAATAATAATAATAATAATAATAATAATAATAATAATAATAATAATTGAGAATAATTTCAGTATATCTCAAATTGATATGTTGGTAAATATATTATTTATTTATGGAAATGTAACTAATGTCCTTATCCGTGTATAACGAGCTTGTTTAACAATGACCGATATATATTTAATACTATGGCTAAAATAAGGAGCTCAAATAAGGATAATAATAGCGAAACCAATTATGAAATAACTGTCCAGTTCTTAATGAAAGGATGATATTCCAGTGTTATCAGGATATATATTTGCCGACGAAAATGACTAGATATCTAGATAGTTTATCATTCTTATTCCCTGATACACATTAATCTTGTTATTCCTTTTAGTTTTATTTTCGTAATGATACTATTTTTCTGACTGATAACAATCCAGTAAACTAATTACCGCACCCAACGCTTGTCTTCATTTTTATGAATTTCATATATCGTCTATTGTCGACAAAATTACTTTCAATAGAGACAAATTGGTCATAAAATATTCAGCATCTAATTACATTTACGAAAGGCTAATGTCCACTTATATTTAGATAAGTTGATTGTAGAATTGTGCAGCTCAGTTCAGAACATCTGAATTTTAGGAGTAAAAAAAGCGTTATGACTACTCTTTGAATAGCGTGAATCTGTTGAAGTTAATGTATATTGATGTGTATCAAAGAAACATTACGACATACGTAAGACAATTGTTTAAAAAACGAACCTTAAAAATGGTGTTAAAACGTAAATAAAATAGGGTAAATGCACATAGTTTGCATATCAAATTAATCCTTATCCAATAAGTATGAAGTTATTTATCTCTTACTTGCTTCCTAACGCCATTGCACGGAAATGTTTTCATTAGAAAAGATACGGAATATTTGCAGAGAATTATACTGGGTGGCATTTCATTGGACTGGGACCAAGAAGTGCTCTCTTACGTCGAAGACTGTGTACAACAGTATATTTGATCTCCCCGCCAATTGATAGTCTATTCTTCCTGAACATCTCATAGAAAAAGTGCTTAATGCATTTCTTGATCTAATTTCTATGAATTTTAACGCGGTGTATTTTTGTGTCTCGCATGAATGGGATTTTACTCCCCCATATGTTGTCTCGCTGCTATATTTTGAAAACGATTTTATATTACAGGGGAATTTCGAATAACAAGAAATTTGGTATACGGACGTACATTGCAAGTCAAAGTTTGCATTACAATAAATGTGCAATTAAAATCTTTGAAGAGAACAAAATGGCTCCATAATACAACAATCAATACGAAGACACATTTGTGTTTCATTAATTTTCTTTCATTGTTGTGCTCACGAAATTGTTGTATAGCATCTAAGCAGCAAAGAGGCGGTGTCTTTCATTACGCAGGCTACTATGTTAATATGTGTAATCAATTGTTTTATGTGATCTCTTACAACAGACCTTTGTTCTTCCTATGTTTGTAATGTTTTCTTTTGAAAGAGGTAGAAAGGACTATCATATCTAATGTGCTTGATGAATAGTTTTGTTTTGTTGTTTTCTTAATTGTTATATAACTTCAATTGTCCTTTCCTTGGACGTTTTTAACATTGTTTCGTGCTGATTGCATATAATAATATTTTTCTGCAGTATTATGTTGATGCTGATGCTTTTTATTTTTTCTGCTTAGCACATGCTGAAAAGAATTAAATCAGTAACTGTTTACTAGTATATTTTTCAAGTATTTTCTCAAAAGTTCCCTCGGGCTGCATAACCCAGTGAGTTCTTTTTTAAAGCGTAAGGGTGGGGTACGAGATAGATGCTGCAGCTGTTGTTGATGTTGTTGTTAAGCAACATGACGAGTAAGGGGAGGGAGACCCAATACCTTGGATAAAAACTTTGGTCGACTTGTAGTCGATGGCTCTTCGTTGACGCCCGACACAACTGGGAAGTGGCTCTCGACGTCGCTGGAAATGGAGATCTCCAGATCCAAATTCTTGAACGGTTGCTGCTGCTGCTATAACTAGCTTGCAGGGTGACAATAAAGTGACTTTCCTCGTTGACAAGTTAGTTGTAATAGTTTTTCTCCGTTGTACTATATTGTATAGCGTTGCATACATTTACAATTAAATATGTTTGGGCTTACGTAGATATTTCCTTAAATTCTGACTCCAGATTTGAGTAATATATTTTCGTTTGATGCTTCACAATACACATTGTACAGGTTACAATGATCAAGATTTTTCTCTCTAGTACCACCTAATACTTCTATTTCAAAAGATAAATAATTTAATAGTTATGCGTCCCATTTCGTTCGTTGCAATACGGCAATCGAAACGTTAGAAGGAATAGATTTCCATTCCTTTCATAGTATATCTGGACGGTTTACTTTGATCCTGTTTTAAATCTGGAAAACTTTCAATTGCTTGTTTTATGCACACACATTCCAGATATTTTGACTGAAAACTTCTATATATAAGTTCCCCACGGCTGCCCATCCTCAACTTTTCATTATTGAATAAAAAACCTTTTTGTCTCATACGAAATATTTTAGTTCCTTATATATATATCAAACATTACGTCCTTGTCTTTTATACCATAGTACTCTAATCAGTTTCCATCTTAGCGAATTAAAATATATACTTGATGTTCTGCTCTACATTCGTAATACTTAAGAGTTGTTTCGTGTAAATATCTGCAAATGATTCGTAATGGCGTTTAGTTTATTTCATGACATTAATAGATATTTATGTTTTCATTTAATTAAAGTTTTTCGGTCTCAGAACAGAAATCACATGAAGAGTGTTCCCAAGTATCATGTTTTTTTTGTTGTAACATGCGTATGCTTTATTATCTTCTACTCTTGCCATCGTATTGTTGTTTTCTTTTTCCACACGACATGACTGATATATTGGTAATGCGGCCTTTTATGGCGGCGAGCTGGCAGAAAGGTTAGCACGCCGGGCGAAATACGTAGCCGTATTTCGTCTGCCGTTACGTTCTGAGTTCAAATTCCACCGAGGTCTACTTTGCCTTTCATCCTTTCGGGATCGATAAATTAAATACTACTTACGCACTGGGGCCGATGTAATCGACTTAATCCGTTCGTCCGTCCTTGTTCGTCCTCTCTGTGTTCAGTCCCTTATGGGTAGTAAAGAAATAGGTAATGCGGCCTTTTATTTACATTCAATGTGTACCATTTTCAAATGTATGTGATACGGTTTCGTTAACCAATGAATGATTTGCAAAAACACTTTTCATTAACTATTGAGAATCAGCTAGATCAGTTCAGCAATATTTTAGAATTCGCCAGTATTTTATATTCATCCGTGACATAATTCATTGAGTGCTGATAAAAACTCCACCGAAAACAAGAGATCGTAACAATTCCGAGTGTTTTATTATTATTTTTTTTTTCATTTACTAGAAATCCTTATAGCCTATTTGAATTATATGACAGGTGTGGTAGGTCATGCATGCTGTTTTATTTTACAGTTCCTTCTCACATCCCTTGGTATATCCATGGCTTGTGTTTACTCTTGCTTTACACGCTTAAGCACTCTATTGTCGAATAATCGCCTTTTCTTGATCGAATTGAGCCACTTAAATTTACATTTTTCTTCAAATGTCATGTGTACAACTGTCAAATAATTCAGTCAATTAATATCGCTCATATTTGATATGTTTTCAGAAAAGTGACTCGTTAGTTTTAGTGTTAACAACGTGTTCATCTGCGCTTAGTGTTGTCTTCTGAATATTTCATTAATTAATTTTTCATAGCACAACGAAGTTCTCGTTTGTGAGAGAAAAAAAATTTGTCCTTTTATACTTTAGTTAATCTTCTGTATTGCATTCCTACGTATTTTTGTATAAGAAACTCAATAGGATCTTACATTCTGATTAACGAACCTGATTGCCCCAGATACGTGAGAAAAAAATACTGAATAAATTAAATGATGTTCTTGTACTCCCATGTTCATTTTCTATTTCTTTCAGATATTTGCTTAATTGGATATTATGTGGTAGTATTGTTGATGCGAGTTAATTTGTTTTATAATTGACATTTTGTATATTTTCTTATTATTTCTAATACATTATTCTCGTTGGAGTTGACGATAAATAATCGCCACTGAAAATCTGCTAAATATTTTTCATTTTGTTTATACTAAAACATGGAGTTAGAGAACAAATTTGTTTTAACGGTGTATTAGTTTGGTTGATTTCATGAGGGTCGCTTGTAGTTCACATCTTTCCAAGCATACGATGTTACACACACACACACACACACACACACACACACACACACACACACACACACATATATATATATATATATATATACATACACACACATACATACATACACACAGACACACACACACACACACATACATACATACATATATATATATATATATATACTGTTTTATATTCATAGTGTTTCTAAGCTTTCATTTACTCTATTTGTCGGGTTTTCTCTTTGGCTAACTTTATTTATAGTTGAATATATGTATAAGCCTGGGGTTTTTACTTTGTATATTTTCTTTGTTTGGATTGTTCCATACTCATATTATTAAAGTTATCTGCAAAACCGCTATTTTGTTTTGCTAATTTAATTATTGCCTCACGTTTTCGTGTTTCGTCTCTGTATTTTGCCCTCCTATTTATTGTGCTAATATGTGCTTTATAAAGCGAGGCTGTATAGTAAAACATTTTAAGGTATTATTTATAGAGTCATTGGTTCCCTTGATGTAATTCTTTTGATTTCACTTTCAAACTACGAAAGTAGGAAGCCGGTTTGTGTTGGAGGGACACGGCTACTACATTTCATTCAAATTACTACACAAGTCTAAAAATTCATGAGACAACTGCGATTGTTGTTTTATTACTGAATGCAGTATTAAATATAGTTTTATCGGTTAGCGTTAGTATGTTTCCTCTTGTTTTTGAGCTTCCTCGTTATGACCGCATTTTGATGTGTAAATGTATAATTTTCTGTTCCGTAATGACAGAGTAGATATATAATAAATATTAAGTTATATAGCTTTAAAACATCTACGTTCATATTCTTCTCAGACTTGTGCTAACTACTAGTATTATTAATATATTATTATTATTGTTATCATTGTTATTGTTTTTGTCGTGGTTTTTGTAGATGCTGCGGCTGTTGTTTTTGTTGTTATCGTCGTCGTCGTCGTAATCATCATCAGCATCATCATCATCATCATCACTATTATTAACATCAACATCGTTGTTGTTGCTGTTATTATTATTGATATTAATATTATCATTATTATTAAGTATGCATATCTTTATCACGTGCTATCACTGTACCACCGGGCGCAACTCTGTATGCCTTAGGTATGTGCTGTGGTTTGTTGTGATGCTCTTATTTTTACTGTACCGAAAGCGTTTTACGTAGGATGAGTGCGGTGCCTAGTAGTGCTATTTTCTGTATGCTGTATATACATGTAAGCCTTGGTGATTTAGTTATGTATTTGTCTGAATGTTTTCTTATCATACCTAATGCGCCTACTATGATAGGAATTGTTTCTGTTTTTAGATTCCATTTCGAAATCTTTGTATTTTGTCAGTATCTCCGTTTCTTTTAGAGAAACTAGTCTTCTGTTGGTATTGAAACATCGATTAGAAAGCGCTGTTTTCTTGGTGATCTCTGACAACTAGATGCGGGCTATTAGCCGTAATTTTTCTATCTCTGTGCATTGGCATATCCCAGAGTATGGTTCTCTTCTCATTTTCTGCAATCTTTTCTGGCGTGTGATACCATATTTTTTCTGTTGTAACTCCATAGTATTTACATAGCTTCCAGGGCATATAGGTCTCAACTCTGCCGTGTTGGGAATATATTCGTTCTTAGCCAGGATTGGGCAGCCAGAGGCCGTATGGCTTATTGTTTCTTCTCTATCTCCACATATTCTGCAGTTACTTGTATTTCTTTTCATTACATGTTGTTTGGTAATTTCTGGTGGGAAGGGTTTGATCTTTCACTCTCTGCTTTGAGTCCTGAACATCTCAGCCATTGTTGGGATTTTGATTTCTATATTTCATTTCTATTTAGTTTAACCCAGATCTTGCCATAAAGGGGTTTTTCTTGCCATCGTTTTATCATGACCCTTTGCTGTTGCAGTTTTAGTTTGGATTTCAGTAGTTTTACAGCTAGCCTTCTTTCTTCTCATTTTTCATAGTTGTCAGATACTAGAACTTCTTTTTTGTATTTGTCAGCTTCCTTAAGACCGAAAACAGTTTTTTGACTTGTTAGTGTTTTGTGGCGATTTATGAGTTTTCCTTGCTTCTGAAGTAGACATTTCTGTAGTCCAATGGTGGTTATTTTGCATTTTTCTATATCTGGCTTTGATCTAGTTCTCGTATTTCATTTGCTGTAACTAGTGTGATGTTGTTACTCTTAACTGGTTTTTCTCTTTGCAATGTTGTTTTGGCACATTTTGCTACGCCAAATTTCATGCTTATTTCTTTGGTAAATCCATGTACTGATAGTTAAAATGTTTCTAGCAGTTTATCAGTTGTAGCGTACAGTTTTACATCATCCGTATATAACAGGTGGCTCATTGTTTTGCCTTAACAGTTGTATCCACAACCAGTTCTGTTTTGCATGACAGATAAAGGTGTCATTGACACGCGCAAAAGGAATGGAAAGAACGTGTCTCCTTGGAACATTCCTCTTCTAATGGGGATGGTTTTGGTTTTTATGAGTCCCTATTTTTATCAGGAGCTGTAGCACTGCCTGCCATTTATTCATGGAATGTTTAATATATTTTATGATAATTCGTACTACCTTGTTCATGGCTAGTGTTTCTAATATCCATGTGTGGGGAATACTATCAAAAGCCTTTCGGTAATCGATACAGGCCATACTTAGACCCTTCTTCTTTCTCCAGCTATCTTCAGTTATGGTTTTATTGTTCAGTAACTGATCTTTACAGCCGTATGAGCCCTTGCAGCATCCCTTCTGCTGTTCTGGAAACAGCTTATTTTCTTCAAGATCTTTGTTCATTCTCAGCGATATTATTGCAGTAAAGGCTTTGTATATTGTAGGGAGCTGAGTCATCGGTCTGTAATTTTGTGGGTTTGGGAATTAGGATATTCGCCTCTTCCTTGAGCCATCCAGGCAATGTCTCTGGCTCTGCTAGTATTTCATTAAATTTCTTATCCAGATTTATATGTTAGATATTTTGACCAAAAGTCGGTGATCTTGTTGAGCCCGGGTGCTTTCCAGTTGCTTAGATTTTGTAGTGCTTAAGTGACCTCTTCAGTTGTTATAGGGGTCCAGAGTTGTTTAGTCACTGTGTTCGTTGTTTTGATAAATCTTTGCTAAGGTTGTTCCTTTGCCGACCATATTTCTTTAGAAAGATTCTCCACTCCTTCTGCGGTTGGTGCTGTATTAATCTGTATTTTATTTTTACCGTGTCCTTGGTAGAATCTTTTGGGGTTAGTGTCAAACGAAAAGAAACGTTGGCGTTTTCTCATACCAGCAGAGTCATTGTGCTTCGGTGAAGATATCTTGCTTTAGCTGTTCTTTTACCTCAGGTATAACTTGTTCTGTAATTTTGTTTTTACGTAGTATTTGTCTTCTCTTCTTGTTGCTTAGTCGTGTTGACACACTACTAGTTTCTCTACAGATTGCCAGATCTTTTCTCTATTTTTTTTTGCTGAATATCATTTATCCACAGGGTTTGTTTGGGTGGTGTGTAGGATTGAAATATATTCCTCACGTGTCCATGTTTATGATTTTATTTCGGGACATGAGGAATTGTGTCCTGCCCTTTATTTTGATGGTCATCATTTTCGAAGGGTACCAGTCCGTTCATTTCTGGTGTTAAATGGTTTTGCACGTGCAGTTTTTCGTACTTTTATGTGTAAAGAGTTTAATGTACGTACTACCTATTTATTATCAATAGGTTGAATAAAACGAGTATTATCAATTAGCTGTACGTAACAGTGTTTCTTCTGGATCACCTCGAACCTGACAGCAGCTCCAATATTCTTAATGCTTTTCAAAGCCATAATTATTATTATTATTATTATTATTATTATTATTATTAATATTATTGTTATCATTCTTTTTCTTCTTCTTCTTCTTCTTCTTCTTCTTCTTCTTCTTCTTCTTCTTCTTCTTCTTCTTCTTCTTCTTATTATTATTATTATTATTATTATTATTATTATTATTATTATTATTATTATTATATTATTATTATTATTTGCATATTCACATAACAGATTAGACTGTTGGAAAAGAAAATATCTTACAAGTAACCTTAGATGCCAAGAAGCCTCCTAAGTATCCTAGCTGTCTCTAATAACACTTTTCTGTCTAAACTGGATTTTTTTGTCTATTTCATCTATGCATGTGTTCAGGTCTTTAGAGATAATTCCCAACGCACTTATAACTACTGGTTTACATTTTATCCGCACCCCACAAAGCCTCTGTAATTCAATGACTATTTTTCTGTAATTGTCTTATTGATTTTTTCATCATTTATATATGTAAAGTCAATTATTTAGCACTTTCTATTTTCTTTATCTACTACTACTACTACTACTACTACTAAATCAAGCCTTCTAGCTATCATTACTCTCAGTTTGAATGTTAAAGTCTCACAAAATTCCTATCTATCTTACTTTCTAGTACTTTACTAGGTTCATATTCGTACAATTTATTAGCTTCATACATAAATCCCTGTGGATTACTCTCCCTAGGTTGTCATGTCTTTTCTTGTATTTTTTCTGTTCTAGCTTACTACATTCACTTACTATATTAGTAACGCTTTCAACCTTTGATTTGCATAACCTACATAGGGAATCTACTTGGTTTTTGTCTATCTTGGCTTTTATCCAATTAATCCTTAATGCTTGCACAGACCATCCCCACCAACACAACACACACAAACATACACTCGCACACACACAGACGCACACACACAGACGCACACATATAAACGCACCACCCTACTAAACATAAAACACACACATACACATACGTATACACACACCACACTGAACTCTAAGACCAATCAATGAAACCCTACACGCAAACACAAGTACATATATATATATATATATATATATATATATATATATAATATATATATATATATATACGTAGAAACGTGCACAGACACACACATACATATTCATACCATCTTTAACTCTAAGACCAGTCCAAAACTCACTGAACCATGACAGAATAGCCCAGAAACAAAAAAATAATTTTCATTTCACAATGCTCTCCCCCACCAACCAACCTCCCACACTATTTCTAAAAATAGCAACCATCCTTTAAATACACATACACTAGAGATTAAGGAAGAAAAGTTTGGTCATTCTCCTAAAATTCTGTATAAATACTTAAATATGATTCTTTCTGTATATATATGCATTTTTATGAACTTAAAATAATTAGGCTTCTCAAAACCTGAAAGAAGAAAACTAATTCGAAAACTACATAAGCCGTCCATCACTGGAAATGTAAAAATCTGCAAAACTTTCCAGGAGTTTATCATTGAAATATATATGACCAGGACTAGATATGCAATTATATGCATGGGAATACATACATAAAACAAAACATACAAATATGCACATATACATACATATAAAGATACCCTATTGTTGATGGTGAAATTCCAATGGAGGATCCTTGGATCTAGGTTAGAAAACGGCTGTTTCTCTATTGGCAAGAAATCTTGAAATATACCTGAACAATGACATATATACATGCATGAGTACCTGCACACATACATATTAATAAACGAATGAAAATAAAAATGGGGAGTTGTATATGCATTCCTATTAGCATTCATTTGTTTCTGCTGCAAGGAACTTAATAATGAATGTGAGGGGGTTATTCTGCAGCTAACATACAAACATTATTGTATGGGCACTTATACACACCAATTATGATATGTACGAGAAAGAGATCTAGGAAGACGGATGCAATACATTTTTCTGATAACTTTTTTTGTCTTCAAATTACTTTTGGGTCGATTTAGTAGTCCAGCAATCCACAATTTATATAGTGAATCTCTTTCTACATACCAGTTCGATAAATTATGTTGTTTACGTTATATTATGTTCCTATATATTATATAATACCGTCAACAATACTTCTAACTTTCATGCACTTATGAAAATCATTATATATTATATTTATTAACTAGACGCCATTATTGATTCTTGGTTACTACTTGCTTAAATGTTGAAGTGATATGTCAGAGAGAAAAACGTCTATGCCACAGAGAAATATATTATATAGTATTCTAAGTCTCGACAAAGTATTAAATTTAAATAAACAATGAATATTAAGATTAAAATCATTGAAGAAAGTTAATAATTTGAAAGAAAGAAAAATAGTGCAATGCATTAATATTATATTGTTTGCGATCTTTTATATCAGAATATATATGTTCCAAATTTCAACGACACAAAGGAATAAATCTTTGATAATCATACAGAAGAATATATTCTATCCAGAGAGAATACGATACTACACTAGACACCCAGATACTCGTTAATGAATTCTCTATACCTCCCATGTATTTCAAAAGTGTAATCCACTGATGTTATGACTTCGTCATCTATATAAAGTGCATAATATATTAATTAAGTGTATGAAGTTTATATACACGTAGAAATATCAATATATGGTAGTAAGTATAAAAATCTTAATTTATTATTTTTTCACATCTTACACTGTGGCCGGCTAGAATTATTAGACATCATGTGCATAATGATACAGTGTTAACTTCTAAATTTCTCCATACTGGTACAATTATTTGTTTTCTCATTATCTGTGCGCGTTTTTGCGAGTATGCACGTTCGTTTCGTTATCCCTTAGTTCATGAAAGAGATGTTCTTAGTTGCCTTCCTGTAAAATATTGTGGTTAAAATGTTTGGAGAAGCAATAGGTATGATTGAACGAAAAGTTTAGCTTTAACATACGTAGCTGTCTTCTCTGCACCTAGGAATGAAAACCCAGGTTCAAAATTTCCCCAAGACACTTGATGAAGGGTGGAGGGTATTACAGCATTTGTGTTAACAACAAACAAGATGAGGACAAATATTCGTCAAATGTAAATAATGTAAATAATGTACAAAATAAACAGATGTATTAGTATAACGCTCAGAAATAGAAAAAGTCTTTTACGTTTCGAGCCTACGCTTTTCTACAGAAAAGGACACAGAAAAAAGGAGAAAAACAAGGAGAGGAAAAAATGTGTGTGTAATGGCTAACGATTTATCATATATATATATGGCGTAGTGGTTAAGAGCGCGAGCTACTAACCCCAAGATTCCGAGTTCGATTCCAGGCAGTGACCTGAATAATAATAATAATAATAATAATAATAATAATAATAATAATAATAATAATAATAATAATAATAATAATAATAATAATAATGATAATAATAATAATAATAATATATTTATACGCTTAAGCAGACATATACATAAATAACCATCCTAGATTATTGTAATTTTAGGATAATATAACTATGTATCAAATAATATCTAATAAGCTGACATGTCAAATTTTGTTATTCCGGATTGAAGGAAGCTTTTACAGTATTCGAACACTTTCTACTAAACACTGCTAGTCACAGCTGACTACTTTACAGAATTAAGCCGAGAAGTGAAGTCTTCTGGAAAGTTCGCTATGCCGTAAATTAATGCAATAAAATTTTGTGGTAAACTGGGAAAAAGCGGTACAGAAATTTTTGAAATGCTCCCGACTGCTAATGGATTAACTTGCATGAACGGAACATCGGTTTTTCAGTGGGGCAAAAGGTTTAGAGAGTGTTAATGGGAGATAAGAGATAGTTATACGTGTGGGAGGTAGAGAAGCATCAGTATATCAGAGCTGGTTGAGGAAATTCGCAAATTTCCAGATGACGACCATCGTACTCCTATATGGACAGTTAGCACACAGATCGGAACATGCAAATAAATTGGGCAAAGTTTATTTCCAGTGTGCTTCGACAAACAGAAGGAAGAACTCGATAGTGACAATAGGGAGTGGTTGGGATACCCGTGATTTCGCATATTCCCTAATCTTAGTGAGAATCACACAGGGCAGTGGTTTTGAAGAAGATGAGGGAGACTTTGGGATGTGCACTGACACCAGAAAATCCTACTTTAAATGAGATTTAATTTGTACTTCGACATTCATTGATGTCTTTCCTGAAATAATCTCAAAACATCTGGAATACACCTCGTTGATAGGTATACTCTCAGCGCTATCATCAGGCAGGAGATAACTTCACAGCAGCTGCTTTACTTTTTACATAGGGTATTTGGTTTTCTTGCCGTTTCTTATCGCTTTAGGCAGTACCCTTGGAATCAACCAATAAACAAGTTATAAGTGACGAACTGCAAGTAAGTTATTATCATATGTCATGGCTGTGTCTAAGCAGATTTACATAATAATGGCTGTTCTTGTGAATCTAGTGTTGATCTATAGTTTTCTTTTATTACTGAATTGTTGAATGCTTCTCTCGAATGTACATATATGCAAGTCCGCTTTCATACAAAAGAAAGATAAAGCTGTTGATTTAGAATGCAATATGCTATATGAGAATCTGCAGGAAGGTATTTCTATAGATGGACCCTTTGTCATACAAAATTGTGAAATGTCTTTAATCGAATAAATTGCGAACTTTGCATTGTAGTTTCCCTAAGTAAACGAAACGTTGAATGACATGGCCATTTCTTACGCATCTTAAATGTTATAGCAAAATATGTCTACCCAGTCATTTTGCGCTGTATAGATAGCGAAATATTAACCAAACTTGAATTACTATTGTCATAGCGAAGCCTATCTAGTTATAACAGGAAATATGTGTACGTTTATCTGCAACAACGGATTTAGTTTACCAGATGCCAAAAGCAATATTTAACATTTATTCTTTGGTTTCATTCCAACGTTACTTCATAGACACATTCAGGAATGTTTCTTCTGTCATAATATAATTTAATATAATATATTAAACATGTTAGCAAAGATTCGCACTAATAAATCCGGAAGACAGACATATGAAGTGTCAAAAGTTTTAGATTCTTTTCATATCCATGTATTTTTTTTTTTCTAGTGCAATAATTTCAAAAACCTGAAGATATTCTAGCCTTAAGGTTTGCGAATATTGCGAATAAAGTTTTAATAAATGAATTGTTGAAAATATTTCGTTTGTGTAATACCTTTGTTTTATTAACACACGAGGCGGAAATGACTCAGAAAGAAATATTAGATATTAATATCCTTTTTAAAATTTGGTATTTTATTCTTGATGAAAATATATGCAACTGAATATGAATTTTAAATCATCTTAAATAGTAAACAGGGGAAAAAAACTGGTGAAAAATTATGCGAAATTTTTGTTAGATATCGAAAATTTAGTTCTACTACAACTAGGTGAAGTATATCTAGATTACATACATATATACATACAAAAATATCACAAAAAAACTCTTACTCAGAGTTTCACGTTCCCGTTCGTTGGACAGTTCCGTTTAGAATGGAACAATAATCAAGTTATAAGCAAACATATACAAGTAGTTTAATAGATACACGTTTGAAAATGGTTTTGTTTCATTGGTCCTTTCAACTAACAGTCTTTACAATGACCGGTTTCTTGCAATGAACAAATTACGGTGTAAAATCATCTCATAAAATCGAAGGAAAGCTTATAAAAAAAGAACAGAGCCTGAATATTCAGGGTAAGTAATTATCTGTAAAATATTAATCAATTAATACATTTAGCAGTATATGATCATGGTATGTTCATATACTGCTAAACGTATTTGTAATCCAACGTGAAAATTTTTTAAATGGTTATAATTTTAATTTATTGATTGATTAATATTTTACAGATAATTATTTACCCTGGATATTCAAGATCTCTTTACTCTCTTTTACTCTTTTACTTGTTTCAGTCATTTGACTGCGGCCATGCTGGAGCACCGCCTTTAGTCGAGCAAATCGACCCCGGAACTTATTCTTTGTAAGCCCAGTACTTATTCTATCGGGCTCTTTTGCCGAACCGCTAAGTGACAGGGACGTAAACACACCAGCATCGGTTCTCAGGCAATGCTAGGGGGACAAACACAGACACACAAACACACACACACATACATATATATATATATATATATATATATATATATATATATATATATATATATATATATATATATATATATATATATATATATACATATATACGACGGGCTTCTTTCAGTTTCCGTCTACCAAATCCAATCACAAGGCATTGGTCGGCCCGGGGCTATAGCAGAAGACACTTGCCCAAGATGCCACGCAGTGGGACTGAACCCGGAACCATGTGGTTGGTAAGCAAGCTACTTACCACACAGCCACTCTGTACTTCATTATAAGCTATTTTTCATTTAAGGTTTTCTTCGATTTTATAATAAGATGATTTTATACCGAAATTTGTTCATTGCATGCAACCGATCATTGTAAAGGCAGTTAGCTGAAAGGACCAATGAAATAAAACCATTTTCAATTATGTATCTATTAAATTACTTGTATATATTTGCTTATGACCTGATTTTGTTCCATTCTAAACAAAACTGTCGGACGAACGGGTACATGTAACTCTGAGTAACAGTTTCTGTAATATTTTTGCGGCTTTTTAAAAAAGCATATTACTCTACCGCTGGTATTCAAGTACTATTTTTTCCACCTTGTTTCGCATTTATGTGCTTACTTTTGTATATATATAAGTCTGTGTGTGTGTGTAAACCTATATATACATATACACACATATATATGTATATATATATATATACACACACACATATAAATATATATTTATATATACACGTATATATGTATGTGTGCGTTTGTGTGTGGGTGTGTGTGTATCTGTATGTACGTGGTTGTTTCATTTGCCATATATTAGTATTCTTTATGGTAGCATTTTAAACAAGCACAGCGTTTTCGAACCCATATAATCTGAGATTAAAGTAAGAGTAAAGTTTTATTATACATAGATTCATTTATTATACATAGATTCATTAATATTTATCATTAGTGCATAATATGTTATTTTGCGAGAAATAGAGAGGAACATAAACTCCTTAAAATTCGCATATATGCTTAAATTGTTAAATTGTTTCATAACACCATTTGAAGTTGCGAAATCACCTATTGTGTACGCAGCACACCAAACTATGTGTCATAATTATGACCTAATGTAATTTATATATGTCAAGCAAAGTGCGCTGAGACAGCATAGGGTGTCATGGTTATGGACAATTAGGGTTAATAAATTTGTGTTATAAGATGAAGTATTGATTTATAGAAATTAACAATTCTTTAACAGAAAAATAAACAAGCACCATGCAGTAATTGAAAGTGATAGCTAATGTGAGGTACAGATCATTCCAAGTCTGAAGAATGTTCAGAAAAAAACATGCCATTAAAGAATAAAAGAGTTTTCTGGAGACATTAAGAGTGTTGTGGAATTATCCGGGTGACACCTGATGAATCAAATTCATGTGCCGAGTGCGTCATTGAGTCTGCGGACAATCAGATATTTCTCTGATGTGAATTTCATAGGAATTTCAGCGACATCTTGATTATTGAACTCATTTCTTTTTCTCCATTGAGTTTCGGCCCGATTGCCATAATGCGAGTGATTATTCTTCTCTCATTTGCAATTGGATGAAAAATGACATTTCAGGTTCCTTCAGACAGTTACGACCCAATGTTAAGCAGCTCAAGAATAACGATGACAGTTCAATGGTAACAAAAACATGCAACTACAGTCCTCTAAATGGTGCGATGAAATTTCTTTATGGTTACTGTAAATTATCCATATAAACACGCACGTTGATGTACACACACATACATACACACGCACACACATTCGCACACACACTCATATCCAAACAAACAAATACAAACGAAATCGAAGACAAACTTCTGCAAGAGTGACAAGAACAACAATCTTCCCATTATGTCGGATATTTCTTCTGATTGTCTTGTCTTCCTTCGGAAAGTCTAATTTGATGTCTACCACGTAAAACCTTCAGTTCAGTAGCAATGCAATATAAATTTTGTTTCTCGATTGTAGTCTTTTCATGAGAATATGCGGTGATTTTACCTGATTGAGCTTGCTGAAAGATATTTCTACTGTTTTGGGGAAGAAAAAGCCGATTTTGATTAGGCATGTGGAATTTAAAATACGCTACGGTGGACTTCATTTCTTTGTCTTATTTTTCTTCTGAATGGCGATCTCGAAAAATTTGAATGAGATTCAGATGATGTAAGATACTTGCAGTTTCGGATTTGCAGATTTACATTTTCTATGTGTAACGGTTACGTCTTTGAATATGTAGTTATATAAATACTTGAAGGCTTTGCTTGATGCGCATCATTGAACATTATGTT
Organism: Octopus sinensis; assembly: GCF_006345805.1. NCBI lineage: Eukaryota > Metazoa > Mollusca > Cephalopoda > Octopoda > Octopodidae > Octopus > Octopus sinensis. The sequence continues at coordinate 17,635,565 of NC_042998.1, forward strand.
TTGAATAAGAAAGCTTTGAAGACAACTAAATGTCAATTATTCACATCCATGGCTCTGTTTACAACTTGTGCATTAGTGGTGGATAACAGATGTCACCATTTAACGGCTGTCAACAGAATTCATGAGAGCAATTCTTGCTGGAACATGTATATAACATGCACGGCAACGTGCATTCCGTTCTCGTCAAGCTTTATTGTTTTGAGAAATAATCATTGCTTCAGTAATCAACCGTATAACTCTTTTATCTCTTGGGGGATTCGATTAAATACAAATGTTTCACCTGTGTGTATGCTTTTTTTTCAATCTAGCGTTCTCCTATGTTGAGTGGTGCATAAAGGTGCGAATGCACCTTATTGTAAATATACAGGGCGTCGAAAGCTAGTTTTGACCATAGCAATCAAATGTCACAGTTGGTATAAACTACAAATTTTATTATTATAGTCAAATCATATTCATTTCTTTTTGCTGATGAATTGAATCTCTTGTTTCTTAATGGAATTATAATGTGCAAAAGTGGAATTATTTTAGTATTAGTTATAGGCCTGAGTTGCCTTCTAAATTCTGTAAAAATTTATTGTTCTTTCGGCGAATCCATTGTAACTAATAGACCTCAATCCTATGTTGTTGTTTTTTATATCACTTTTGTGTTTAGTTTCAATTTTGTCTTCTGTTCTAGCGAGATGAAATGTAGAATGAGGCACAGTTATAGCCATCACTGTTTTAGTTTACTTTACCTTAACTTGCGAAAAGCAAAAAGAAGGTACATTGGTTATGCAAGTTAATGACTTGGCATTGCCGCTGATTTAGTGTATGACTGTAAGAATATTTAATATTATTACGATTCTTTCTGCGAGTGGAACTTAAGTGAAAAAAATTCTTATATTTAGGTAGTTTATTTCTTCTAAAATGATATATACTCTACTGTGTATTTTATTATACGATTATCAGTTTGTGTGGTTAATTTTATATGTAAATATATGTATAATTTTGCTTTTGTATCTGAGATTCGGTGGCTTTTGTGAATTTTCCCTTCGCCGTTATGTATTGCGAGAAATACATATTCGCTGTTGGAAAGTAAAATACAAATCTAAATGTAATATCGTATATCTCTAACGCACTGAAATTCAACACTTGTGTATGAAAATTTCAGGCTGTAGCTCCTGTGCCGAAATATCAAGCAGTATAACAAGAGGTTGAAGAAGACCCAAACAGTTCCAGATCAAGATGTACTCGAATTTATAGGAGTGAATTCAGGAAAGTTATTCTTTCAAACGAATTACAAGTGTCTGATATGCAGCTACAAACACATATACGTAAAGAGGAAGGTAAAAAAAATATGCTCACATATTAAACGTTGCAATTCAGATTCTCTATCATTGAAATATAAATGTAATCTGAATTGCAGAGATTTAGTGAATCAACATATTTTGGTTTGTGTTCCATTTTACATGCACATACACCCCCGCAAAAACACACGTGCACATATATGTATGCATGTGTATATATATATGTGTGTGTATCTATGTATCTGTGTATGTGGGCATGTATGTATGTATATATAAGTATATGTGTAGTCCTGTATATACCTATATGTGCGTATATATATATGTCTGTGTGTGTGTGTGCATGTGTGTGCACATATCCAATGAAGAGAAGACAGAACGAATTCTTTATCAGATTTTTAACTATAAGTTATAAATATTTCCTTACCATTTCAATTTGCAACGCCAGGTTTCGTGAAAATTCTAAAAGAGAAATCACATAATGGCGGTGCCCCAGCATGGCCACAGCTCGTGAGCTGAAACTAGATAAAATAAAAAAATAAAAAATAATAATTACGGTTTCAAACATTGTTTGTAGGAGACTATCGCATAGAAATAAAAAGAAAAATGTTTAGTTAATGCACAAGGAACGGAAAATGAACACAGAATGGCAAGTTGAAAAAATATAACTAATGCACAGGCGGAGGGAAACTAGACATAAACCCCCAACTCCTCAGCCACCGGTTATCGGCCAGAGAGCCAAACGCTTGCGGGATAATGATGAACCTCTCCGGTTCATAAATCTAAATAAAAGCTTACCCTCACTAATAGCCACATACACAGCCTATGATCATTAATGCACAACCCTTCTCTAACTCTATAATACTTATTTCTATCTTATGTCTTACCTCATATCTATCTACCGTACCTCATCACACTATAAGATAAATACTAATTCTTTAATTTATCCTTAATTTATTTAAAACTTTAATCCCCAAAATTCCCTAATATAAACCCCTAACTCTAACTCCTCCTCAAAAACAATTTATTGTTCAACTAGCTCTTTCTTTCTCGACCACCTACACACACAGCCCCATTTCTAGAACTAACTCTAGACTCACTGACCTTAGCCAGGACGGACACAAGCAATTACTACAAAATTTCCTCCCCAACAACTTTAACTTTGAAACTACAACACATCTACTACTATCTTAAAATCCTTCCATTTCGCTTTATTTTTACCTTATTTTTTTTACCCTATCTTCCTCTACCTCCTCATCCTCTCTCTTGTGTTAAATATAATAATGTTTCAATTTGTAAATGAACTATTAAGTCCAATAATTGTAAAAAGGAAGTAAGAGGTTGAATACCTCGGTTTATTTTTTGTGTAAAAAAAATAAAGTTTTAGAGAAGCAAAAAATCGGTGGGCGTTATTTGTCTTCTCCCGTTAATATCATTTTATTTCATCATTCATCTCATCAATGTTTCTGTCCAACCCGCAAGCTACTCTGTATCATGCCTTTGTGGCAAAATTTTCTGATACACAATTCTTAGACACCATAAACATATACACATTACTTTGTCATATAGCCAATCCTTAAAATCCCCCCTACCTCACTCTATCCACTCCTCTTTCTATTTCTTTTCTTTTCTCTATTTTTACCAATCAACAGCCACCTCTGCTACCATTCTGTTGTTTAACGTTGATATGTTCGCGTCTTTTTTTTATGGGGGTGATATGTACTATATAAGGACTTCAACCCCCATGGATATACGCATGATTGCACCTAAAGACTTACACTCATGGATATACGCAGGATTACACCTAAGGACTTTGGTTTCTATAACTTCGGAAAGTTGAACAGTGAACCTCTATGCCTCTATTTTTCTTTTCTCTTTCCATCTCCTTATTCTTTCACTCCCTCTATGTTATTATTTTATTGTTATTATTTTATTGTTATATACCATTCTCATTTTTCATATTTTTCCCCAATTTGTCCCTGATGAAGGAATACTCCATACTCGAGGATATCTTAGAAACAGCAGTAAGATTTTGAATTTCTTCCTGTAATAATATTGTATATGACTTCAGATGTTTGCATTGCCTTAATGCTTGACATCCTGTTTAACAATTATATATAGAGATATAGATAGATAGATAGATAGATAGATAGATAGATAGATGGATAGATAGATAGATACATACATACATACATACATACATACATACATACATACATACATACATACATACATACATACATACATGCGTACATACATACATACATACATACATACATACATACACATACATACATACATACATACATATACATACATACATACATACATACATACATACATACACGCGTATATGGGTACATATCAAAGACACGAGTTTTCCTCAGGGTGACTCGGACTAATAGATATGCCACCAAAATTCCGATTCCAACTGCAGCAGAAGTTATGGTTTTGTGATTGTCTTATCCAAAGCGGCTATACCTACCACCTCAGTCGGTAGGTAGAGGTTGATGTAGAAATGAAAGGCAAACAATTTGGCAAATTTTGACAGATATTTAATGTAATTTACCTATATAATGAAAGGTAGAGATGGTCTCTGACAGCTATTTTTGGTATATCGTAGCTAGTGGAACAGAGAGAAAAGTTAGATAGTAATCCATAGCGATGGATTGCTAGCTGACTAAGTGTATGTGTGTGAGTGTATATATGTATATGTCTTGAGTACCAGTGGCGATTTTTTCCTCTGTCTTCCCTTCTCGTGATCTTTCCTTCTCCTATGTTTCCGATGAAGAGCTCCGCTCGAAACGTTAAACCTTCCTTCTTCCCTTCTTTCCTGAGCGTCCAATAATACTTTATTTATTCCACGTCCTTGCGTTTTTGTGTTTTTTTGTTTTCTTGTTTGGATTAACTATATATATATAAATATATATATATATATATATATATATTGTGTGTGTGTGTGTGTGTGTGTGGTGTGTGTGTGTGTGGTGTGTGTGTGTGTGTATGTATGTATGTATATATATATTATATATATATATATATATATATATATATATATATCTTAACTTTCATATGTGTGTTATCATCTTATTGAAATGGAAATAACCTAAGCCTTAGATTAGAACCCTGTATATACTCGACTGCTGGACTATATCGTAAATAATCAGCATCGTTCTCAACAATTATTCTCGGATTTTTTTCGCTTCTACGTTTGCGCATAATATAATACAAGAGCTTCTTCTACATATACTGCTATGATTCGTGGCACGTTCAGAATACAACTGTGCCTTGAGAATTATGCATACCGCCAGTGAAAAGTTCAGTTGCATTGCCTGTTTCGTGTACAGATTGTACTAGAAGTGATACTTTTCACGACGAATTGAGATAATCCCTCCTTAATTTACACCTAACCACTTCAGACTGAGAATAACGATTTCATTAAAGTCTCATAGTGTTTGTATTCTCATCAAGGTGAACTTGCCTGGTTAATTATAAGCACTCATTAACGAAGCAACAAGAGAGGTGATGTAATGACTTTTTTTTTTTTTGATGTCGAAGTAACGCAATCTAAACCAATGCTGTATTTCTGTTTAGAAATGTATTTTACGGTGTTTGATTTGTGTTCGTACAGTCATAGAAATGTTTATTACGTTTGGTACTTATTCTATCTGATATGAACATTTTTACTTGGACTTGAAGAATATTTGTGTACTTCAGAAAATTTTCCTAACTCTTATATTTATTTGTGTCTTCAGTTGATGTACATGATTATGTATTTACTTTCATCATTTTATTGAAATGTACTACCAAATCGCCAAAGTAATTTAAAAGTGATAGTTACTCAGTTTAAGATCGCTACCCCTACTTCGGAAAAACATAGGGTCACACGTCTTTTGCTCTGAACAAACAAATAGAATGAGTTGTAAATTGATAATCTAAACGAACGTCGACTTTGCAGGAGCAACCTTGAGATGTTTGCCTTGTCTTAATTGCATCTTAGGTATACTTGACCGCAGTACATCTTAATAACTTAACATTGGCGGTGAAACAGGTCTAAATTCGAATTTTTGCTGTACTTCAATGCTCTTTCAAGTGCACAGACTGGATTTTATAGTTTTGAGAAGTTATCGTTGTATGTTACTAATTTGCAATCATGGTTTTGGTGTAACAAACTTCCTTAAGATATTTTGTTTTAGTATTCTTTTTTTTATATTTACTGCTTGTTATATGCTATACTTTTTGTTAATAATCAGAGAATAAATGTGATATGTATGGCAAATCTAGTTCTGATAGTTCTATTCAAGACGTTTAGCGTTTAGAAAATGTTTTACAATACGAAACAACGAAATTCAGTAGTGTTTTTGATACACTCTAGAAGCCGATTTAAAACATAATCTCATTCCATTTTCCTTTCATTTCTGTCTTTGTCCGAGTAACTCAATATCTGCTAACAAAAACCATCTACACCAGCAGCTTACGAAAAATATCTGCAATACATACTGAAAGGAAGTCAATTTTGAAAGGAACGATTATTTTGAAATACTCAGACCCAAACAGATGATTAGAGATTGACACGTAATTCAATAATAGAAACAGACGTTAGTTTAATTCACATACGTATTAAACTACAAACCAATAAATATAAGTAGCATATTATTATACTTATTTTTTATCATATTACATTCCCAGCTGTCCTATATAATAGTTTATTAGGCTTATATAAGCATTAGTTATTTGCCAACCGACTTCCCTCTTTGCGTGTATTTCCTTAGGAAATTAACTTGCCACTTTTCTTTATTGCTTACTGATGTTATTGAATAGTAAAGCATCTGAATTCTTTTGTTTGTTGCTTTCGCTCAACTCCCAAATGAAAACTGTTCCGAAGAACAGAGATATAGTTAGCTTGGTATTGCAAGCGTGTTTACGTTCTATGAAGGCGTGACATTTCGAGAAAATTTGTACATAATGTGAAGTTGGCTGGCTGCACCTAAGGGAGATATTATTTAAACTCGAAACGAAATCGAGACTATGACCTACAGTGTGATAAATGATTGTCGATCATTATCGACCTCATTATCACCACGATCAATGTGAACATCCACATATTTCCCACTCCATCCCTCTGCGCTCTTTATATATTTTTCCACAACCTCATCAGTAACAATTCACATTGCCATAATTGCCAGTGACTTTACCATCATTATAATTTTCAGCAGCAGCCAGTAGTAGCTGCAACAGCATCATCAACATCGTCATGATCTTCGTGGCAGTCATTATCAGAAGCCGCATTATAGTTAACACTTGATCATTGCTGACTATCACAATGATACTTCATTGATCAAGCATCATCGTAAATATCTAAATGAAATACATGATACTGCTCACACTGGGAACTATATTAAAGTAATTCAACGCCAATATATCGGGTGTCTTATACATATTAATTGCTGCAGTTGATAATCCATAACCCATGCAGATCAATCAATTACAAGTTGGTGGGATTTTCTTGTATGTGATGAACGTTAGCATAATAAAAGTATTAGGAGCAAAGGTGGTAATGGAATTTTCTTTAAGTTCTTTTAATTATTTTCCTTTTCTGAGGTTATATCATTCGTTGACAATTGAAAAAAAATTAGCGAGAACTTTACAACTTAAAATTTACTTCTGCCTTCGTTTCTATTTTCGTGATAAATTACTGCTGCCAAAGTGAGGGACACTAATGTAATTTATAATCTCTCAGAAATTCCATGCTGATTATCTGCATCAGGCAATAACGCACCAAGGTATTTTGTGCTGGGAACATGTTTTAACGTTTTAACACTCCATCATTTTCACAGATTTCAAAAAGTCAAATTAAACGCTCCGCAATGGAACGGAAGCGAAGTAGATGCCTCTAGTCTTTAATGCCTAACAGGCAAAACGAACATGAATGTATCCACATATGCATATATGTGTGCGTGTGTATGTGTGCGCGTGTGTATGTGTATGTTCGTGTGTTTGTGCGTGTGTGTGTTACTGAGAGATTGTGTGTTAGAGAGTGCGTGTTTTGTGTGTGTGTCTGTGTGTCCGCATGTATGAGTGTGCGCCATGTGAATACAAACAACTAGCATTGCTAAGAATATTGTTTTCGCAGAAAGGAGACGCAGGAAGCTCTGTGTTGAATAATATGAAGCTAGCTATCTATTTGATAGCTAGGTACAAATATCTTTCCGTCTCCCAGAATGCGTTTTCACACGCATTTACGCATATATAGCCGAAGGTAGCAGCGACAGAACAATAAATAATTGAATTTGTAGATATATAAAAATCAGCGTAGAAATCATTATGAATGCAAGAGAAAACAACAAAAAAAAAAAGAAAAGATACGAGAATTTTAGGTCTACATGATCGACAGTGTTTCAAAAACTGATTCTGGTAGAGGCATATTTGATATAGATAGCATTCTTATTTTTACATGTAACAACCCATCCCCAATTTGACTCCAGTTTCACTGATTGGTAAATACTGAAAAGCATTTGAGATGTCGGTGTGTACCTACTTCCATGCCGACTTGTGTCGAGCAAGATTCTCCTATGAAATTGGGTCGACATTAAAGCCTTTCACGCTTGATTTCAGTGTATCTCTAAATCCTTATAATGGTGGGATTTTCTTGTATGTGATGAACATTATCGTATCTTTAAATGCGATGAACCAACACTGCACGCCTCTTTGGAAAGAGAAATCATACACCTGATTGCATTACTATGCTTTTTAATAAATAATTGGAGTTTAAATGAGTATTGTGAACCACAAGTCTACGGCTTATATAATTAAGAAGAGATTAGATTAAGCAAGGAGAGAAATTAACATGCTAAAGTCAATACCCGTTAGTTTGGCTTGTTTTAATTTTTTACCTTTATCCTCCCCCACCACCAAAAAAAAAAAAACATATACTAAACGTATTCCTTTCAAGTTCTCAAGACATCGAAAGTCATGTGCCTTGGTTTATAGTCAAGACATAAAAAATTATACTAGATATTTTCCCTGAATCCTCCCTCTTTTCCAGTATGATTTATATTCTCATCTGCTCCAGTTATATTTAAAAGTGCATCACTTCAAACAAAGTGAGTGTAATGTTATTCAATTGTATTCATATGACATCCATATATTATTATTTAAGGAGTAGTTAGCAGCATAGATTTCACTCTTCGTGAGATAATGCATCCTGTGTCCTACCGAAATTAAAACACTGACTAACATAATGTAATACATTTTAATTTCATGTAACGTCTCATAATTTTTGTGCATGTATGTGTATGAATAAATATGCATACATATACATATAAATCTATGTAGAGTTGTAGATATAATATGCGTGCATACGACACATACATACAGACTGATACACACGGGACCACACACACGAACAGATAGATGGTTAGATTGTTAGATAGATAGACAGATAGATAGACAGATAGACAGACATACATACAGACATACATACAGATAGATATGTTTCTTTATTAGCCACACAGGGCTGCACACAGATAGAACAAATTACAAGGTAGAGCTTTTCTTTTGAAGGTATAAAAAAAAAAAAAAAAAAAATAGGAAGGGGGAGGTTCGATCAAAAGGGATCGTAAAAGGAGAGAAAGAGGACAAAAATAAGGGGGGTTAAAAAAAAAAAAAAAAAAAAAGGGGGGGGGGAGAGGAAAAAAAATGATCAATAGGGATCGTTATCACAGAAATGTCAATATGAAGTGTAAAGGGGAGGACAGGTGAGGTTTACCCGTGGAAAGAAAAACCTGCGGAAAAGACCACGGTAACCTCGGTCAATGAAGTCACATTTTATATTTCTTTTTTTTTTTTTTTTTTTTGCAAATAAGCAACTCTCTGTTTTCGATTTCTGGGTTCATAGGACTATGCTCAAGGTGGCTTCGTCATTCATACGTGCCATTCTTGCTACATTCACCCATCTTTTTTTAAAACATTCGCTAGACAAAACTTGCCTCTCTACTCTCACTTTCCTTTTCAAGTGGTACTTGAAGAAGTTGATGAGAGATTGACCAGAGAGGAAAGTGTTTGTCTCCAATCCTTTCAGACGCGTCCACCAGATACATTCTTTCGCCATAGCCACAAGGATGATGAAAATAGCTCTTCCTTCCCGTTTGAAGGAAGGAGGGGTGACAATATTGACGATAGACTCAGCTGATAAACCGACTCGTCCCACACGTGACAGCAGTTGTTCGACATAAGCCCACAGGTCGGAAATTGTTGGACACTGAACGAGTGCGTGCAGAACGGTTTCGTCGCTCTGACCGCATCTCGGGCAGGTCGGCCCCGTGTTTCTCGAGCCGTGTCTGTAGAGCTTATCCCGAACGGGTAGCGCTTCTCGGTAGCACTGCCAGGCCAGGGATCTCTGGAAGTTGTCCATGGGCCCTGGCCCGAAAGTCGTCCGAACAGGCGGGTCAGGTACTCCTCGTCGACGTCCAGGTTCGCCCCGAGCTCGTCGTCGTACCTCCCCTCCACTAAGCCCCTATAGAATGCTTTGGTTGTGTTGAAGTCACTTAAGGTCGACCCAGGACGGCAGAGTTGCTTGAGAGCAACGCGACACTCGCGGTGCCATTCGCCCTTCCTCGGCCTCTTTTTGATCCACGACTGCAGTTCGGTCATGGAGACGAGCTGCGGGAAAGCGTGCCTCACAAACGGCGACCACACCTGTTCACCGTCGTCTACATAGAGCCAGAGATGTCGCAGTCTCAGCGCGTGTCTGCGCATCATCAACCACGGCATGCCCAGCCCTCCTTTTAACGGGTGTTGACAGCAAATGGATCGCCTGACCATCGGGACGCATCCTTTCCACAAGAAGCGAAAGAGGATGCGTTGTAGTTTGGTGATGGTAGGGTCGGGACAAGGTACGACGGTCAGGCGGTAGTAGATGACGGACGCGATGTACGTGTTCGCCACCTCCGCTCGACCTTTTAGGGACAGTTTCCTCTCGGCCCATTGCCGGGCGAGAGTGACCACCCTACTCGTTATCTCGTTCCAGTTCTTCTCCACTTGGAGGTCCGGACCAAACCAGACCCCGAGCAACTCAACCGGGCCGTCGGTCCAGCGTCCCACGACGGAGGCGCTGGTGGACGGCATGGGCTTGCTTCTCCAGGTGCCTAGTCGCAAGCCCACTGACTTTTCCCGGTTGATTTTCGCTCCTGTCACCGCTTCGTTAGTTTTTCAGTGTCTCGCCGACCAGCTCGATGTGCTCGTGGCTAGACACTATGACGGTGACGTCGTCCGCGTATGCAGACACGCTCGTCCCGCATCCCAATTCTCGCGGGATGCCCCTTAGAGTCGCCAGCTTCCGCAGTAGTGGCTCAAGAGTCAATACGTATAGAAGCGCCGAGAGGGGGCACCCTACCCTGACGGACCGAACGTGCAATGTCGAAAGGTCTCGATAGATGTCCATTTACGCGAATTACCGAACGGATGCCTCTGTACAAGGCAGCTATCCAGCCGCGGAAGACGGGACCGAAACCAGCCGCTCTCAGGACTGCCTCCAAGTATCGATGGTCTACACCCTATCAAAGGCTTTTGATTGATCCAAGTTGATCAGGGCCCCACCCATGCCAGGTTCGTTAACTACCCTGTCTATGATGTAGCGCATCAGATGGAGGTTGTCATGGATGGTCCGCCTGGCACGGCGCATGTTTGCGCCTTGTCGACCAGTTTCTCGATGACAAGCGCCAACCTCTTGGCTAGCACCTTGGCCAAAATTTTCAAGTCTGCATTAAGCAGAGTGATGGGCCTAAAGTTATCTATTACATTTCCCTTGTTTAGATCTTTCTTCAGCAGTGTTACGGCTCCTCGGCTCACAAAACCAGGAATGCTCCCGTTTTGCTGCCAGTTGCAGTACACCGCCGCCAAGAGATCTCCAAACAAGTCTGGCATACAATTGTAAAGCTCGTAGGGTAGACCATCCAAACCCGGTGATTTGTCCCTCGAGCATTCTGCCATCGCTTCCCGCACTTCCGCCGCCGTGATGGCACCTTCGCAGCACCCTGCCTTTCTTGTCGAGAGTCGTGGTAGGCTATGTAGGTAGGCACTGAAGTCCACCCTACGTTCTTGCCCTCCACTCGTTCCGAACAGTCGGGCAAAATGCTGCTGAAAGGCCTCACACATTTTACTTGGCTCGAGCAATTCGCGCCCCTGTTCATCTACCAGTGACCGAATGGTGGCTTTGTTGCCCTGTTGCGCCTCTGCCACCCGGCCTCTCTCGCGGCTCCAACACCTTCGTTCCTTAGAGCACGCATCCTAGCTCTGACAGCACATCCTTCGTGTTTGGCGTTGAAGTGTTGGTCGAGGGCCAACCTCGCCGCCAAAACGTCGGATGCGATGCCGCTTCTAATTGCCTCTTCTAGCTCTTCTAGCTTCTTAACTAGCTCACCCTCTACTCTATTTCTATCTATGGCTAGTGCTTTGCTGTACCTAATCGCTTCTGCTTTTACTGCTCTCTTGAGGGCAAACACCACCATTTGTTGTTGATGATGGCTCCCGTCAAAGCCCTCTTTACTAGTGTGCTAATCCGGTCTCTGAAAACTTGTCTCGATGGGAAAGACGCGTTTAGTTTCCAGTATCCGGGACCCTGCCTAAGTGTCTTACCTAAGTCTAGCGTACATGTCACAAGTTTGTGATCCGTGTAGCTGACTATGTGGAATTGTGGACATCCTATGCTATCTCTATCTACTGTCCTACACAGTATCCTATCTAGATACGATCTCGACGACCCGATGCGGTTGCTCCATGTCCACGTTGGCGCATTCGGGTGGTCTAGTCGAAACCTGTCAGACAGTTGAAAGCGTCTGAGCAGGTCTCTGAGGCATTTGCATCCCCGTCTATTCCTATCTCTACCCACGTAGTCTACATGCGTGTCCAAGGTAGCATTCCAATCCCCCACTAAGAGTAAAGGACGAGACGTTCCCAAGAAAACTTCTAGACGTTGAAAGAAATCCGCCCGACCTGTTAAGGGCGGTGCGTAAACTGATACGAGCCGAAAAGCGCACCCATTGCTGCCGTCGACATCCAGGACGACCAGTCTACCCTCCGGGTCTACGAATATTGTCCTTACATTGAGATCCAGACTCTTGTGAAAAAGTACCGCGGTGCCACTACCGCCCATTCTCGGCAGACAGGGGGAAAAATAAATGTTGAACTGTCCGCCAAACATGGTCTTTAGGGCCCGCGGATTGTGGAGTCTGGTCTCGCTTATGGCTATGATTTCTAACTTATGTGACTTTATGTCATTTAAGAGGTACCCTTGTTTCCAAGGGGACCCCAAGCCACGCGCATTTACACAACCAATCTTGATCATAGTTCTAATGAATTAGAATACAGAGGGTTACTTACTGCTCGAAAGTTTTTGCTTTCTCCTCCGTTGGTTTGTCCTCGAGAAGATCCCAGTACAGTTTCTTTGTGAGATATTTTTGGCATTTACCAACCGCACTGGGGAAAATGCCTTTGAGTGTGTGGTGCAGACTTTTGGAGATGTGTATTATTTTGATGTGGTCTGGTGGTGTTGTGTATGGGTGGTTGTTTGTTTTTATGTCATCTTCTGTTATGTTTGTTTTTGATTGGATGTATTCCATCAAATTTGTGTTTTTGGTGTCTATGGCTGTGAGCATGTTTGCTGTATATGTTTTTGTGGTGTTGGTGTGGCTGTTGTTTGCGTTGGGTTTTGAAATGTCTTCGGGAGATGTATTTCCCCTGCTTTGTTCGTGTTTGCATTTGGTTTGGTTGTGTTTCTGCTCTTTATTTTCCTTCTTTTTGTAGCTATTTGCCATTCCTCACTGGTTTCGTCTTCCGACGAAATTTCTGAGGAATCAGAAGGGGGTAGGGGTATGTTGTGGGCTTCTATGTATGTCTGTGTAAGTGGTTGTGTTGTTGTTTTCGTTGTTGTTGGTTGTTGAGTGTTTGTGTGTGTTGAGTGCGGTATAAGGGATGGGGGATCAGTTTGTGTGTGTTTTCTTTGTTTTCTGTTCCTTTGGTTTTTGCTGTTGATGGTAGTGTTGGTATTTTTCCAGGTGTCGAGTGGTTTTTGGTTGATCGGATGACGATTAGCTTGTGTGCTTCTCTTGTCGTCTTCTGTGTTGATGGTGGTGTGGGTAGTAGAGCTTTTTTTCCGGAGTGCTTTGGTTGTGGTAGTGGTTGTTGTTGTTGCTCTTGGTGTGCAGTGGTTGGGCACGTCTTTTTCAAGTGTGTTTCGCTTCCACACAAATAGCAGCGTGGTCGCCTGCCCTCTACCACTATATAGAGTTTGTAGCCTCCTGGCAGTTCTATAGCGGTGGGTATCTTCTCTCTTGCTGCTTCATCCAATTGAAGCAGGAATTCGATTGATTTGCCCACATAGTCTTTCTCTCCTAGAACCGCGATTTCCAGGATGTTTGTCTCTGACATTGTCTCTGACATTTCAAAGCAGATGGCAGAGACCACCCATTGTGTTTCGACATCAAATGGTATGTTTTTTATTTGGACTTTCGTGACCCTTTTGTTTAAATAGACTGGTATCATTACCAAGTCGTCCGAATGTAGCTCCAATGTGGAAAAACGTTTTGCTAAACTTTCGTTGGAGGAAACGTACTTGGACTGTACCAAATTTGTTTCCCCAACTGATATATTCCTTGGAGTCCCATACAGGACGAAGGCATTTATCGATTTTTTCCTGCGGTGCATTTTCTGTTCTTCTTGTTTTTTTGTTTATTACTTTATAAATTATTGTTTTTTTTTGCGTGTTTTCCACGATGTGTTGTGGAATATGAAGGTGCAATTTGTCTCCTTCTTTGGAGAAGAGTGCTTTGTGCGGTTTATCTCTTGTGTGGTGAATGTTACAATTGTTCTTTTTGTTTTTGTTACGTCCGCAAAATTCGTTCTGAATTTGGCAGTAGAATGTTAATTGTGGCAGTGTTAATTGAAGTCATGGTAGTGGTGTTGGTGTTGGCGGTATTAGCAGCAGAAGGCTTGGATGTAGCATTTGACGTCGTAGTAGTGGTGTTGGTGTTGGCGGTGTTGTCTTTGGTAGGCGCTTTGTGCCATTTTCGTTGTTGTTGTTGTTGGTGGTGATGGTGGTGGTGCTGGCATTCATGTTTTCGTTTGTATTCATTTTTGAAATCCCTTTCTCTGTCCCTTTATCATCAACAAGTGGTGTGGGGAGTGAGGGGAAATCTAAGTTAATGTCTTTGGTCGCGGCGATGGTGAATGCGACGTTAGATTTGTTGTTGTTGTTTTGGTGGTGGTGATGGTGGTGACAGCGGTGTTCACGCTGCGATGTTTAGCAGCTAGTGGTAGCAATAGTGTTTTGCTACCGTTCTGCATGACTGGCGGGCTAGCCACGTGGTTTCTAGTTGCCATTTTCAAAATGAAAAATGGCTAAAAACCCACGAAAGTTTTGAAAGTTTTTTTTGTAATTTCGCCCATACAGGGGCGGAATTCTACGTGAATAATTCTCAGGTTTTTTAGTGAATGAATTTGCACAACGATTAAAACAAAATATTTGACAACAAGGAGTTAGATAGATAGATAGATAGACAGACAGACAGACAGATAGATAGATAGATAGATAGATAGATAGATAGATAGATAGATAGATAGATAGATAGATAGATAAGTTTCTTTATTGGCCACACAGGGCTGCACACAGGTGGGACAAGTTACAAGGTAGAGCTTTTCTTTTGGGGGATGAAGAGAACAAAAAACAAAAGAAAAAAAGGGGGTGGCGTAGGTTTTCGATCAAGAGGGATCGTAAAAGGGAAGAAAAGAACAAAAACAAAAAAAAATTGAATAAAATAAAAAGAATAAAAAGAAAAAAAAAAGAAAAGGAAAAGGAACAAAAGGAAAGAGAAATGAAAAAAGAAGAAAAAAGGGGAAAAAAAGGGGAAGAGGAAAAAAAAGAACGATCACTAGGGATCGTGTATCACAGTGTTATGATATATGGTGTAAAGGGGAAAGCAAGTAAGGTTTATCCGTGGGAAGAAAAGCCTACGAAAAAGACCACGGTAACCTTGGTCAATATTGTTATATGTTACCACATTTGTTTGCAAGTGGGTAACCCTCTGTTTTCAATTTCTGGGTTCATAGGATTATGCTCAAGGTGGCTTCGTCATTCATACGTGCCATCCTGCTACATTCACCCATCTTTTTTTAAAACATTCGCTAGACAAAACTTGCCTCTCTACTCTCACTTTCCTTTTCAAGTGGTACTTGAAGAAGTTGATGAGAGATTGACCAGAGAGGAAAGTGTTTGTCTCCAATCCTTTCAGACGCGTCCACCAGATACATTCTTTCGCCATAGCCACAAGGATGATGAAAATAGCTCTTCTTAGATAGATAGATAGATAGATAGATAGATAGATAGATAGATAGATAGATAGATAGATAGACAGACAGATAGATAGATAGATAGATAGATAGATAGATAGATAGATAGATAGATAGATAAATAGATAGATAGATAGATAGATAGATATGTTTCTTTATTAGCCACACAGGGCTGCACACAGATAGAACAAATTACAAGGTAGAGCTTTTCTTTTGGGGGTAAAAAAAGGGAGTGGTGGTTTTCGATCAGAAGGGATCGTAAAAGGAAAGAAAGAGGACAAAAGAGGGAGGGGTTAATAAAAAAAAAAAAAAGTGGGGGAGAGCAAAAAAATTGATCAATAGGGATCGTTATCACAGAAATGTCAATATGAAGTGTAAAGGGGGAGAACAGGTGAGGTTTACCCGTGGAAAGAAAAGCCTACGGAAAAGACCACGGTAACCTCGGTCAATGAAGTCACATGTTATATTTCTTTTTTTTTTTTTGCAAATAAGCAACTCTCTGTATTAATTTTTACGGTTCATAGAATCATAGTCAAGGTGGCTTCGTCATTCATACGTGCCATCCTTGCTACATTCACCCATCTTTTTTTAAAACATTCACTAGACAAAACTTGCCTCTCTACTCTCACTTTCCTCTTCAAGTGATACTTGAAGAAGTTGATGAGAGATTGACCAGAGAGGAAAGTGTTTGTCTCTAATCCTTTCAGGCGCGTCCACCAGATACATTCTTTCGCCATAGCCACAAGAATGATAAAAATAGTTCTTCCTTCCCGTTTGAAGGAAGGAGGCGTGACGATATTAACGATAGACTCGGCTGATAAACCGACACGTCCCACACGTGACAGCAGTCGTTCGACATAAGCCCACAGGTCGGAAATTGCTGGACACTGCACGATTGCGTGCAGAGCGGTTTCGTCGCTCTGCCCGCATCTCGGGCAGGTCGGCCCCGTGTTTCTCGAGCCATGCCTATAGAGCTTATCCCGAACGGGTAGCGCTTCTCGGTAGCACCGCCAGGCCAGGGATCTCTGGAAGTTGTCCATAGGTCCCGGGCCGAAAGTCGTTTGAAACAGGCAGGTCAGGTATTCCTCGTCGACGCCCAGATTTGCCCCGAGCTCGTCGTCGTACCTCCCCTCCACTAATCCCCTATAGAATGCTTTGGTTGTGTTGAAGTCACTCAAGGTCGACCCGGGACGGCAGAGTTGCTCGAGAGCAACGTGACACTCGCGGTGCCATTCGCCCTTCCTCGGTCTCTTTTTGATCCACGACTGTAGTTCGGTCATGGAGACGAGTTGCGGGAATGCGTGCCTCACAAACGGCGACCACACCTGTTCACCGTCGTCTACATAGAGCCGGAGATGTCGCAGTCTCAGCGCGTGTCTGCGCATCATCAACCACGGCATGCCCAGCCCTCCTTTTAACGGGTGTTGACAGCAAATGGATCGCCTGACCATCGGGACGCATCCTTTCCACAAGAAGCGGAAGAGTATGCGTTCTAGTTTGGTGATGGTAGGGTCGGGACAAGGTACGACGGTCAGGCGGTAGTAGATGATGGACGCGATGTACGCGTTCACCACCTCCGCCCGACCTTTTAGGGACAGTTTCCTCTCGTCCAATTGCTGGGCGAGAGTGACCACCCTACTCGTTATCTCGTTCCAGTTCTTCTCCATTTGGAGGTCCGGACCGAACCAGACCCCGAGCAACTCAACCGGGCCGTCTGTCCAGCGTCCCACGACGGAGGTACTGGTGGACGGCATGGGCTTGCTTCTCCAGGTGCCGAGCCGCAAGCCCACTGACTTTTCCCGGTTGATTTTTGCTCCTGTCACAGCTTCGTAGTCTTTCAGTGTCTCGCCGACCCGCTCGATGTGCTCGTGGCTTGACACTATGACGGTGACGTCGTCCGCGTATGCAGACACGCTCGTCCCGCATCCCAATTCTCGCGGGATGCCCCTTAGAGTCGCCAGCTTCCGCAGTAGTGGCTCAAGAGTCAATACGTATAGAAGCGCCGAGAGGGGGCATCCCTGACGGACCGAACGTGCAATGTCGAAACGTCTCGATAGATGTCCATTTACGCGAATTACCGAACGGATGCTTCTGTACAAGGCAGCTATCCAGCCGCGGAAGACGGGACCGAAACCAGCCGCTCTCAGGACTGCCTCCAAGTATCGATGGTCTACCCTATCAAAGGCTTTCGATTGATCCAAGTTGATCAGGGCCCCACCCATGCCAGGTTCGTTAACTACCCTGTCTATGATGTAGCGCATCAGATGGAGGTTGTCATGGATGCTCCGGCCCGGCACGGCGCACGTTTGTGCGTTGTCGACCAGTTTCTGGATGACAAGCGCCAACCTCTTGGCTAACACCTTTGTCAAAATTTTCAGGTTTGCATTGAGCATCGTGATTGGTCTAAAGTTATCTATAATGTTTCCCTTGTTTGGATCTTTCTTCAGCAGAGTTACAGCTCCTCGACTCACAAAACCGGGTATGCTCCCGTTTTGCTGCCAGTTGCAGTACACCGCTGCCAAGACGTCCCGAAACAAGTCTGGCATACAATTGTAAAACTCGTAGGGTAGACCATCCAAACCCGGTGATTTGTCTCTCGAGCATTCTGCTATCGCTTCCTGCACTTCCGCCGCCGTGATGGCACCTTCGCAGCACCCTGCCTTTCTTGTCGAGAGTCGTGGCAGGCTATGTAGGTAGGCACTGAAGTCCACCCTACGTTCTTGCCCTCCACTCGTCCCGAACAGTCGGGCAAAATGCTGCTGAAAGGCCTCACACATTTTACTTGGCTCGAGCAATTCGCGCCCCTGTTCATCTACCAGTGACCGAATGGTGGCTTTGTTGCCTTGTTGCGCCTCTGCCACCCGGGCCTCTCTCGCGGCTCCAACACCTTCGTTCCTTAGAGCACGCATCCTAGCTCTGACAGCACATCCTTCGTGTTTGGCGTTGAAGTGTTGGTCGAGGGCCAACCTCGCCGCCAAAACGTCGGATGCGATGCCGCTTCTAATTGCCTCTTCTAGCTTCTTAACTAGCTCACCCTCTACTCTATTTCTATCTATGGCTAGTGATTTGCTGTACCTAATCGCTTCTGCTTTTACTGCCCTCTTGAGGGCAAACCACCATTTGTTGTTGATGATGGCTCCCGTCAAAGCCCTCTTTACTAGTGTGCTAATCCGGTCTCTGAAAACTTGTCTGGACGGGAATGATGCGTTCAGTTTCCAGTACCCAGGACCCTGTCTATGTGCCTTATCTAAGTCTAGCGTACACGTCACCAATTTGTGATCCGTGTAGCTGACTGTGTGGAATTGTGGACATCCTAAGTTATCCTTGTCTACTGTCCTACACAGTATCCTATCTAGATACGATCTCGACGACCCACTGCGGTTGCTCCATGTCCACGTTGGTGCATTTGGGTGGTCGAGTCGGTACCTGTCAGACAGTTGGAATCGTCTGAGCAGGTCTCTGAGGCATTTGCATCCCCTTCTGTTTCTGTCTCTACCCACGTAGTCTACATGCGTGTCCAAGGTAGCATTCCAATCCCCCCCTAAGAGTAAAGGACGAGACGTTCCCAAGAATACTTCTAGACGTCGAAAGAAATCCGCCCGACCTGTTAAGGGCGGTGCGTAGACTGATACGAGTCGAAAAGCGCACCCATTGCTGCCGTCAACATCCAGAACGACCAGTCTACCCTCCGGGTCTACGAATATCGTCTTGACTTCGAGATCCAGGCTCTTGTGAAAAAGTACCGCGGTGCCACTACCGCCCATCCTCGGCAGACAGGGAGCGAAATAAATGTTAAACTGTCCGCCAAACATGGACTTTAGGGCCCGTGGCTCGTGGAGTCTGGTCTCACTTATGGCTATGATTCCCAAATCATGTGACTTGATGTCATTTAGGAGGTATCCTTGTTTCCAAGGAGACCCCAAGCCACGCGCATTCACACAACCAATCTTGACCATGATTCTATTGGGGTGTGTGCTTTAAAACACAAAAATGAAAGTACAGAGATTTACTTACTTGTGTCGAAAGTTTTGGCTTCCTCGTTCTTTGATGTGTCTTCGAGGAGGTTTTTATACAGTTTTTGGGACAGATATTTCTGGAAACCCCTACAGCATTTGGGAAGAGGGCTTGAGTTTGTGGTGTTGTTGTTTTGTGTGATGTGTAGTATTTTGATGTGTTTGGGTGGTGTTTGCGTGGATGATTGCTATTTTTAAAGTCATCTTCACCAATGTTTGTGTATCCTGTGATGTACTCCATTAGTTTGGAGTCTTTGGTGTCTATCGCTGATAGCATTGTTTTTGTGGTGTTGGTGCTTGTTTTGTTGTGTATGGAGTTTTCAGGGTTCAGGTATCTCCCTGCTTTGGTTGCGATTTCTTGTTTGGTTTTTCTTGATCTTTTTCTTTTACCCCCTGTGGCTATTTGCCATTCTGTCGAACTTTCGTCGTTGGACGACGTGTCCGAATCAGAAGAGGGTAAAGGCAAAGCGTTTGGATCTATATGTGTGTTTGTAGAAGGTGTTGTTGTTTTGTGTGTGTTGTGTTGTTGGGGTGTTAGGGGCAGAATTTGTCTTTTCGTCATTGATTTGTTTTTTTTTTGGTGTTGTTCTTGGTGCTGGTGTTGGTTTGGGTTTTGATGTTGGTGGTGATGTTGCTTCTTTTGTTGGTTGCGATGTCGGAGGTAATTCTTTTCTTGGTGATGTGGTTGGTGAGGGGGAAACAGCTTTTGTATCGTCCGCTGTTTTTCCTGTCTTTTGGGTTGAAGGAGGTGTGGGTAGCAGGGGTTTCCTTCCAGGTTTGGGGAGTTGTTGCTGTTGCCTATTTCTGACAGCAGTTGGGCACTCGTATCTAAGGTGTGCCTCACTGTTGCATAAATAGCATCTTGGTCTCCTGCCCTCCACCACTACATACAATTTTTGGTCGTTTGCCAGTTGAACAAAAGGCTGGTAAATTGTTTATTACTTCTTGGGAGATTTGAAGAAATATTTCGAGTTTTTTACCCGTCCAGCTTTCCTGGAATGTCAGCTGTTTCTAAAATATCTGCTTCTTCTATATCGGAGCAGATGGCCGATACCAGCCACTGGGTATTCACCATGGGCGGCACATTATTTATTGTGACTTTCGTAATTCTGCGCCCCAGGTAGCTTGGTACCATTGTTACCTGGTCTGTGCGCAGAGTAAGGGTTGAAAACCTTTTTGCTAGTTCTTCCGTATGGAAGTGAACTTGCACGGTAGCAAATTTACTTCCCCAATTCACATAATTTCGGAATTTCCACACGGAAGAGAGGCACTTTTCAATTTTTTATTTAGGTAGGCTTTCCGGTCTTTTTGTTTTGGTGTTGAGTATTCTGTAAATGATGATCTTCTTTTGTGTTTCTTCTATGATGTTCCGTGGAATATGTAAATGTATTGTGTCGCCTTCTCTTGTGAGCAAGGACTTTGTGTCTTGTATTTGTTGGTGAGTAAATTTTAAGATCCTTCTTTTCGGTCGTATGGCTTCCGCGAAATTGTTTTTTGTGGAGGTGGTGGTGGTGGTGGTGGTGGTGGTGGTGATGTTTGTGGCAGAGTCGTTCGTCGTAGTAGTAAACTGTGAAATCGGGTTGTTTACTAGTTTGTGAGTGGAGGTCGCGATGTCAGCGTTCGTGTTGTTTCCCCCCATTTCCCCTGCTTTATGAGATTGTGGTAGAGGCAGTGTGGGGTACTCAACGTCGTCAAGGAGGGTGTCGGTGACCTTGGCTTTGTTGTTGTTGGTAGAGGAAGCAGTTGTCGTAGCAGAAGCTGCTATGGTGGTGGTGTCGGTGTTGATGGTGGTGACGGTGCTTGGCTTTACGACCTTTGTTTTATAGTTGTTGCTGTTGTCGATGCTGATGGTGGTGGTGGTGGTGGTGCTGCTGTTGTCAGGTTCAGCGTATGCTAGCAGGGCATCCTATTTTTTTGTCTCTGCGTCACGCTTGACTTGCAACTCAGCCTCGTGGTGACCAGTGGCCATTTTGGAAATAAAATGGCTAAATGGAACCACGAAGGCTATGAGAATTTTTCTTTTAAATTTTGCCCACGAGGGGCAAAATTTTGTGTAGATATTTATCAAAGGTTTACAGTGGATGTTGTTGCACAACTTTTAAACACAAAATATTTGTCAATATACACTTTTGAACGTACAAAATTACCAACTTACGTGGAGCCCATTTGACTTGCGTCTGTCTGTCCAGAGAGATAGATAGATATGTTTCTTTATTAGCCACACAGGGCTGCACACAGATAGAACAAATTACAAGGTAGAGCTTTTCTTTTGAAGGTAAAAAAAAAGAAAAAAAAGGGGGGGGTCGATCAAAAGGGATCGTAAAAGGAGAGAAAGAGGACAAAAAAAGGGAGGGGTTAAAAAAAAAGGCGGAGAGGAAAAAAATTGATCAATAGGGATCGTTATCACAGAAATGTCAATATGAAGTGTAAAGGGGAGGACAGGTGAGGTTTACCCGTGGAAAGAAAAGCCTACGGAAAAGACCACGGTAACCTCGGTCAATGAAGTCACATGTTATATTTCTTTTTTTTTTTTTTACATAAGCAACTCTCTGTATTAATTTTTACGGTTCATAGAATCATAGTCAAGGTGGCTTCGTCATTCATACGTGCCATCCTTGCTACATTCACTAGACAAAACTTGCCTCTCTACTCTCACTTTTTTCTTCAAGTGATACTTGAAGAAGTTGCTGAGAGATTGACCAGAGAGGAAAGTGTTTGTCTCTAATCCTTTCAGACGCGTCCACCAGATACATTCTTTCGCCATAGCCACAAGTATGATAGATATAGCTCTTCCTTCCCGTTTGAAGGAAGGAGGCGTGACGATATTAACGATAGACTCGGCTGATAAACCGACACGTTCCACACGTGACAGCAGTCGTTCGACATAAGCCCACAGGTGGGAAATTGCTGGACACTGCACGATTGCGTGCAGAGCGGTTTCGTCGCTCTGCCCGCATCTCGGGCAGGTCGGCCCCGTGTTTCTCGAGCCATGCCTATAGAGCTTATCCCGAACGGGTAGCGCTTCTCGGTATCACCGCCAGGCCAGGGATCTCTGGAAGTTGTCCATAGGTCCCGGGCCGAAAGTCGTTTGAAACAGGCGGGTCAGGTATTCCTCGTCGACGCCCAGGTTTGCCCCGAGCTCGTCGTCGTACCTCCCCTCCACTAATCCCCTATAGAATGCTTTGTTTATAGACAGACAGACAGACAGACAGACAGATAGATAGATAGATAGATAGATAGATAGATAGATAGATAGATAGATAGATAGATAGATAGATAAGTTTCTTTATTGGCCACACAGGGCTGCACACAGATGGGACAAGTTACAAGGTAGAGCTTTTCTTTTGGGGGATGAAGAGAACAAAAAACAAAAGAAAAAAGGGTGTGGCGTAGGTTTTCGATCAAGAGGGATCGTAAAAGGGAAGAAAAGAACAAAAACAAAAAAAAATTGAATAAAATAAGAAGAATAAAAAGAAAAAACAAAGAAAAGGAAAAGGAACAAAAGGAAAGAGAAATGAAAAAAGAAGAAAAAAGGGGAAAAAAGGGGAAGAGGAAAAAAAAGAACGATCAATAGGGATCGTGTATCACAGTGTTATGATATATGGTGTAAAGGGGAAAGCAAGTAAGGTTTATCCGTGGGAAGAAAAGCCTACGAAAAAGACCACGGTAACCTTGGTCAATATTGTTATATGTTACCACATTTGTTTGCAAGTGGGTAACCCTCTGTTTTCAATTTCTGGGTTCATAGGATTATGCTCAAGGTGGCTTCGTCATTCATACATGCCATCCTTGCTCCATTCACCCATCTTTTTTTAAAACATTCGCTAGACAAAACTTGCCTCTCTACTCTCACTTTCCTTTTCAAGTGGTACTTGAAGAAGTTGATGAGAGATTGACCAGAGAGGAAAGTGTTTGTCTCCAATCCTTTCAGACGCGTCCACCAGATACATTCTTTCGCCATAGCCACAAGGATGAGAAAAAATAGCTCTTCTTAGATAGATAGATAGATAGATAGATAGATAGATAGATAGATAGATAGATAGACAGATAGATAGATAGATAGATAGATAGATAGATAGATAGATAGATAGATAGATAGATAGATAGATAGACAGATAGATAGATAGATAGATAGATAAATAGATAGATAGATAGATAGATAGATAGATAGATAGATAGATAGATAGATAGATAGATAGATAGATAGATAGATAGATAGATAGATAGATAGATAGACAAACAGTAGATCTGTTTATTTCAAGATTTCAAGATTTCTTGCCAATAAAGAGTCGGTTTCTTACTTAGATCCAAGGCTTCTTCATTAGAATTTCAGCATCAACAGGGTATTTTTGCTTGTATGTACGTATGTATGTATGTATGTATGTATGTATGTATGTATGTATGTATGTACGTATGTGTGTATGTATGTACGTACGTACGTATGTATGTATGTATGTATATATGTATGTATGTATATATGTATATATGTATGTATGTATGTATGTATGTATGTATGTACGTATGTATGTATGTATATATGTATGTATGTATATATGTATGTATGTATGTATATATGTCATTATTCAGATTTCTTGCCAATAGAGAAAAGAAAACGGTTTCTAACCCAAATGCAAGTCTCCTTCATTGGAATTCCAACATTAACGACAGAGTATATTTGTATGTATTCATGTATATATGTATGTATGTATGTATGTATGTATGTATGTATGTATGTATGTATGTATGTATGTATGTATGTATGTATGTATGTATGTATGTGCAGATTTGTATGTTTTATAATTGTACTCTCGTGCGCATTGTTGCATATCTAGACATACTCATATATGTTTAAATGATACTTTTGAAAATCTTTAAAGGTTTTTACAGTTCCAGTGATGGACGGACTATGTAGTCTTTGAATTAGCATTATTCTTTCTGGTTTTGAGGAGCCTAATTTCACAAGATTGGTATTTAGACAGAGTGTTACATATCCCACTTCCCCAATTATTAGAGGTATAAACCTGAACTTGTAAACTGGATAGAGTAACTGCAGATTTCTGAATAATCCAGCATTTGGTGTTGTCTTTTTCACCGATCCTCAGCTTTATGATAACTTCCGCTGGGCAGCTAATTTCCACAGATGTGCACAGTTTCTCTTCTCTATCGCAAATCATTATAAGGTCTGTCATACTTAAATTTTACTGAGGTCTACACTGGTACATTCTACCAGTATTCCTTTATATTATGAGTGGCTATGACTTCTACCATATTGTGGTTTCTTACTTCTTTGTCCTCGGTATTATCCTTCCGACATATTTTATTATAGAGTGTTCTAGCTACAACGTCATGTCTCAATACCGTGATGACATTTTCGGACAACTGGTTATGTGAATGATATTTTCAGTGTCATCTCCACAAAGTCGGCATCGGTTGTCACATTTTACTGCTTTTCCTGCATCTCTATCCCTTTTGTGCATCAGGTACTTGGTTGATATTTCTTGTTTCTAGATTGCAAACGCACACCCTTCAAAGTGGGAGGTAGTAATCCGGCGACTGGCCCATGACAAAATTGCTTTGATAACCAATGTTATTATCATCACGGAGCTTTCTACTAACACATCATTGAATCGTCTTCTGTTCATATAGACTCATCCATTCATCTGATGATATGTTACGGCAGAATCTTGCGACTCGCCTGGGTATGTATGTATGTATGTATGTATGTATGTATGTATGTATGTATGTATGTATGTATGTATGTATGTATGTGTGTATGTATGTATGTATGTATGTATGTACGTACGTACGTACGTATGTATGTATGTATGTATGTATGTATGTATGTATGTATGTACATTCATACAAAATCACATACATACATACAGAAATTCCAAAAGATTTTGGATATTAGGAAGATATATATAAACAGTAATTGTCGACTTACGCAAATATATTTTATTGTTTCATTTGAAAATGAGACTATATTCAGGCGATTTTTCCAGTCGTTCCATATTATAAGTTCACATTCTCTTTAGCCAAGCATCTTTCATTCTCAGTGATGAAGAACATATACAAATGTGTGTATGTCATTTCAAAAGGAACTGAATTTCGTTGTGCATTTTATGCTAAAATTTGATTAGAAAAACTAATCATAATACGCTATTCTGTCGTGTTTGATTCTTGTTGCTTTCACTTTGTAGCGCTCTCCCTTGCCCGATGAGTTATCTCTTTGATCAGTCGTTACACATGTTGCATCCCATAGCGTATTTCTAATTGCAGTTCACATAACACACCGTGTAATAATCCGTTGTTATAACTAATCCCCTATATTACACAACGCGTTTTTTTTTCACCATTAGGACAAACTCTTTGAAGCTATTATCCACTGATTTTAATAATAAGCTAATTGTACAAATTTCTCTTTTTTATGTTATAAAAAAAATTATTATAATTAAAACGTATGTCTTCTATTACTTGTTTTAAATAATTAATAGATGAATTAAAAAATAGAATGGAATGTAGAAAAAATATCCTAACATGCTGTAACCAGTAAATGCTATGCATGAATTTTTAAGAGAATATAGATAGGGTCATGGCTTAATAAAAATCCATTTACGACATCAAACGACCATAATTTCATGTCAACATTTTATATTTCAAACCCCGTCACCGAAGCTGAAATTGTTGTAAACGTCCTCACGCATCCGAACAATTAAAATATCGACTGAAATTCAAATTCGATATGTGAATATGCCATTTGAGTAAACGGTGTATGCTACAAAGAATGTTTGCCGTTAGTTGGAGTCTAATATATACTAGTTTGTTACCTACCGCTGAAACCAATATTGGTTAACTTGTTTTATAGAAATTTGAGTTTATTGAGTAAGTCAATATCATATATTGATTCATAATAAACTAAAGGCAATATGAACTGAAAAATTACCAATTTATAGCGGCTAGAAAATGTTACCACAGCAAATATATAGATTTCACATTTTTCAAGGGGATCCAAGCTGCAAATCTATAATTACATAAGGCTACATAAGTAAATGTCAGTTGCTGAAGCTGTTGGTTCTTTGAAAGATACATAATCATCATACAATATAATATGTACCAATATGTTTAACTGGAACGGTGAATTTTGATAATCGGGGGTGGGGGGGTATTATTATTTTTTTTTTGAGAGGGAAGTGACAGGATTACAATAGCGAGAGCTAAAGAGATCGAGTTCAGAGAGAAAATGAATGGATAAAAAAGGAAAAATGAAACATAAAAAATTATGATATAGAGATACGTAAAAGGAGAGTTAATCATAAGTGAAATGCGCGTGAATGAATGAGTGACACTAAGAGACCAATAAACAGTGTGATCATTGTGTTTAAGAGACGAAAATTAAAATAAAAGTAAATAATGGGCAAGAAAAGATAATCATCAAACGATATATGCCATAACATCTTTTCTTTGTAGATTAAAATACCAAGTGTTGAAAGCTGAACCTTAAAGAGAAAACGTTTAGAAATAAGTAAATGATATATAAAAAACATATTTATATTGTAAAATAAATTCTTGTTATAGAGAAAACTAAATTATTACAAAGAAGCGGGGAACTCACATAATGATAACATATACAGTTTAGAGATTAAGTGAAATGGCGAAGGTTACTAAGAAATTACAAATGGAGTGAAAAGAAGAATGCAATAAAATGGAAGTGGCCTAACAGCCACTGCAATGTGCAGGGAGAAGAAAGATAGAGGGGGTGACAGTGATAAAAGGAAAGAATGTAGGTCAGCAAATTCTCAGAGTTTGAGTTTAAAAAGGAAGAAAAAAACCATAGAAAATTTAGGCATGGTGGAAAGAGTGGAAGCTAATATGTATCATTTGATTATCTCAGATTATTGAAGCTTGTGAGAGATGATAGAATTATATATCGCTGCTGGTTATAATTTAAATTCTATATTACAACTCCTCTGAGGAAATATTATTTCATTACTTTACATTTTTTAAGTTATTGGTTCATTGTTTAAATATATTCCAATATTGATTTATTATATATTGCAATTTTTTTTATTTCGGGGTGATGTCTTTTAAATTTTCCAAACTATATAATCAACTTCTGTGTGTTGCATTCGTGTGTGAGAAAGTGATAAATGGAGAGATAGAAGCAGATAGAGACAAATCGATGAGGCTTTTCTTCCAAAAGGCTACACATTTTTATTTATAATATTCAAAATCAGAGAAACATTATAATAATTATTTCCTTTTTTTTTTCCAGAATATAAATTCATATTCATTAAAAAGAAAACATCAATTCACGAACAACATTTGTTTTCCCTTCCTCCAGGAGGCATTTTTGTATACTTGTATTTTATTTAAAGTATATCTCACAAAGATTACTGAATACAGTAAATACTGTAAAACCACTATGGGGAATTATTTTGCAAGATAAATAGTTATCATAAATTTGCAGTCGCCTTCTATCATATTATTAATGATTGTTTACGAAGATTTCTTGTTTTAGAATCCCCATACTAATTTATTATATAGCATTCCCACTTTCTTATAAATCAGCTTGGTATCTTAAGTATCGTTAAACGTCATATTGTCTCCATAGAACATAACAGACGACCTATTTCAATTGTATAGTTCCTTGTATATGTAAAAAACACTTTTAGCTATGATAAATGCAATGAACGAAAATGTATTTTTACTATTTTCAATAACACTAACACTATTAATATTTTGAAGTCTCAAAATATTCCGTATTGTACCTGTTTTTTTTCTTTTGGGTTTTTTCTTTTTTGCATTTAATATGACAATTTTGTTTCTTTTTATGAAGTGCGATGGCTTACCAAGTTTTCTTTTTTACTTCATATCACTTTCATTGTCAAAAAAAATAATAACATTATTATTCTATACATCTATGCCTCATTCTGTTTCTTCGGTTTATTGTGTAGAGAAAATTATATTGGCTTCTATGTATTGCATTGTTTGAAACGAATAAAACCAGCGACCCGCGTGAAGGGAAAAAAACAGGCCAAAAATTAGAAAACAAAATCTATAATTTGTCGGGGGTTTTCCCCTCGTCATTTATGCAATTTTCACTCAAGAGATGCATCAATAACAAAATATATTTTGTATAAATAGTTTCTATTATATTAAGAAAATAATAGCATATATGAATGCTTCTGTGAATATGATCTTCATGCATTTTATGCATGTACTTTTAAACAGAATCAATTAATTTCTCTTGCATTTTTATTTTGTATTTCTAGAGCATTATATTAGATTTAGCGTGAAAGTGAGTTACGATTTTATTAAGCTTTCACTGAAACCAAATATATATTGAAGGTTAACCTATTTAATTTTCCTTTCTTCTGTTAAAAAGTATGGTGCGTGACGATTTCAATTTGGATTGTTTTTATTGTTACTTAGATCCAGTTGATCTATTATCGAGTAGGACCATGATGAAATTCATTCAAATATGACTATAACATCATTTATTAATGCATAATGTATTTGAGACATAGGATGCAGATTGAAACGCAGATTATCCGATAGCAGTATAATCTTATGATGCAAAAATCATGATGTGGTGTTTATATATGTCCAGTCGGCTATATCGATGAAATTAAAGTAATTTAGAATCGTATATATTGAAGGTATTGTTAGCTTTTCTGTACCAGTGAGAATACAACTCTGCCTCCACAAGAGAATATAGATACTACACCGATTTGTAGTATTCCTCAATACAAATAATGAACTAATCGCCAATTAATGTACATCCTGTTAAGGAACTTGAAATCAGTGAAGCCGACTATCAAGATATATTACTACCTTAAGACTACAAACGCATCCATGCTGACATTCCAACCCAGCACAAGCAAGAGTTAATTCGGCAACACCATATCTGAGTCGCCAATATAATGTTACTCCTCCGCTAACACGCGGCAACACCACTTACTGCAACTAACCGATGTCACTAAATAAGGAATATTGCAGCTGCCTGACAAAGCGTCATTTCTCTATAAACACCATGACAGACCACATGGGCCTTAGAACAAAGATAAGAAGTGACATCGTTTCCAAGCCAACATCACATGGTCTGGGTTATCCAACAGAGGACTAACATCTGGAAACATTCTTGAATTTGTCTCATTTGCTGTTACTTTATATCCAGATATTTGACGAACTAGATTTGTACCTGGTTCCTTCAGTTTTCTTGATTATATAATAGCCTTACCGTCAAGAGAACTCCCCTGTCATGTAAAACGCCCAGCACCATCCCATAATAAGGGAATAATTTTTAGCATGCAATAGTGTAAGGAAAACATCTTATCTCCCTTCCAACAAAGGCTTATCTATCTAGAATCTTAAGATAACGCGATGGTAGTTACACACATATCACAGGAAAATGGAAAATAACTTACAATATCCGTTGAGAACAACTCCTTAATATCAAGAGTATTGCCTAAATAATAAGTATTGTATTAAGCCCAACTCATACATACAGAAAATTTCAATACCACTCTTCGAAATACAATTATGTAAAATCTTTCAATCCATTGCACAATCCACTTTACGCTAATTGTCTATATAACATTGATAATAACATCAGATACTAGTGAGAGCTCATACTCATATTTCATGAAAGATGGGCGCAATACAACTCCTTGAGTAATTGCTATAGAATCAACTACTCGTCTCTTATCCTATACACATGGAAACGAAGGCGGCGAGCTGGAGGAATCGTTAGCACGCCGGGCGAAATGCTTACCGGTATTTCAGCAGACGTTTCGTTCTGAGTTCAAATTCCGCCGAGGTCGACTTTGCCTTTCATCATTTCGGGGTCGATTAAATAAGTACCAGTTACGCACTGGGGTCGATATATTCGATTTAATCCGTTCGTCTGTCCTTGTTTGTCCTCTCTGTGTTTAACCCCTTGTGGGTAGTAAAGAAATAGGTATTTTGTCTGTCATTACGTTCTGAGTTCAAGTTCCGCAGAGATCGACTTTACTTCTCATCCTTTCGGGGTCCATAAATTAAGTAGCAGTTGCCTACTGGGATCGATCTAATCGACTGGCCTCTCCCCCAAAATTTCGGACCATGTGCCTACAATAGAAAAGAATACATGTGGAAACGAAAGAATAGATTTACGGATAACTTTAGTGCTTAAAGGAGGCTGTATCCTAATATTTAAAAGTTTCAAACCGATGCAAACTTTAATTAATATCAAAGAATATCAACAGATAGTAAATTGTTAAAGCATTTTATCTATGTACCAAGCAACTGTACTACCTCACTGCGATCTTTTAAGATACTTCTTTTGTTACACACACACATACGCATACACACATATGCATATATATATATATATATATATATATATATATATATATATATATTATTATCATTATTATTATTATCATCATCATCATCATCATTATTAATATTATTATCATTATCATCATCATTATTATTATTATTATTATTATTATTATTATCATCATCATCATCATAATCATTATTATTATTATTATCATTATTATTATTATTATCATTATTATTATTATCATTATTATCATTATTATTAGTATTATTAGTATTATTATTATTATTATTGTTTAGTATGATTATTTATCTTTTTCTCTCACTATCTTCTATCGCTCTATCACGATACCTCTCTCTTTATACTTACTTCTCACTTTATCCCTCAATAGCCAATTTCTACTATTTTATTCTATCATTCTATTGTGAACCATCGATATGAAAGTATTCTTCCTGAACATCTAAAATATGGGTAATATTACGTTAACGGGATTTATATTGGATTATACTCATGGATTAGCACCTGCACTATAGGAAACTTAAACTGTGAACTTTTATATATTTTTTACTTTATTTCTTTTCTCTAGACCTCTTTATTTATTTATTTATTTCTCCAATCCTTTACTCTATCGTTTCTATAATCTATATCTTTTCATTTTCTCACCATCTATTTCCGCTATTGGGATAATCCAAATGTTTTGGGGATATCAAAGAAACAGCTGTAAGACTTTAAAAATTGTTTGAGAATTTTTAATAACAATAACATATGTGACTTGAGATGTCTTCCCTTGCTGTTCAACCGTTTTTAACAAAATTATACATACATACATATATATATTGGTGTGGGGGTGTGCGGGTGTGTATGCATATATATATATATTCTTTTTTTCTTTCTTTTACCTGTTTCAGTCATTTTACTGCGGCCATGCTGGAGCACCGCCTTTAGTCGAGTAACTCGACCCCGAGACTTATTCTTTTGTAAGCCCAGTACTTATTCTATCGGGCTCTTTTGCCGAACAGCTAGGTAACGGGGACATAAACGCACCAGCATCGATTGTCAAGCAATGCTAGGGGACAAACACAGACACACAAATACACACTCGCATACATATATATATATATACATATATACGACGGGCTTCTTTCAGTTTCCGTCTACCAAATCCACTCACAAGGCTTTGGTCGGCCCGAGGCTACAGTAGAAGACACTTGCCCAAGGTGCCACGCAGTGGGACTGAACCCGCAACCATATGGTTGGTAGACAAGCTACTTACTACACAGCCACTCCTGCGCCTATATATATTTTTTTTGAGAAATACGCTAACTCTATATAATAGAGTATTTTGGGTTATAGAGTTTGTATCTCTAAATTTATCTTCATATTTATTATGGAATTCTCCCTACGATAAATTAAGTAAACAAATTTTGTGTTAGGTTCCTATTCATATTTATTACGAAATTCTCTTTCTGATGAACAATAAATATAGAACATTATTAATTACTTTAAACAATCTTTTTTGATATCAATAAATTTAAATAAATAGAAGGGTTACCACATATTATTTTTTTACACGTTTTATTACAGTTTCTAGATTAAGTAAGAACCTGATACTTAATTATATATATATATATATTATTGTTGCATGTTATTATAATAGCGAAAGATTGTCTTAGACATAAACGAATTTGGATTAGTATTATTTGAGATATATAAAAATATATTTCGATAGTCGTAGATTTTACTTAATTACTTTTTCCGTTACAATTTTGTTGATATTAATTGTAATTGAAAGGCTAATACTCACACTCATTTCAATTAATGTTTCTACAATCCAGTCGTACTTTCATATGGTATTTCGTCTAACTTTAAACCATTGGCTCTGATGAAACTTATATAAGGAAATTGAATTGTTTATCGAAAAATGTATATAAGTCGAAACAAATTGTTAGCATTTTCGGTTTTTTATAATTGTTTATGTTATCTTATATTCTATTCTATTCATAGTATATTATGTTATATTATAATATAAATAAACTATTGAATTGTTAATTGTATCTCTCTAATTTATTGTTTGTAATTTGAATCATACCCATATTTCTGTGGTATTCAACTGGGACACCAATGAACTAGATGTTTTACATACCCTTTTAAAGGAATTACTTTCCTTAGTTTGTTAACTTATATACATATATATATGTGTGTGTACTTACTTAGAAATGGATGCATCGCATTCAATTAAATATTAAAGAATAAATATGATATATATATAGATGCATACATGCATATATGGGTATAAGACGTCACCAACGGCGCAAATAACATGAAATACGTAAACAACGAGAAAAAAGTGTAAAACAGGACAAGAAGTCACACAGAAACGACACTTCATCCGTTGCTGGCTGTCTATCTACTCCTCATTTCGAGCATTCAATGACAATGTGACTCTTCAAAGACAGTTGTTACCATATATTCAAAAATATAATTTAGGATTTATGGAGAGCCAAATTTGGAGACAAAAACAGGACAGTGGAGACATACTGATTCTCTACTCTATACTCGTTATCTCCTCAATCCTTCTCTAATTCCCTTTCTCTCCCCATCCCTCCTTCACCGTTTTCTATCTCTATCTCTCTTTCTCTTCCCCTTTCTCATTTTCTCTCTCTCTCTCTCTGTTTCTCGTTACTCACACGTAACCATCGTCCATTTTTCTTTTCCTCACGTGACCATCTTTCTTTCAAAGGGACGGACGTATTTTTCTCTCTCAATTCTATCTCCTATTTTCAAAAAAAAAAAATTCTTCCAGCATTCACTCTTTTCCTCTCGTTCTGGTCTAACGAACCTCCATGTTTATTTTTTTCTTCGGTTTCTTTGTATGTCTCCACTGTCATGTTTTTGTTGCCAAATTTGACAGTCCAATAAATCCTAAATTTTATTTTACAATTTATAGGAACAACTGTCTTCGAAGACTCATAGTGTCATTGGATGTTCGGAATGAGGAGTATGTAGACAGCCGACAACTGATGAAGGGCCTTTCTCCGTGTTTACTTTGTTCTCGTAGAAATATGTTACGAAAAGAAAATATAAAATACACGTGGAAATGTAAGGGTAAAATATAAAAAATCAAAGAAAATGCATATTGCAAATAGAAAAAGGTTATTTATGATAGGTAACGACAAATATATACATTTAGATTGCTTGAGGTGGTAATACGAGTCATAAAGATCATTATTATGAGATGCTTGTAAGATGATAATAAAGTAAGAGAACAAAACGAACCAATGGTTTACGCGAAGCTATTCATCGTTAGAACAACACCGGTTAATATTATAAATCATAATGATTATTATTACTATTTGTTTAACTGAAAAGTTTCATTTGCAACGATATATATATATATATATATATATATATATATATATATATATATATATATACATTTTTATGGAAGAGACGAATGCAACTGCAAATAGATGTGGTGTAATAGTGAAATTGTATGCTGTTTAATAGAGTCTATTTAGGGACAGTTTCATTGAGTGGGTGTTAAAGTGTTGGTATGGACAATAACAAGAAATAAAAGAAGCCTTAGATGACGATGGGAGAATTACTGTTAGCTTGTTATTGTTTAGTGTCGTTAATTTGTGCACCGCTTTACACTAAACCTCTTCTGAAAGCTGAGATTAGAGTAAACAACATTCACCTTCTAAAATTTTCATCTTCTCTGACAATGATTTATGAAATAAAATTCGTTTTATAGACACCATGCAGCCTCGATTATTCAGTATGCTAAAGCACTGCAGTTCTTTATTCAAACCAAGGGTTCCTCTCTTAGCTATCTTAATATTTTTAGACTCACCAACTCAATTCTTAAATACAATGCGATAGAAAATTGTAATAGATATATTTTTTTCAATTTAAGGAATGATAGTAACGATCAATCTGTTAGATGAAATATTCAAATTGTCCAAAAATACAACCACGAGAAGGCTTCGACACGATTATACACGAATATGCCTCAGGACGTGTTGAATAAAATAGTGCCTCAAATAAACTGCATTTGTGAATACATCGTTAAATATAAGCGCAAATATGTAAGGTAAAAATTATTATCAGTATTCAGCCTGAGGCATAAATTCAAATGCTGGGTTCTCACCATTGGAGTCTCAATACTAAGGGAACGAGTACAGCTCAGAGCTTCTAGAACAATATATGTATATATACATACATGAATGTACTTATAGATAGATAGATAGATAAATAAATAGATAGATAGATAGATAGAAAGATAGATAGATAGATAGATAGATAGATAGATAGATAGATAGATAGATAGATAGATAAATAAATAGATAGATAGATAGAAAGATAGATAGATAGATAGATAGATAGATAGATAGATAGATAGATAGATAGATAGATAGATAGATAGATAGATAGACGTAATATGTATATATAAATCTCTATGTATAGACGTGATTGTAATGGTGCGTTTGTGTGCGTATTCAAGAAGTAATTTTATGCTTTTTATTCTTTCACTCTTTATGCGCACTAAATTGAGTAGGTGGCTGTATATATATGGAAGAATGGAAAGAGGTCTACAAAACAAATACGTTGACCGATGTATTAACACACACACACACACGCACACACACGCACACTCACAAGCACATACATAAGCATACATCAGTTCATCCCTTCCCTATCGCCATAGATGGAGCTACCCTTTATTCATGTAGTCACATCACTATATATACATATAAATAACTGCACATAAATGGCTACATTATTCGTTCGTCTCACGAAGCTTATGCTGTTTCATGGTATGTAAAAGATCTTAAAACACAAAAAGTTTAAAGAAATTATACTTATGTAGCTGTAAAAGTCTCC
Source organism: Octopus sinensis (assembly GCF_006345805.1). Classification (NCBI taxonomy): domain Eukaryota; kingdom Metazoa; phylum Mollusca; class Cephalopoda; order Octopoda; family Octopodidae; genus Octopus; species Octopus sinensis. The sequence continues at coordinate 17,671,414 of NC_042998.1, forward strand.
ATTTGACGTTTACCTTAAATAAGCAGACAACCTCTTTTGATCAAAAAATATAATGCATTCATGAATCTATTCTTTAGATATTTGGATCATACATTCAATTTAGGTGAGTTTTTTTTCTGTTGTACTTTCGTGTCTTATATGTATAGAGATACATGTATTAAATATAAAAGAACTGCATATGCACAGACTTACATACACACACATATCTTTAGAAAGACAGAAAGTGAGAAAATGTGAGATACAGAGAGAGAAAATTTGACGTATATTAAGAACGTTTAACATATCAGAAGAATATTTGGTGCATCTAACAACAGTCCTGATGTTATTTCTTTAACATTCTAAAGTCAATACTTGTCTGGCTCTATTTTATGTTCCACCCTTCCGGTGTTAATAAAATACGGTGTCACTCATTATATGTTGTCTGTCAACATATAGGCATAGCATGTACAATTTCACACATGAGAACATATTACACGGTACGCGATTAGCTCTTGATCTCTTTGAGCTGCATTTTCATCTTCAGGAAGAGATGGAAGTCTGCCAGTGCTAAATCTGACGAATAGGGTGGGTGCGATACCATGTCATTTTTGGCGAGAATCTCACGGGTGCGAGAATCTCACGAGTGCGAGAATCTCACGGGTGCGGAGAGCCAAGTGACAGAGCGCATTGTCGTCGTGAAGAATCCAGACTTTAGGGTTGCCTGCAGGGACACATACAACAGACCAACAACATTAGCAATGTCATTGATTGTCCTAAGACGATCCTCATGCACAAGCTGATCAATTTTCTCCACATCTCCGCGGGTGACACCTGTGGCATTTCTTCCAGTTTGCTCATTCATCCAGGTATCTTCTGTCACTTTTGAAGAGCCTGTGGTACTCGTAACATTGGGTACGACCCGTTGCCTCGTAGCCTGAAGTTTGCCAAAGCATGCTCAATGTTTCTGTAGAAGACTTACTGTTTTACTTGTTTCAGTCATTTAACTGTGGCCATGCTGGATCACCGCCTTTAGTCGAGCAAATCGACCGCAGGACTTATTCTTTGTAAGCCTAGTACTTATTCTATCGGTCTCTTTTGCCGAACCCTAAGTTACGGGGACGTAAACACACCAGCATCGTTTGTCAAGTGCTGTTGGTGGGAGACAAACACAGACACACAGACATATATATATACACATATATACGACGGGATTCTTTCAGTTTCTGTCTACCAAATCCACTCACAAGGCTTTGGTCTGCCCGAGGCTATAGTAGAAGACACTTGCCCAAGTGGAACTGAACCCGGAGCCATGTGGTTGGTAAGCAATCTACTTATCACGCAGCCATTCCTGCGCATAGGCGCAGATGCCAGGTGCCCACTCGGTTATAACAGGGTGTTTAAGTATAATCCAATCCTGAAAATATACTGCTTAAAATTTGTTTAAAACATGTATTATCAGGTTTATATATTTAATTTTTAAGAAGGTACGACTTCTCTAAACACCCAACGCCTCCTATAGCAAACACTTAACATCTGCTGTCGTCCTTACAACTCATAATCCCACTAACAGAGCGCTACCACCCACGTTGGAAAACACTGAATTAAATAAAATAAACTTCTGCCTTAAATTAGAAGCTTCTTGTGCAACCTTCAAGACTAGGCACGACCTACTGATACATTATATAAAATATATTGATCTATTTCATTTGCAGCTTACATATAATTAGTTAGATATCAATAAACGTGTGATTATTACTTGATGACATACACTTCAGAGCTTTTATATTGCTTACATTTACTTACATACATTCAAAACATCGCAATAAATTGCAGGTTTATGTGAAAATGATGTAAGATTTTATTTAATGATAATGTTTATGTAATGCAGAGTATTTGCGATTATAGCAGTAGTGATCCAGCTACCAAGCTGTTTAGTCCTCCGCATTCAGTATTGCTATTTACGTCTATAAAAACAAAATCCGTCTGATTTCCAATCGGCTTTAAAAATAAATCGTAGACATCAGAGAGACACAGATACCAAATGTCGGTAATTAAAACTGCAATAGTATTTTCATTGCTCTCTCTAAGTATTTCTTGCTCTTCCATGTTAAGTAAGTTATATATTTTATATCCTGTATTTAAATTTGAAGCCAAACGAAGTAATGCTGGAAAGTAAATATGTTAAGTCAATAAATATGATCAGGAAGGAATAGACAGGAATTATACTCAATGTTATTCTAATTAAACATTCAGAGTTCAAATCACGTCTATAATAACGATAATCTTCTCCGTTTCAAGATCTATAAAATAAAGAAGTACTCAAGTAATTGAGTAGATAGAATCGTTTCTAGCGTCCAGGAAACAAGCGACCCTATGTCAATGATTGCAAGCAGTAGTCTATGTATTTCAAAGATGAAAAGTGATTATTGTATTCTTGCAGTATTATTGCGACTAACACTGCTTATGCGACTAACACTACTCACCTTAAGAACACCATATAACGAAGCGATCGTGGAAGCAGAAATGGAACCCATAGATGTTACGTTTAATAGCAAGTATACATAGTGTTTTAGAGTTCAAACAAATTTAACTCCATAAAATTCTTTGAAGCGTCTATCAGATAAGAATTCATATCATATCCATTTACAAAAGTAACCATTTCGAGCAAATATTAAGCATAAACTACGTTATTGTGATTAAGTTTATCTTAGAGTATCTTTTTTTTTTACTTTCATATTAAAAGTTTGGAAATATTTTATTTTGACTGACTGAATTTTGTATATACAAGATCATTATTACTAAATATTCGAGGTCGTACATATCAGTCTACTAATAACAAACATGTTGATCATATTTTTTTGTAACTTTATGATGGCACATTATATAATTCTAATCAAGACTTAAGAAAATAGTTTTCCTCATTTTATATATATATATATATCCACTAGCGCGCGCACGCACACACAGACACACAGAAGCAGACTTGTACACACCTAGTCATCCATCTTTCACTCGCTCATCCAATCTCTTTCTCAATCACCAAAGTTCCAGTTCATAGTGATTTATTTTTTTTTTATCTCAGATATCATAGTCTTTATCAGTATTTTCCAAAGTTTAGAAAATTCCAAAGTTTTTCCATCGTATCAAGAATTATATAGTAACATTAAAATTTTCAATGCAATTTCATATATGAATAACAATATTTAAAGAGCGTAAAATTGCTATTTTCTACAACGTGACTATACTTATAGGTGACATATTAGTATTTCTGAATAAATACTTAAATATTAATCGTATCGCTAATTAATATTTAAGTAGCCTTCTTTGAATTTGCCCTTCACTGGCACGTGTTTCTGTCACATAAATGTTTATTTGCTTTGTATTCTATTTCATTTAGTGGCCAGTATCTAAAAATGGTTTCGAATTTTGGTTCAAGGCCAACAAATTCGAAGAAAGTGGAGTGTCGGTGACTGACATCAACTCCAGGTTTCCAGTGGTTCTTATTTTATCGACCCCAAAATGATGAATTACACGATCGTCTATGGCATAATTTGAACACAAAATGCAAAGACCGACGAAATGCCACTTAGAATTTCGCTCGGTGTACTGGCAATTCTCACTGTATTAATTATATGGGTATGTCCTCGTCACTTGCTTCTCTATTTTTCGGGATTTCTTTTTTCTATCGTTTTTTAAACAACTTCGAACATTATCTCCCTTTATTCCAATCCTAACACTAATCTAAGTTCAAATCATTCCAAAGCAGAAATTATTTTCCGCACCCTCAGACTTATAATTAAATAAATTTTGGTCAATACTGCAATTAAATTAATTTTTTTTTTTTTTTTTTTTTTTAGAATGTTGGCATAGGCAAAGATTACAGGTGCAAGTCGTCTTAAAATGCTCCGGCAAAACAAATGACAGGTGGATAGAAAGCCTTTGCATTATGTAGAGATTACTTGTGGTATGAATAATAATATTGTTAGGCATAACCCAGGATTCGTTGAAGATCAAGTGAACGACACCTTCGAGAAAAGTTTCAACGAGGTGACTATGCGCAACTTTCAAAACGTTTTGGAATGTCGGTCTGAACAATTATGATTAGTAGAAATATGCGTAACAGTTGTCGTTACGTTTACATCAATGTCGGATGGTAAAGTAGTCCCTCGAGAATATCACTTCATTGCTTTCCGTTGCGAAACGAAATGCAAGCAGTTGCCCTGTATAGGGAAATATGTTGCGCGGCGTACAATATTGAGGTAGAGTCTTCTCGCTTTTTCCCCTGTACTCAACCACGTTTTCAAGTACCCTCTGATCATAAAATGCTTCGTTTATTTCGTCAGTTTATTTCAGAGCAAGTGAACTGAAACTTACTTGGGAAAAAAACCTGTATATCGAAAATCAGTTTGGAGACGTCGTCATTTATGGTACGACTGGTAACGGAATAGTAGTTATATTCAAACACCTAGATCACTCATTCTAATCTCTCATTTCTATCTTTTCGCTCAGGGGTATTTTAATGACTAAAAGCATACCTTACTTGCAAGTTTTTTATGAAAAACTATCCGATCGAACATAGGAAGGATCGAATGTTATATCTAAATTTTCTGATTCTTTTAACTCGAAAAATACCAAACGAAATTTTAGCTACATTTATCTGCATAGATTTCAACAAAGGACGTTTGTAAACTTTATGATCAAATTATATAAGAGAAACTTTTAACTGGAAAATATTCCTGAGTGATGTTGTCACTTCAGGTTGGAAAAAATTGGTGAATTTAGGTAGGTTTCATTAAATTATACAATGTAGAGAATATCGAAAATGAGAAAAGTTGTAATAAAATCTATTGCTCCTTGTTGGAAGCAAGTGGCAGAATTATAGCTATTATAATAATTATATAAGCTGTTTGAGAGTTAATCAGAATATATGCTATTCGACGGTTAATGACGATTACGCTTGGAGTTCTGAAGTTCAATTAAGATTTACTCATTAGAATTTTCTATAAAATTTTCATAAAATGTTTATTGGTACCGGCCAGAAATACTTGTATATCAATTTGTATTGGTAGTCGTTAGCAGTTTGAGCATACGAGGTGTTTTCTGTGAATTTGTCTACTTTTCTGATATGTAGAGATACGGGAAATAGCTGCTGTCGTGAAAGGTTTGATCTGCTTCACTGACGATGTATAAGGGATGATAGCGATGTAAACGTAATAGTGAATTGGAAACTTATGAAAAGATAAGGCTTAACTGCTGTTTAAACCTGACAGTCAATTTAAGGAAAATGCAAATAACCACCTTGGCATATCTGAATAGACCCAACCTGAATGTGACAATATCAAATATCCATCGCATAAAATAGGATACTTTCGTTTCATAATCTGGGTAGTACATAAGCCCAGTATTTTTTCTTTTATTCAGAGTTATGCTTTTGATACATACACGCGCACACGTACACCCGTATAATATTATTTTGTCTCATATGATATTTTCCTTTCACCTTCCTTCTATAAAACAACAGTAATATATATATGTATGCATATATTCATAGCATTGTTGTTTTAAATAGGAATGTTGGTGATATGCTAGGTACAGCGGATTACAAAATAGCTCACAGATTTTCTCAGTTTGATTTGCGTTCATATTTCAAATTCCATCTAGGTCGAATTTTCCTTTCAATTATATAAAGTCGATAAAATAAAAGCCAGCAGTGTATTGATGCTAAATTTTATAATCATTTCGCCAAATGTGTGGCATTGGGCTTATGTTAAAAATCATTATTATTTATAATTGCTAATTTTTATTCAGTATCAATAATTAATTTCCTGCTAGATTTTAAAATCTTGCAAACTTCGTTTATTTTTGTTGTTGCTGATGTATTTTGTGCTTTATTTGTCTATTTTTTTTCATTTCTGTTCTTGTTTGTTGTTGCTACTTTTTTTTTGCATTTTTCTTATTTTCTTTCTAATTAAGAACTCATTTTCTGAGAACTATCGATGTTTTTACAATGAAACGTAAAAAAGGTACACGGTCATGTTTTTGTTTTGTTTTTATATGAATGATAAAATCGTTATAAAGGTTAACCGTGATATACGCATATGGAAAACATTTTCAAAGAGAAATCATATACGTATGCATGATGAAATTAATTAAAGACTAGTAACTAACCATTTTTAGATAGAAAATTTTGAATTATTCCGGACCTGCACATCACTGTAATTCCAAACAAATTTCTCCTGAGATTTTTATGATATATTTCCATTAGTTTATAATTCTAGACATCTATTTATAGGTTGGGCAAACTTCCAGAAAATGAAATAGTTTCTGAAAGTACCGTCTAATTGGATTGATTTCTATAAACATGTGTGAGGGTGTAATTTGTGGCAAAGATATCGTTTTGATAACATGGTATACAAGCTAGGGAAATATTTCGAAGTAATAGTTGGAAATAACTTTGGGAATATTTTGGAGAAATATTTGATTAATTATATTATTTTAGGTTTTTCCAACTTAAGAAATAGGTCGTGCATTAAATCATTTGTTCAATTTGCGCTGGCGTTGTAAGCAGCTTGACTGATTGAACTAGTATTTATGTTAAACTGCCTTCAGAAATTTGAATACGAGCTATTATTATTATTATTATTATTATTATTATCATCATCATCATCATTATCATCATCATCATCATCGTCGTCGTCATCATCATCATCATATCATCTTCATCATCATCATCATCATCATCGTCGTCGTCGTCGTCGTCATCATCATCATCATCATCATCATCATCTTCATCATCATCATCATCATCATCATCATCCTCATTATTATTTTTATTGCAGCCTGGATTGCTGCAATGCACAGCGGCACCTGCTCGGGCAGGTCAAAGTAAATGGCCACCTAGCGGAACCGTTAAGTATCACTCGTTCGGTCTATCAGGGCTGCCCGCTGTCATCTCTTTTGTATATGCTGGCTCTCAAGCCCCTGCTGCGGAAGTTGGGACAGTTCAGAGGCCTCCCTTTCGAAATAGGTCTCGGGATGGCAGTGTCTGCATACGCCACTGTCATGGTGTCGGACGCCTCCGAACTGATGACGGTAGGCTCCATTGCAAAGGAATATGAGTTGCTGACAGCTCGGTGGCATTGCGACGGGACACCTAGAGAGGCAGATCAATGCTGTCGGACGCTGGACTGACGGACCAATTAAACTGCTCGGGGTCTGGTTTGGTCTCGAACTCCAGGTGAATAAGAATTGGAAAGAGGCGACGGACGGGGTGACCTGTCTTACCCAGAAATAGACAGAGAGGAAGTTGTTCCTGCAAGGCCGGAGAGAGCGAGGATGAAGACGAAGGTGCTGTCTTCGAGTGAATTTATGAAAATGTAGGTGAAAGTTGCGAAAACCACAAGAGTGGATGGTACCACACTCAATGTAGACTTGTGAACCCGAAGAAAGATGTTTGAGTGTGCTCTCGTTCTTGGTATCCAGAGTGATCTTGGATGGTGGGGGGTCCCTCGGTTATCCGTAGAGGTAATCCTGCATCAGAGGGACCCCATCACAGTCGCTTTTATTTCCCCTCTCTTTGCATTGTCGTATACTACGCATACTTTCCTTCCTCTAATGTGTTCCGTGTAAACCTTTTTAAATCATTCCACACTTTATGTCTGTCGTTGTATTGTCCCCTTCATCAAAATAAATCATCATCATTATTATTATAAATATTATTACCATTATTATAAATATTATTATCATCATCATCATCATCATCATCATCATTATTATTATTATTATTATTATTATTATTATTATTATATTATTATTATTATCATTGCTTGGTACGATGGAAAGTGTCAGCTGTCCACAACCACTCCTCATTAACCTTTGTATTTCACACTTCAAATCGTTGTTTTTTGTTTTCTTCTTTCTCATTGATCCGGGGCATGCTATTATTTTTTTTTTTTTTACTTGTTTCCGTCATTTGACTGCGGCCATACTGGAGCACCGCCTTTAGTCGACCAAATCGACCCCGGGATTTATTCTTTGTAAGCCCAGTACTTATTCTATCGGTCTCTTTTTGCCGAACCGCTAAGTGACGGGACGTAAACACACCAGTATCGGTTGTCAAGGGGGACAAACACAGACACAGAAACATACATACATACATACATATATATGTTTTTGTTTGTTTTGTTTTTTGTTTTTCCAGTTTCAGCTCTTGAGCTGTGGCCATGCTGGGGCACCGCCATTGTGGTGAAAGAGTACAGCAGGGATCACCACCCCCTGCCGGAGCCTCGTAGAGCTTTTTAGGTGTTTTCGCTCAATAAACACACACAACGCCCGGTCTGAGAATCGAAACCGCGATCCTGCGACCGCGAGTCCGCTGCCCTAACCACTAGGCCATTGCGCCTCTACGTATATATACATATATACGACAGGCTTCTTTCAGTTTCCGTCTACCAAATCCACTCACGAGGCATTGGTCGGCCCAGGGCTATAGTAGAAGACACTTGCCCAAGATGCCACGCAGTGGGACTGAACCCGGAACCATGTGGTTGGTCAGCAAGCTACTTACCACACAGCCACTCCTGCGCCTATGTTGATTATCATGCGTGCTCTTTCTATTTTATTTACCAGAGCAATGTTCGGTTTCCGATATCTGATCGCACTGGATTTTGCAATTCTCATTCTCGGTAACTCCTTCTGGAGTTTGCTCATACTACGTATTTACTCTTTGTAGGCCCTGATTTCCACAGGGCTCCTAATGGATCATTTTTTCCACATTGTCATAGCGTCTTTTATATTCGCGTTGCGCCAATTTCAAGCATTCACTAACGATGTGCCATACCGTTTCACCCCTCTCACCACCATTTCTGCATTTGTCACTATCAACAGTGCTGTCTATTCTGCACTTCAGATAGTCGGTCCTTAACACTTGTTGAGATGCACGAGTGCTTCTGTCTCTATCTTCGGGTCACTCTTCCTCATCCATAGCGTTCGTTTTTCTTGTAAACTGGCCGTCCTTTCATGCTGTTTCGTTTTTTTATTATTAATTTCTTGTTTAGATTTTTCTTTCATTACATAATTTTCAGTTTTGATGACGCCAGCCTTCTTTGTCTGTTACAACAACGGCTCCACGGCAGTTTTTATATAACACCATAAGCTGTTTTTTCTCTTCTTTTATTGGGCTTCGTATATTTGTACCTTAGTTTCACTTTGATGGCATGCGCTGATCATTCAAAAACAATAACAACAATGGCCATGACGACAACGACAACAACAATAACAATAGTAATAATGATAACAACAAGAACAAAAACAACATCATTAATAATAATAATAATAATAATAATAATAATAATAATAATAATAATAATAATCATCACAACAACAACAACAACAACAGCAGCAACCATAATATGGGATATGCCAATACACACAGCGAAAATAAGGCAAATGACCATATCTCTCCCACCCTTTCTTCTGGACAAGTACAGCCGATGGGTGTCAGTTTTAGGGTGGAATAATAATAATAATAATAATAATAATAATAATAATAATAATAATGTAAAGGAGAAGAAGAAGAAGAAGAAGAAGAAGATGAAGAAACAACAAAAGCTATAAAACAAATGAAATCCAAACTAAAAATAGAACAGCAACGAGCCATGATAAAACGATGGCAAGAAAAGCCCCTTCATGGTAAATACTGCACTAAACTAAACGCAAAAGAAATAGACAAAGAAAAATCCCAGCAATGGTTGAGAAGCTCAGGACTCAAAGCAGAAACAGAGGGATTTTTAATTGCAGCACAAGACCAAAGCCTCCCCACCAGAAATTACCAAAAACATGTAATGAAAAGAAATATTACAAGTAACTGCAGAATATGTGGAGATGGACAAGAAACAATAAATCATATTATCTCTAGCTGCCCAGTCCTGGCTAAGAAGGAATATATTCACAGACATGACAGAGTTGGAACCTACATACATTGGAAGCTATGCCAACATTATGGAATAACAACAGAAAAAAGATGGTATAGGCACACACCAGAAAAGGTCACAGAAAATGAGAAAGCAAGCATACTCTGGGATATGCCGATACACACAGATAGAGAAATTAAGGCCAACAGACCAGATATAGTTGTCAGAGATCATGAAGGAAAAAAATGCTTTCTAATTGATGTATCAATACCGGCAGATGACAATGTGTCTCTAAAAGAAATGGAGAAACTTTCAAAATACAAAGACCTGGAAATGGAGGTAACCAGAATGTGGAATCTAAAAACAGAAACAATTCCTATCATACTAGGTGCATTAGGCATGATAAAAAAATATTCAGACAAATACATAACAAAAACACCAGGACTTACAAACACATACAACATACAGAAAATAGCACTACTGGGCACTGCACACATCCTACGCAGAACACTTTCCATACAATAACCATCAGAGCATCACAACAAATCACAACACATACCCAAGGCACACAGAGCTGCGCTCGGTAGTGAAGTGAAAGCACGCTATAAAAAATAAACTACTGAATGATAATAATAATAATAATATAATAATAATAATAATAATAATAATAATAATAATAATTATTATTATTATTATTATTATTATTATTATTATTATTACTAAGGGCAGCGAGCTAGCCACAGTGTTAGTGAGTCTGAGAAAATACTTAACGACGAAAGACAATCCTTCCGGTTCTTTATACTCTGACTTCAAATTTCACTGAGATCAACTTGGATAAATTCAAGTATCTGTGAAGTAAAGGGTCGATTAAGACCTTCCTTCAAATTTGCTCGCCTATTTCTAAAACTTGAAACTATTATTGTTGTTGTTGAACGCAGCAACGTCTCTAGTGTGTGTAACAAAGTGCAAGCTGTCAATAACGAGTGAGCTAAGTAATACATTTCACTCAGGTTTTCAGGCACTGCAGAGGATTCGTGCAATTCGAAATAGCATTGAAGATGCTCTATTTTCTTATTTATTACTGACGTTTCAATACGTTTTATTACTTATTGTTCCAAATGCTCCAACAAGACCAGAAGAAGCAGCATCACAGATGGTAGCAATAACGCCAAAAATAGCAACGCTTTCTCCGTTGGTATAGTCTCCATAAGGGGACTCTGCAGTATCTCCTTAGGAAATGAAATGGCAAAATTAGAAGTCACCTTTCTATCTAAGACAATTAAGCTTCGCTTACCGAATCTATAACTTAAGTTTTAGAATTTAGAAAATTTAGAGAAAAAAAAACCTTCTTATATTATAATTGCCTTGTGGCAACCAGGAACTGCACAGGCAGAAATGGCTCAATGCCACGCATGGCAAATATTGAATATATATTAGTCTTCTTTTAGACTGAGTCCTTAGCAGTTCAATAATCAGCAGTCGTCAAACGGAGCGATGACTTCAGTCTCTTCCCCGATGTTCCCAGCAGAGCTTGATCTCTGGTGGTTAGTGGTATATATATATATATATATATATATATATATATATATATATATATATATATATATATATATATATATATATATATATATATATAGTGTTGGAAGGGAGCCAAATAATACAAGGAAACTGGGCTCGGGGTCACACTGGAGTTCGTTCTTCATGTTTTCCGTGAGTATATTGGAAGCATTCTATACTGAATCTCCTTGTCTAATGGTACTGAAATAACAGTGAGAGTAATTTTAGTGGGAGGTAACTGAGTTGCTACGTCGTCTGTGGAACAAACGACCATCTCATGGAATCCTTTCTAAGCAACTAGGAAAAGACAGGGAAAAGAAAGGTCCCGATTGTACGGCAGCAACCACAACAGAGGGCCACAAAAACAGAAGTATGCTCAGTAACAGCAAGGGGAATTGTAGATACTACAAGAGCATTTAAAGATGTATAAACCGTTTTATCCATTATGTTGTTATTGCATGTCATCCTGTTTTCTGACACTTTACACAATTAACATAATGGGTTCTTCATGCACGAAATCAGATCATTTCCACCGCAAAACTCTTTTAGAGTCATTGCAGTCTCACGTTACCTCAGTTGCCAAAGACATGTACCTCTAATTTATTTTTATTATAAAACGGTAAAGTATTTAAAGTATACAAAATTATACGTTTTATGGCAGATTTGTGACGATACTCAAGAGCAGCGAATACGATTAAACTTTTACATAGTCGTGCTAACATTAGAATATATATGCAGTCGCTCTATCTGCTATGAATAGGAAGCAAATCTTCAAATCGCACACTAACGGAATGTAAAAGTGAAGCCATCGGTTAATATATGTATTTTTGGAGCTTTTAATGAAATATGATATTCTACTTCCAGCGCAATGTTGTCACAGGGACTAACAACTTTAAACAAATTGCAAAGATTTATTAAATAAAAAATAAAGACAAATTAATAATTCATTTTTTTTTCATTTACATTATTGTGGCTTGGATGCTGTCCGCATTACGTCAGTGATACACGGCATATTATTGCAAAATTTCTCAGAATAATGAAGGTTTAACATTTAAGATTCATATTAGCTAAGATTCTGGTCGTTAATTCACATGCTTCTGAGGCCGAGAATATAACAAAAAGTTAGCATATAATTTTCCCTTTCTGTATTGGTGCCAATCCTTTGTAAGAGTACTAACATCAATCATATTCTTATTTTACATCAGATAAAAGCTGGCCGAGCAGAATTATGATTATATATTTTCGCTAATAACCAAGGAGTATGTAATGCAATCGAGGAGGATTCAGTGTGGCATTTGCCAATTTTCTAACATGTGAACCTTACACGTAGTTTATAACTTGCCTTTCATAATGATTGATATTTGTCAGTAGTGATTATCATGTATGTTATGAAACTAAAACGAGCGTGATATTTTATCGTAAAAAAATAAATTTTGCAACCACTGACAGTAGAGTCGCATTTGAGTTATCATGGCGTCTATATCTGATAATTATGAAGATGGTTCAAAATTAAGAATGGGGAGAAGAGAAGATCTGGTAACAGGTGGGTGGACATAAGTAGCCACATGGAATAGAATATAAATGTGTAATACAAATGCTATGCTATTTGTGTTCACTACATACGTTGTTTTAAAGAAATGGCAACTTATTATGTCTGCTTTTCGATAAGCTTTTTACTGAAAACTTTCTTACTACTACTACTACTACTACTACTACTACTACTACCACCACCACAACCACCACCACCACCACCACCACTACTACTATACTACTACTACTACTACAACTACTACTACTATTACTACTACAAATAATAATAATGATAATAACAATACTACTAATACTATAATAGACATTTGTAATTCTGTTGTTGCCGAAGGTAATGCTCTTATTGTTGCTGCCTTTTAAATATTTTTCAAGTCAAAAATTAAGCTGTAAAATAATTAGTAGCAGTATTATAAGGAAGCGCCATTATCGATAGAACTATTTATATTACTAATATTAATATTTCTATTAACAGTACTAGTATACAGAATAATGTTGCTACTACTACTACTACTACTACTACTACTACTACTACTACTACTACTACCACCACCACCACCACTAACACTAACAGTACTACTACTACTACTATTACTACGACTACTACCACTACTACTATAGATAATGATGATGATAATAATAATAAGACAGAATTATAAAATGAAATAAAATTAGTAGTAGTAATGATAATAGTAGTAGTACTCATAATACTATCATTATTATTATTATAACCATTATTATTATTATTATTATTATTATTATTATTATTATATTATTATTATTACTATTATTATTATTATTATTATTATTATTATTATTATTATTATTATTATTATTACTATTATTATTATTATTACTATTATTATTATTATTATTATCATTATTATTATTAAATTCATCATCGTAATCATTATTTTATTAAATTATATTATTGTTGTTAATGCGTTTTATTTTTATAATTTTCTTTCACATTTTAGCTGTTATGAATTCTTTTATCTTTCCGTGTGATTTATTTATATTTGCACGAATTCCAATCTCTTTTAACTCAATTAACTTTTCAACTTTCCACTCACACACAGACATGCACATACATACACACGCACATACACACACGCACGCAGACACACACAAACGAATATAACCGCACATACATGAATATATGTTTGTGTACATACATATGTATATAAATATATATATGTGTGAGTGTACATAAATATTATATGAACATATCTTCATATTACTAAATCTATGTATATATATATATATATATATGTATATATATATATATATATACATATATATATTATATCTATATATACTTATATATGTATGTATGTATATTATATGTATATATATATATATATATATATATATTATATATATACCCAAATACATATGTGCAAGTGTGACTTTGGTCTATATCTGAATACATTTATAAATGAGTATGAACGATATATATTTATAAATATGCATAGTCTTATATATATACAGACACACACATGCACATATATATATATATATATATATATATATATATATATATATAATATATATATATATATATATATATATATATATATATATATATACACATACATGCATACATACATACATGCATACATACATACAGATATGTCTGTGTCTCTGTGTCTGTCTGTGTCTGTGTATATGAATATGTATGTATATGAAACAGGAACTTCCTTGTTGCAAATCTTCCATTCATATTTTTATTGGAGTTTATATCTTTTTACTGTACATATACTTTTGTTTTATATTTTTGTCTCTCCTTTATTTTATTTCTGCTGATTTGTTTTCTTTACGGCATATCATTTAATAACTTCTTTTTTTGATTATTGGTTTGTCTTTGATGGTCCTCAACTATGGTACCCTGATATAATCACATTGTCTAATTGAATCTTCCTATCTTTCGGCACTCAGCTTTATTTATATGGTATTTTATTATTTATACTGTATCTTTTTCATGAGTTCTACCCGTTTTTGTTCACTGTTTTTCTTCTTTCCCACAAGTACTTTGAATGGAGTGTTTCTTTTATTTCAGTGGCTTGAAAAAGAAATAAAAGCACAGAAAATTCCATGACGATAACTAAAGTCTCCTTAACTTTTTTTTATTTCTTAATGTATAAACTTTTTTGTTTTCGAATTCTGGAAATTTCTTTTTGTGTTTTCTCAGTTGGCGTTGTTGCAGCACAATCTATACTTTGGGTGCAATTATCTTGTGTCTCATTTCGTATGAATAGTTATTTTTTATTTACATCTCTTTTCATAATAGCCAAAAAATATTTAGAAAATCATTGATTACATTTATCCTGCATTTAAGACATTAAAAAAAAAATTCTGCAATCTTATAGGAAACGTTTGCAACAAAACCACTTAGCATACACGCAAAGCTACACTTACATACACGAATATAAAATATATGTGTATGTAAAATTGTGGTGACGTTTGGACGACAACTGATGGGTAGAACACAATTGTGTTGTTTTCTTACTGTCTTTTTCGTATATTTCTTTGTGAACACTCCTACCTATTTTTCCATATGAATGGGTGAGAGGGTGTCGGTGTTGGTATTTGTCGTTGTAGGTGTGTGGGTGTGGGTTTGGGTGTGTACATGTGTCTGCATGTATGTGCGTGTGTGTGCATGTACTAACTTAAAAACCCATATTTCATGTAAATTTTGGAAATTAAAACCCATAAACCCATCATTGCTAAAAAAACAAATCTGGGTGGAAAACCCCTCAGTGGCATCCCTGTAGTCTATATATTTAGGCTATACGCACAAGCACACACACACATATACACATATTTATACATACATACCTACATATATACACATACAAGCATATATATATATATATATATTATATATATAACGTTTAGATAAAATTTAAATATGTCGACCAAAGAATGCTCCAGGCCTTATCTAACTTCATAGCACCAACTGATAGGATTATCTAAATCCTTTTAAAGTCAAGTTTTGTGGTATCATGGTCTGTTCGAGTAGGAA
Organism: Octopus sinensis; assembly: GCF_006345805.1. Taxonomy (NCBI): domain Eukaryota; kingdom Metazoa; phylum Mollusca; class Cephalopoda; order Octopoda; family Octopodidae; genus Octopus; species Octopus sinensis. The sequence continues at coordinate 17,687,431 of NC_042998.1, forward strand.
GCTCTTGTTGAGTGATTATAGGTGGTTTGTCTGATATTCCTTGAAGAAATTTGTCCAGATTCCGTTTAAAGGTGTTGGGATCCTTTTTCTCTTTGATCAATTTTGGGACAATGTTAAATAGGGCAGGGCCTGCTAAGAAAAAGATATGGTGTTGCAGTGTATTTATATGTTGTGATCCTGAATTGGGTAGTATACGTATGCATCGTGGTCCTAGCCTTGGATGAATTTTGAAGCTAATGTTGAGGTCGTCTGGGTAATGTTGGTGGTATATTCTCCACATCGTATCACTCGAGGCGGCGCTGGAGAGAGTAGAGTTTCAATGCTTTAAGGCGGTCCCAGAAATCGAGATCAGTTAATTTGTTTAGGGAATGCCTTCTTGGAGGATTCAGTTTTCGAGGTGCATTGTTTTGTATTGGGAGACCACAGGGAGAAGCAGTATTTGAGTGTGGCCGTACAAAGGAGGAGAAAATTTGGAATGCTGACACCTTGTTCTCTGGACCTGAATGTTCTTAGAATCCAGGAGTTCATCCCATGAGGTATATCTACCTTATTGTTGATGTGGACACTCCAACTGAGACTGTTATCAACAATTACTCCTAGGTCCCTGATATTATTAGATGCTGTGAGACGTTTCCCTAAAGTAAGAGAGTAAGTTTGTAGCATAATCTTTTTTCCAAAATGCTTCAGCTCAAATCTTCCCTTGGTTAATTAAATTTTATTTTTGTCTGCCCATTGACTCACCACATGTAGATCAAACTGGAGTTGAGTTCGGTATTCTTCTTCATTGATGATTTTCTGAAGCTTATGGTCATCAGCAAATATTTTCCCTTTGCTGTGTTTTACGACGTTGGAAAGGTCGTTTATATAGATTATAAAGAGGAGCGGGCTCAAAACAGTCCCCTGAGGAACACCACTAGTGAATTTTGCTGGGCTTGAGTGAACTTGAGTGAACTCCATCGATCACAACATATTGTGTTTTGTTCGCAAGAAAATACTCAATCTAGTGTAGATGTTTTAAACGGATTCCAACATTTTCTAATTTTGAGAGTAAGATACTATGGTCAACTCTGTCGAACGCTTTACTGAAGTCAAGATGTATGACAGAGTTCGGACCTAATCCCAAGGCTTTAAATAATTTGAGAGGTACTATTAATACAATATTGCTTATTTATGTAATTATCTCTAATATGATTTTTAAGATATAACTTTTCAAACTTTTTACTCTCTAACACACACACACACACGTATATATATATATATATATATATATATATATATATATTATATATATATATATATATATATATATATAAAGGGAAAGTTTACGAAAAAAAACAAAAGACGAAGGCAGGTGGAGTACAAACAAGCAAATGTATAAGTATAGCGCTCAGGAATAGAAAAAGTCTTTTACGTTTCGAGCCTACGCTCTTCGACAGAAAGATACACAGAAAAAAAAAACTAGGAGAGAAACAAGGAGAGAAAAAAT
>NC_042998.1:17693916-17711416 GCF_006345805.1 Octopus sinensis
TATATATATATATATATACATTCAAAATGTGACCGTTGCCGATTTTTTTCCTTTGTCTTCCCTTCTCTGGATCTTTCCTTCTCTTATGTTTCCGACGAAGAGCTCCGCTCGAAACGTTAATACAATATTTGTTCCACGTCCTCGCGTTGTTGTGTTTTCTCTTTGTGTTTTCATGTTTGGATTAACTATATATATACATATATATATATACATATATATATATATATATATATATATATATAATATATATATATATATATATATATAATATACATATACATATATGTATGCATCTATCTATATATTTGATATTATTCATATATATAAATAATAATAATAATAATAATAATAATATAATAATAATATCAATAATAATAATAATAATAATAATAATAATAATAATTAATAATAATAATAATAATATTAATAATAATAATAATAATAATAATAATAATAATAATAATAATAATAATAATAATAATAATGCGCTCAAAATTGATTGGATGGCATACAATTCAAGATGTTAATACGTAGCGAAAGAGAGAAATTAAGAAAATGAATACCAAGATCAGAAAAATGTTGACACCGATAGGCTGTACTTGTCCATAAGAAAAGGAGAAACAGGTCTGATCATTTGTCAACAGTTATCGAAGCAGAGGAAAACAGCCTGGGGAGGTATATGAAACACTTGAAGACGGCCGTCATCAAAACTGAAAATTGTGTCACTAAAGAAAAACTTAAACAAAAAAATGAACAAAAAAAGAAAAAGCAAGGGAGGAAAAGAAAATGTACTATCAGTTTGTAAGAGATGTGGATGCCAAGACAGATACAGACGACCGGTAGCTATGGATGAGGAGGATTGACGTAAAGATAGAGACAGAAGCACTCATATGCACAACTCAGGAACAACCGTTAAGGACCAGTTATATGAAGAGAAAAGTATAAGACACTACTGATAGCGACAAATGCAGAATGTGTGGTGAGTAGGGTGAAAGAATGCGGCACATCGTTAGTGAAAGCCCGAAATTTACACAATGCGAATGCAAAAGATGCCATGACAATGTGGCAAGAATGATCCATTGGAAGCTCTATGGAAATCACGGTCTACAACGAGCAAAGACGTTGTATGAGCAAACTCCAGAAGAGGTCACCGAAAATGAGAATTGCCAAATCCTGTGGGATTCAATGATCCAGTGAGAGCACCCGACCAGACATCGGAAACTGGACATTAGTGTGGTGAACAAAAAGATAAGAACAAATATGATAATTGACGTAGCATGCCCCGGTAACAATAAGATCAAAGTAAAAAAAAAAACTAAAAAACAGAAAAACTAAACAAGAATGACGATTTGGAATTGGAAATACGAAGTTTGTATTCAATGAAGAGAGTACACGTGATGGTAATATTAATTAGCGCACTTAGAAGTATCAGCACTCAGCTACCAACATGGCTGTAAAAGATCGGTGCAAGTGTGAAGGTAGAACACCCACAAAAGTCAGCATTGCTTGGAACTCGAAGAATTCCTCGCAGGGTTCATGAAGCATGACCAGTAAACAAGTGTCACCTGAGTCTGATAGCAGACACTTTCCATCATACCCGGCAAAAATAGGTGTGAGTTTTCGTATAATAATAATAATAATAATAATAATAATGATAATAATAATAATAATAATAATAATAATAATAATAATAATAATAATAATAATAATAATAATAATAATAATAAGATACCTGTTGTCATAGGTGCCCTGGGAATGATAGCGAAACGGACTGATTGCTACCTAACTCAGATATCAGGAAACCCCAAAATGGCAGAAATTCAAAAGATAGTGCTCATGGGAACTGCTCATATCCTACGCAAAATACTCTCTATGTAATCCCAAGGTTTAAAACAAACTTTTTTTGTTTATTTATTTCTATTTTTTTTTTATTATTTTTTTTTTTTTTTTTTTTTTCTTATTTTTATGTATTAGACATTCACTAGTACAACACCAAAAAAAAAAAACCCATATATATGGCACAGAACTTCCAACCTGTTGTCTCTTGAGGTCTCTGGGTGAGACTTGGAGCCAACTTGTACAGACATAAAGCAAAAGTCAAACATAGAATAATAATAATAATATAAATGTGTACATATATATATATATATATATATATATAATATATATGTGTGTGTGTGTGTGTGTGTGTGTGCGCGCACAAAGAAGTAAGTAAGTACGTATTTAGTTATGTATAAACTATCAGTTTTTTTATCTAATCAGTTTTAGGAAGCAAACTAAAATGTAGACATGCTATATACGCATGATCAATATATAAATTGCAGCACGGTTGTGCTAACCAATGTGAGAGCCCAGGAGACAAATCACGATACTGAAGAAAAACAAATTTTTAATGAAGACGATTGGAATGCCCTTGTCAGATATATAATGTCTGTAACAAGAAAACAGTATCTCTAAACTCAAGACTGAAGGAAGACAATTTACATGTAAATTACTTTCGGAAGCGAACGTTTATTTGGTTAAAAGGATTTCTTCTTATTTACTATAGCTATTGTATCAACAACATCCCATTAACGTGCCCTCAGAGATATGTAACACTTGACAGATGCCTCTTCAATGATTTATCAGAAACATGCTTGGAGCAGTCCCACATGACAATAGAAATATATGATGTCTTGCAACCCCATTGACTTATTGGTTCTAAAATAAACATATGATAATATTCTACACAATCCGAAACTGTTATAATATACAGGATATCTATAATGATAATAAATTGGAAATATCTCAATATACTGGAATAAACAAGGTCGGCAGTAGAGTCTTAATTGTTTATTCGATGCTGTCAAGATTGTATTAAACGTAATCTTGATTTCATATTCGTATTTTTATTCTTAATATAAACCTGAGTTTATATTGATATATAACTGAATTTAAAATTCATCACAACCAGTTAAATGTTTGCGTTTGTCTTCGCCTCAAGCAATAAACAATTATTTGTAAAATTAATAATCAAATCTAGAAATTCAAAAACTAGGCACACAAGAGTAAGAAATAAGATCAGATTTGGAATTTCAATCCGGTGTATATTGGGAAAATGCAAATCGGATGAAAGCAACGAAAGAATTGTTTGCTCACCGATAATATCGATCGGTACGAATTTTGTACAGAAGTCCCTGAAATTTAGTACATATCATAGGTTTATTTGTAGAAGACTATTTGCTTGTACTACAAACTTGTCTGCTTCAATTATAGTATTCCTAGAATCTTCGAAAACTGGATAGCATGATATATGTTTTACTGTCCTGAAAGTATAAAATCAAGACGCCATTTTCAAGCAAAATGCTAATAATTATCTTACGCGGAAATATAAAAAGTGTTATGGTCTACATAGCCATAAATAATCAATGCCGAAATGAACATTTCCTAAGTACTTCTAACCTACGTATATAAACTGATACTATAAACGATTGCCTGAGAGGGAAAAAAAGATTCTGGTATAAAATATATAAAAGAGAAATTGATTGACAAAATAATGCGGAGTTACTATTGTAGTTTGAGCATACACCGTTCTGAGAGCATAATTTATCTACTGTTGCATATCATTTTAATGTTTTGCGGATTTAGTTGCGTATTTCGAATAAAATAAAATAGGTTTTATGGTTAGATATAAAACTCTAAGCTGTCATTAATATATTATTTATTTCGCCGTTGGTTGTGATACGATAAAAACTATTAGACCGTATTGAGGATTTGCTTTATCATAATTAACAGATTACTTTAATCCTCTTACATCAAGAATAAAAAAAAAGGAAACATCTATCAAGTGAAAATTTTTGTATTCATTTTTTGTCTTTTGAATCTATACACAAATTAAATATCTTATGCACAGAAATGATAGTAAAGAATTATTTTATGTTCACAGGAAGTTTAAACTAAAGAAATTACTTTAAATACACCTATATAGACATACACCCACAGATATATATGCATACATACATATATGTATGCGTGTCTATATACACGCACGCGCACGCACACACGTATACATATACAAAAATATACATATAAATAATTACTCATGTATATATGTATATATATATATAGAAAGAGAGAGACAGACAGACAGACAGAAATACGGAGAGAGATACACATACATATGCACAGGCACACGCACACACACTCGTACGCACACAAGCACACACACATATATATATGCTTAAACATACATGTGTATGTAGTTGATTTTTTATTAGTTCCGTCCTCCCTCTCTTTTGGTGAGAGTAATGTTGTGGCCTTAATCATTAGCAAAACCTACACGTATGTCTTGTACGTGTGGGTTACCCATCTACGCATCTAAATATCTCTCAGCGCTATCCCTTTACTATTTTTACTTCTCAATGAGTAGCTCAATGTCATATCGCTCAGTCATCTCGTGTTAACGAAGCACTTTTAGTCCTGTTCGCAATCAATCGTTATTGTGCCCTATATTTGAGATGTCTTCCTTCTACCTGTTTTCTTCAAGCTAATTACTAACATGTCGTTACCCAGTCATGAATGATTGATGCGACCCCTCATTTCACCTTAAATTGTCTCAGCCGCACATCACCCATACGTTAGCTGTACACAATACGGCTTCGATACACATGAACATCGAAGACATTCTCCAGTGAAACTATGGCATGTATGCATTTTCAAAAGACAAAATTCACTAACGCTAGAAAATACCGTTGCACATCACTTAATTATGAACTATAGTATTCAACCACAAAGGTATTATTCGTAGGTGACAAAAAATGTCTGGTTGTACAGAAGTCTCTATTTCCTTTCATATACTGGAACTGAGTGCAATCGGATGAGGGTTAGTCTTGTCTATGTTCTTGGTTTTCTCGGAAACGCTACACTTAGCGTATATCGAGCGATCAAGGTAAATTTCTGAGATGGTTAGGAAGCAAAGATTCCTTTCTTGTAATACCAACTTACTAGTGAATAGGAAGGAAAACGTACTTTATTGAAAATAAAGGAAGCTTTGTTTCCTAGTCAGATCGGAAATGACTTGTCTTGTCTTGGTATCTAGTGCTGATAAAGAGACTAAACACGTTGCGAATGAATCGTAGTTTTCAATTTTGTCCTAAGAGAGAATATTTTCTCAATGTCAAGTGGCAGTGAAATCCTGAATACGTAGAAATAGTTCTCAATTATTTGAGCTGGTCTTAAATTTGTATACTTTCCTTTACTTTTTCGTGCAGCTACAGTTGAATTGGCTTCTATATGCTCGCCAATTTGTGCAACCAGTATATACTTACTAATTTAATATAAAGAAAGAATTGCTTCCTAATCAGCTTAAAGTTACTTCTCTTGACGCACATATATACATATATATATGTGTGTGCGTGTATGTGTGTGTGTGTGTGTATGTGTGTATTTGTGTGTGTGTGTGTGTGTGTGTGTTTGTGTGTGTGTATGTGTGTGTTTGTGTGTGTGTACGTATATGCATACATATACATACATATTGAATTGCTAAAATGAATTGAATTCTTAATAGATTTACGTATCATTGCATTTATATTGGCGTTAGTGGATTGAAAATTATTGAGGCTATTAGTTAAAAACTTCCATGGCATATTATACTGCATGGATTTGCATTTTAGTGCTAGATATAACTAAATCATTGTAGAATATGAAATCATGATGTAAGGTTTAGCTAAACATATCCTACATGCATACTATGTATATGAACTATAAATAAATGCATAAGAAACAAATTTAAATAACTATTTCACTATTAGTCACAGGATTCCGAGAAAAATGGTTCTCTGCAACTTCTTGCTGAACAACCTGCAGTAAATACTGTTGATTTTTTTTTTCTGCAATTCTAACGCTGCTGTTATTGTAGAGCACTTATTATACGTTAAATCTGATTTTTTAATAACCATCATCCTAAAATTATCAAGCGGCATTATCAAGTATAATAAATTAAACATTACTACCTATGTTCCTTCAGGGACAAAATCGAAAATATTTGATTGCTGTTATCTTAAATGTGTGTAAGATAGGAACGGTATGCGACCTTAACTTGCCCAAAGCATAACAAACATCTTGTGCAAATTTATGCAATCAATATATCCATGTACAGTGAAGAGCTTGGAGGCAGATTTCTCTTAAAATAGCATATAAATAGTGATGACAATGTATTGTTATTTCTATCATATTTCATTTCTAGAATTTTAACGAGTATAAATGTTATGAAATAGAGACGTTTTTCTCTTTTCTTAATAAAAATCAATAATATACAAACAGTTATAACCCTTAATATTTAAGTAATTTTTATCTCATGCAGAAAATTCGAACACAGAATTCATCTTGTGCGAAAACCGGTGACGTCAAGAAACGCTGTATGACGTCAAGCCATATAACAGTTGTTGGTTATTACGAAAATAGATTTGAAACAAATATCCAACTAAGACTGTGGTCGATTGTGTTTGAGAGAGGAAAGCAAAGTTTTCCAAATCAAAAGTACTGCGTTCGTTTTGTATCTTTTTTTTTTCTTTTTCGCGTGTAATTTATCTCTCGTGGTGTAATTTAGATGTTTAAAAATGCCATTAATTTTGAGAGATGGCAAATCAATCGTATAAATTTGAATAATTAAAAATGCACTTAACTAGTATTATGTTAGTTACGTTAAAAGGGTTAGGAAACCTCATAATAATAGCAGAAATCAATATGGAATATCGACGATTTCCATTTGGAATAGGCTTTGTAAAATTGTTCCAAAATTCTTTCCATTTGACATTTCATTGAAACTAGCCAATAGTGTTGTGGAAACTCTGGCAAGTATAAAGAAATATATTAATTTTCTGCAGGATAGGAGGGAGTTAATAATAAATCATTATAATTTGCCTCAGCCTTTCAACATATTATATAAACACAGCCAGTTTAAGCTTCCATAATTTCGTAAAGCATGGAAGCCCTAAAAGTATTTGCACAAATATCAAGTTAAAATTTGAAGACACACAATAAGATAATTATGAATATGAACTATATATAAAAGGAAGTTATTTATTCAACTATTAATATAAAAGCAATACGTTAAAAATTGCATGAACATGAATTCAAATATCAAATAGAAACTTATCTCAGAATATATAATGAATATAATGAATCACATACTTCGTAACATCTATTTTAAACAGTACTCTAACCTCTTGCAACAGAAATGTAGATGCAGACAGAATCTTTCTATCTGCTTCTACAATGTCATATTTTCGGTTTTATTTATTGCTTTTTTTTTTATAAATAGTGGAAACTCCATCCCAGCCGTAATTTTGATAGTGAGAAAACAAGTATGCAAACATAAAATTCAAACGAAATCTTTACTTGTTATGATCCCATCATTAAGCGTTCCTTACCGACAAATAAGCTTAGCAAAATCACCGGAATTTTGTCGGTTAGTTACTTGTGTTCCTCAATTTATATATATATATATATATATATATATATATATATATATATATATATATATATAATATATATATATATGTATATATTAACCACGATCAAAATTACATGAGATGAGCCTTCGTCATATTCACAAGTTTTTCTTCAATAACCTATTTTTAAACTTTAATGTTTAATTCATATTACAAAGTACATATATACAAAATATATTAAATGTATCTAGGCACCATCCTTTAAAACTGACTGGAGATATTTCTTTCACTCTCACAAAAGTAATGAGAAACGTTCTTAAAAGTTTTTCTTTTTTTTTTTAGCACAGTGGTTTTGAGAAAACAAGTTTTGAGATTTTTTCCAAACAGCAATGTGTGGAAATGGGAATCGATTTTCATCAGATTTTATAGGATTTTACCTGGTTCAGTAATTTTACTGCGACCATGCAGGGAATTGACCTTCAACAATTTTAATCGAACGAATCGATTCAAGTACTTATTTTAATTCCTGGTATATATTCTATAGGCGTCTTTTGACGAACGGCTAGTTTACAGGGCATCAGCAAACCAACACCGGTTCTCAAGCGGTGGTGGGTGACAAACATGACACAAAGATACACACATACACACGCAAACATAGATAGAGATGGTTGAATGACTGGCTTTTTTTTTTCAGTTTCTGTTTCTCAAACTCAAACACAAGGCTCTGGTCGACCCGAGTCTATGGTAGGATGCACTTGAAAATGTGCCACACAGTGGGACTGAACCCAGAACTATGTGGTTGAGAAGTAAACTTCTTACCATACAGCAACGCCTGCGCCTATGTAATAATTTTAAAATACTTTAGTAAATGACTTATCTCACATAAATTGTACAGGAAAATAAAATAAGAAACGATTATTACTATAACTGTTTGAAAGGTATCATGTTGTCTCCACAGTAAGAAACATAGCAGCCAGGATATGATTTCAGGTAAAATGCCAAAACAAAAATAACGCATAGTAATCATTAGCTCAGTTGGCTAACTGTGCAACAGAAGTTTATGAAGATATATGTAATCAAACAACAAATTTACAAAATGTACTATACTATACGTTTAATAAGAATTATAAATTATTTGGTGAGATTTTAAACTAACTAACAATACTTACTGCATTTTAACCGCATAGTCTACAACGAACGGTATGTAAGTAGTTTTCAGAAAGTAAGGTGATGTCGATGGCATTCGTCCACGAGCACCAAATAAATTCCTGATATTAAGAGAGAAGAGAGAAAACGTCGATACGGGAGGATCAACACGTATACCTAAGACGAAAACAAATTGGGTTAATTATGAAAAACTCTATGATTGTAGTATTGAATGTATTGTAATGATTTCCTATAATACTATACGAAAGGAAATTTAATTAAAGAGCAGAGTCGATTAATTCGACACCAGTACCATTTTCTTGCCAAATATATCAACACACGCGATATGAAACGCACATTGCAAGTGATTTTGTGTAGAAATGCAATTGTTCTTCACTATAATTATTTTAAATAATAATTTTTGAAGTAAAAATATAAAGATTGGTGGCGCTGTTACGAAGTTACATTTTGCAGAGCATAGGTAAGACAGTTTTAAGCTAACTGTTTATGGACGTCGACGATACGAAAGATTGACCTGTGTGTGTGCGCGCGCGAAGATGTGTGTGAATGTGTGCGCATGTGTGTGTGTGTATATGTGCATACTTTTGTATGTATATATATATATATATATATATATATATATATATATTATATATATATATATATTATATATATATATATAATATATATGCATGTATGTATATATATATATATGTGTGTGTGTGTATGTATGTCTACATGTATATTATATGTATGTATATAGACATATCTGACATATCTATCAGTCTATATGTATGTAGTACGTATATTCATGTGTGTTTGAATGTATGCTGTCTGTACGTTTAGCAATTATAAAAGAAAGTATAATATTAATACGCTCTGCGTATGAAAGCAAATGGGATTTCATATACAAGAGTAAATTTATATTTATAATACTATTCAGGTATTTCTATCGTATATCAGTATTTATTCCAAGTTATAGAGGGAGTCTAAAAGTCACAACTTCCTGTATTACTCGTCTTGTCTCTGTAACTATACATAATCGATAGGCTACTAACATTTAGTTTTGATGTAATCATTATTGTCACTCATCAGACACCTAACTTGGTGCAATCCACAAATGTAAAACTTTGCTTTATTATAAGCACAGAAAATACATTCATCAGTAAAACCAATGACGAGAAATATACGTGTCGTTTGCACTATATGTATATATATATATATATAATATATATATATATAATATATATATATATATATATATATATATATATATATATATACATACATATGCATTCATATATGCATATAACGCACGCACAATCACAGACGGACAGGACAGCACTACGTGAGAGTTAACTGTTTTGGTCACGAAGCATTAACACCTAACATGTCAATTAGTATCCTAAGAAATATGTATATTCTATATTTATACATCGATATATATATGTACATATGTATATACATATATATATATATATATATATATATATATATATATATATATATATATATATATACATCGATATATATATATATATATATATACATCGATATATATATATATATTATATATATATATATATATATATGCATGTACGCATGCGTGTGTATGTATATGTATATATAAGATAATTTGCTAATGAGACACCTTATGTGTTAAGGTAAGGTGTCTCCCTGGCTGGTCAAACACCTGACTTTGCTTGAGTGTACTCCTTCTCTGTAAAACTCTACAGATTCATGAAAAGAAACTTATATAAAATAAACAAAGCCAATGAAGTATGCACTCCATGGATCCTCACCTTGCTAAGAATAATTTCTAAATTTCATGAAATAACATTCCCAACGCGTTATTGAGTCGAGTTGGATCTAAGCAACGGGAAACTGTCTCATATTAATGAAATTACTTTTACTGTTAATATTTCCTCAAAGTCTCATTATTTTGCATTGCTGACTTTTCGTGCGAGTATTTTGATTACCAGTTTCACTACCATCAACATGCAGGGAAAGATTAACATACTTTTTTGATAGTGAGACAACTAAAGCTTAAGAAAGGTATCAATAACTAGAATGTTTAACTAATAGATTTTGTTTGTTTATTCTGACCGTTTTCGCACGAACGCAAGCAGAGAAGAAATGCATAATCCTGTATCTACCATTACATCTATCTATATATCTATCTATCTATCTATCTATCTATCTATCTATCTATCTATCTATCTATCTATCTATCTATCTATCTATCTATCTATTGATTTATTTATTTAGGTAGATACATACATATTTACACACACACACACACACACACACATACACACATATATATATACATATATATAGTACATATGTGTTTATATTGATAAGTGTGTGTGTATGTGTGTATGCATATACACATGTCTGAGTGTATGTATATACACATATCTGTGTGTGCATGTGTGTGTGTGTGTGTATTCGGGTAGTTATGAACTTTTGCCGCTTAAACGCATAAACAGGCATATCTCGGACAATTTCTACTACATACGTACAAACATATATAGCTCGTATAGAGGAATACCTATAAACTTATTTACATATATAAATAAACGCACAAATGCCTGCAAGCACATATCTGAATGAATTAACAGAGAAATATAAAGAAGTACACGTTTTAAAAACGCATACCTTTTCGTGTAACGAAGTTTTCCTGATGTTGGTGTTACATATTTTCAGATTTTGTAAGTTTATATATATTCAGCTTTTGCTAAATTAATTTTTTTTTAATGAAATATGTATATCCATATACTAGCATGCTTAAATTTAATACTAGGTTATGGTTGGACATGTTTAGCATTCACTAATATATATTTGTTGTAAGGCTGCTAAGCATCTTGACCGGCAGGCTCACGATTCTGGCATTTCGTTCTGGGTTCAAATTCTTCTGAGGTTCACTTTGACTTTCATCGTTTCGTGGTTGATAAACTATGTACGAGTTAAGCCCAAGATTTGTTTTAATCGATTTGGCCCCTCACCCAAAACTGCTGGCCTTGTGACACGAATTTGAAGCCAGTACATATTGGCATTTTTTGAAGATTGACGTCTTTTTTTTCTCTTTTAGTTTCAGAGAATTTTGATGTTACTGAAAAATAATTTAGTCATACTTATATATTTTAGTACTTGTTATATAGAGAACACATGAAGTGGTTCCAATATAGTAAGTGGCAGTTAGTGACCGCAGTAAAGGCATTTGCCGTTAATCATACTCAAAAGCATGTCTATCAACGTGTGCGGGATATCACTTTCTCACACTTTAGAAAATGATAAATAACATATTTTAATAAAACAATGTTAACCTTTTAACATCTGGGATATCGTCCTTAAGTGTTACTTGTCAAAAACTTGAAGTATTGTCTTTTGATAGAAATCATGTGAACTCCTCTGACTTACATTCCTGTCTATTTATAGTTAATTTAGTTTCCCTGGTATCGGTAACCTTATAGTTCACGTCATAAATTACAGGTTGTCATAGGAAGCGAACATTCGTAGATACGGTAAGAAACATTTTTTTTTAAATGTTAGCATGTTAGGTATAAGCATGTTGTGAGAAATATTCATATGACAGGGCTGAGTAGAATAACAGTCCACCTGAAATTTGAGTTTTTAATAAATTTATTTCTTTTATTTACCGTGTATCAGTAGTACGAATATGTGTTTGTGTGTGTATATGAGATTCCGCGTCCGCGCGTTTATATGTGGGTGTTCCAAATCTGTGATATTAGCAAAAGATAAAAGAATTCAATGCGTGGCTTATAACTTACATCTACAGCTCTAAACATAAATTCATAACCATTTCTCTTTTATATTTCGTTATTATTCATTGGATTGAACACGATTTATCGATATCTGGATTTTATTGAACATTCAATAACATACGAAGAGCTTAGTTTCCTAAAATTTGTATCGCAAATTGTCCTTTGGTACAATATCAAAACACCGTAATTCATCCATTTGGGTTAAGCCGCACGCTGTTCGAAATACTGACATCGATTTTGGCAGTATTTTGAACTACCTAAGGTAATGAGATATTTCCTACTTTGTATGTTAAACTCGATATGCATGAAATCACATCCACGTGATTACACGCAAACTTGCACACACATGCACACACACATACATACACACATACACACGCACACATTTATATATTTATAAATACACACAGATATATATTTATGCGTAAAATATATGTGTGTGTATGCACCTTGGGCAAGTGTCTTCCACTATAGCCTCGGGCCGACCAAAGCCTTGTGAGTGGATTTGGAAGACGGAAACTGAAAGAAGCTCGTCGTATATAGGTATATATATATATATGTTTGTGTGTGTGCGTGTATGTTTGTGTGTCTGTGTTTGTCCCATCCAACATCGCTTGAGAACTGATGCTGGTGTGTTTATGTCCCCGTCACTTAGCGGTTCGGCAAAAGAGACCGATAGAATAAGTACTGGGCTTACAAAGAATAAGTCGAGTTGCTCGACTAAAAGGCGGTGCACCAGCATGGCCGCATTCAAATGACTGAAACAAGTAAAAGAGTAAAAGAGTATATGTGCGTGTGTGTGTGTGTGAGTGTGTGTGCAATACGGGCAGTAGTAGCTGTGGTAAGAAGCTTGCTTCCGAACATGCGTCGGGTTATTTGTTGAGTTACTTAAAAAATGTACTGAGACCTTAACGGGTCTGAGTTGTCGTCGTCGGAGGAGGAGCTGGTAAGGGCAGTCATAAAGATGGACGGATTGTTGAAGGCAAGGAGATTTGCTGAAGCCACGGAGGTGAAGCTAAGGGAGATGGTCTTGGCTAGTCTGAAGGAGTATAAGAAGATGGCTCAGAAGATGGACGGTGACATGAAGTTGTCGCTCCCCAGAGGAATTATGAAGCGGATGGAGAAGAGAACGATTACCTATAAGGTGTACTCATTGAAAAGAAAAAAGGTGGAGGCAGAAGTGGAAAAGGCGCTGAGGGAACGATCACAGGAGATAATGTTCATAACCAAAGGAAAAATATATTGGACAATGGTCGTCCAATTTAGAACAGTAGAAGAGGCGAGGAGGCTGGCGAGTGTGGCTGTGAAAACAGAGGAAGTAGTGCTTCTGCCCACATATCTTGGAAGAAAGACTTCCAAGGTGAGAGTAGAAGCAATCCCGCCGGATTTAGAAGTGGATTGGGTAGAAGCAGCTGCCCCTGTTGAAAGCGATGAGAAGGTGGTTGTCCTCCAAGCCACAGAAACGGAAGAAGGATGGTGGAAAGGAAAAACACTTGAACTCATTATTCAGACGGAGGAGGTTTCACTGGAGAACTTGGAAGAGACGGGGACGTTGGGGAAATCGTGCTGAGGGTGTGGGTAGAGGGCAGAGTACCACGTTGTTTTAAATGTGGCCAAAAAGGTCACATTAGAGCATACTGCCCTCTACAGAGGACAATGGTTGAGGAAACAGTTGTGGAGATGGAAGAGAAAAGAGAGGAAGAAAAGACAGACGGAGGAAATGAGGAAAAGAAGGAAGAAAGGAAAGTTTCAGAGAGCAAGAGGACAAAGAGAAAAAAGAAAAAACATTGAGTATGATGTGGCACCCCAATTCAACTCCATCCCACCCAAGACCACTCAGATCCACCCTCCCCATACACACACCAAACCCACCCACCCCATTTTCGCACAAGATAAGGTGATACAGAACGAAAAAGTGATTGACGCTCCACTGACCGTGGAGGTAGAATAAAGAGATGAGGCACAACAGAAGACAGGCACCAGTGTCTCGAGAGGGAGGAGGAATCGTGCCAGTTGGGAAATGGTGGAGACAAAAAGAGCAGAAGTGGGGGAGAAAGACACATATGATAAAAAATGACCCCAACCCACATCCACACGGCGTCACTCACACCCGCTCTACCCCAACCACTCTTTAGAGACACCAACCCTTCCTATGTCCAGTCCCACAAAAAAACAAAACAATAGCAACATACAGGAGCTCAAAATTTCCCCACCCTTGACCGAAAATGAAACATATGTAAATATGTTTTATTATATGACAGAGAAAAGGAAAATCTTGATAACGAGATAAACTCGTGGAATGGAATTATTAAGGTGGATTTAACAAAAGTGAGGGGCTTGCCCGGGCATTTGTGCTTTGTTATGGCAGACGCAGGGTACCTTGTAAAATTAACAGATTACGAGGAAGACTGCGATTATGAGTGGTGGACCAAGAGGATAGATACTTGAACAATGGCCGAAACGTTGTGTTAACAACAAACAAGGTGAGGACAAATATCCGTCAAATGTAAATAATGTAAATAATGCAAATAGTTAACCTTTATCGTTTATGGAAAGCATGAAAAATATCGTAGCAACGATATCTTAACAAAGTACATATTGTAGCTATATTTCTTGCTAGATTTCTGTCATAGTGTAGGTTACTGTTTTGTACGTAATATATGTTTGTTTCAAATAAGTTACTATAAACATGATTTTATTTCGTAATACCACTCGGCAGGCTAACAAGCAAACGGTGGAGCGAATGAAGGAAGAAGGGAGACGGACCAGAAGCCGCTCATTCAGAAGCTAATGGAGATCTTTCTTCGAAGACCTCAAACACACATGGAATAATTCCATAGGAACAGCAAAAACTGCGGCAGATCGACCACTCTGGGAGATGCCCGCTACCTTATGCATTTCATGCGCTGGGGTGACCTAAGGTTTACTTAAGATCTAGTTATAGACAGGTTTTTACTAGAATACATGCGCATGTGTGCGTATGCGTGTGGTTGTATGCAGCTGTATATATTTATAATGTTGACCGTTGTGCGATCATTTTAACATAACACATGAACGCTAGTGAGCTGGGTTTTCAATAAATTTTGATTAAATATTCAATGCTACATCATTTCCAAACATACGATACATCCGATTACTTCGGCTGCAAGTATCAAGTAGAATGTTTGATGCTGTTAGTATTTAACTTCTTCGTGAAACTGTAATATAATATTCTGTCAGAGAACTAGTATAATTGAAAGTAGCATAAGTTTATAGATAATGATACAAGCTTTCTAAATCAGTGCAAATGTCATAAATATTAAGTTTGGCTACGTTTTACGTGCGTTACTGAGGAACATTAACCCTACTATAATATAATTTGCTGAGAAAAAGTATCAATTTACATTAAATACGTTGGGAACAGTAGCCCCTCAGGAGGTAGACGTAATCGCTTCCAACTAATAATTATCTGCATATATTAACAAGCAATGATTCGCAACGCATCAATTTACTGAATTTAGTTTAGAGAATACCTAAAATCCATCAAAGTTAAATTTTATTTAGAATTAGTAGACATTATAGCAGATCAGTTTAAATCATGCTATATGATAACTTCCAATGGCATAATCAGAATTTCTGTTGTTATTCATGGTTTGTCTTCAGTATATGTGTGACATAGGTGGATGTTGTAGTTCTCGATTTGTTTTATGCCCGGTCAATCCTCATCGAGCAGACGAATGAGTATAAGCATTCCAGCGAAACTTTCTCGTCTTTTACTTTCCTACATAATCCTAATTTCACTCTCGTAACTTATTTTGAGATGTTGCGTATATGGCCGTGTGGTAAGAAGTTTATTTCCCAAAATCTAATGTCGGGTTGAGTCTCACTGCCAGTCACTTCGAGCAATTATCTTCTATTATAGCTTCGAAGGGATTTATTTGGTCGACGGTAGCTGAAAGAACCCGAAAGTAAACACTCACTCATACATGTATGTATGTATGTATGTATGTATGTATGTATGTATGTATGTATGTATGTATGTATGTGTAATTATCTTTGCAAACTGATGGTGGGTTGATTGTTTCTTTGTCAAAAGAGACCGACAGAATAAGTACAGAGGTTGAGTTGTTTGACTAAACAATTCAAAATGACACCTCAGCATGGCCGCAGTCCAATGACTGAACAAATTAAAACGATAAAAGATAGATGCTAGGGATGTTTGAATGGAAATTTACCTGATTTTTCCAGAAATGTGTAGAGATTGCTTTCATTTTTCAAAATTTGTTGTTTAATCTCAAGTCAATTGTGATCGAACGGATCTATGACAATGAAAGATGTTCCAGCTGGAATCATGCCATATATTCTTCTAAACAGTGTATCTATTACTATATAATCCAGGATGTTTTTATGTTTCCTACAACGTGTAGTACAACTGTTGTGTGACCTGGTAGCTATTTCTAGTAGCTTCAGTGACCATGTTAGATTTCCTTCATCAGCAGCATGACTGAGACGGTATAAAAGCGGCGAGCTGGCAGAAACGTTAGCACGCCGGGCGAAATGCGTAGCCGTATTTCGTCTGCCGTTACGTTCTGAGTTCAAATTCCGCCGAGGTCGACTTTGCCTTTCATCCTTTCGGGGTCGATAAATTAAGTACCAGTCACTCACTGGGGTCGATATAATCGACTTAATTCGTTTGTCTGTCCTTGTTTGTCCTCTTTGTGTTTAGCCCCTTGTGGGTAGTAAAGAAATAGGTATAAAAGCCACTGGATAACAGGAAGATCGACAAGTATTGTTCGTTGTTTCAGAGCAGCAGTCAACATGACACTGATATGCTATAATTTAGTTTCAGAGCTCTGAATGTCAAGAGTTCTGAAAGAGGAATATGAGGTATGGTAGTTGTGGTGGTGTTTGTATTACCATAAATTTATGATGATATTTTTTTGCATATAATAGAGTGTCGTTACAGTGTCCATACAAGCGAAAGTAGCGGAGGTGTCAGTGGTGATAGTATTGGCTGTGACAAAGGCGGCGAGCTGGCACAATCGTTAACACGCCGGACAAAATGCCTAGCTACATTTCTTCTGGCTTTACAATCTGAGTTCATATCCAACCGAGGTGGTCTATGCCTTTAATTCCTTCCAGGTTGATAAAATAAGT
>NC_042998.1:17716416-17743916 GCF_006345805.1 Octopus sinensis
TATTATACATGTCTGTGTGCGTATTAGTAAATACATAAATATGTGCATGTATGTGTACTTGTGTATGTGTGCGTGTCTGTTTGTTTGTGTGTGTGTATGTATGTGTGTGTATATGTGCGTGTGTGTGTGTGTGGTATACCGGTTAGGGCTTTCGGTTCACGATCATAAGGTCATAAATTCCTTCCCTGATGGTGTGGTATGTCCCCGAACAAGACACTTATTTCACGTTGATACAGTCCACAATGAATTGTACCTGTATTTCAAAGTACCAGCTTTGTCTCCTAGAGAACTAACGTGTCTGTAGGGTGCTTAGCCACTACCAAGTAAATTTTACGAGCAGGCCTTTTTGTTGATCGGATGAATCAACTGGGACATTCGTCGTCGTAACCGTCGAGGTGCCAAAACGTATATATATATATATATATATATATACACACACACATATATGAAATATTTTCATGAATTGAACAGGTACTGCTAACCATCCACTAACCATTCAAAATACTACTATCATAGCACTCCCAAATTCTTTTTCTTCTTCTTCTGCTTCCCCTTCTCCTCCTCCTTATCTTTAGACAATGCATTGTTTCCACAATGAATAGGGTAAATGTTTTTTTAATTTTCCTTTAATTTCTGAATTACTACTACTTAGCGGTTTGAGTCCTGGCTGCTCTTTCTAGTGGGTTGAATGGCCTATCGAAGCCGTTCCTCAATTGTTGTTGAATTTATATATATAGTCTCTGACTATTTTCTCTTTCTCACTAGACCGCTGGTGGCGAAAAAATTTCTATTGAATATTTTGCTACCCTATATTGATTATTTATATATATATACTATAGGCCTAGTAACACCTTGATGTGATTCAAATAGATGAAATATGTTTTCCGGGAATATATTATAGCAATAAGGCAATATTCCAACTTCTTGTCCTTGCTTCTATTAATTAATATATTATTAGAACTGCTAAAATATTAATTAAATTTATTATATAGCTAATTAAACACAAATAATACTTAATCAGAGATCACTGTGCAGATATATTTACGTTGAAGTATGCAGGTTCATTACAGAATAGCTTCATTAAATGGGAGTGTATACTAGTTAAACTACTTCTGCTATGCATCATAACGTGTCGTCACAGATGAGAAATCTTACAATTGATAAAGATAGTACTTTAAAGCTATCGAGATAGAAGGTTTGAGTTTTAGAGCTTCAGTGAGATAATATTCGACGCTTAAAATAATGTATCTTTGAAGGGAGTTTGTTCTTTGTAAACCGCATGTATCTGGGAAAATCAAATATGTGGGCTTTTGATATTAACATCAGGTTTCCTCACAGAACGGGGCCAGAAATGTCTCGTGATTCAATCTGACTGTTTGTACGAATGTTAGTCTTTATGTATCTAAGGTATTATTAAATATGCAACATTTTCCTGGGGATAGGCATAGATTTTATTGGCCTTTCGACAGAAGCCCTCTTAAATTTCAGCATTTTCATTTAAGAACTTGCTGATAAACCAACATAAAGTAAAATACTCTCCGAACCCAATTATCTGAAGTCAGTCTTCGTGAATATGAATGTACATCGCTATGACTGTTCATCGCTATACAGGTATCTAATGTCTATATGTATAGACTGACAGGCAGACAGATAGACAGACAGACAGACAGACAGACAGACAGACAGACAGACACAGTTAGATAGATAGATAGACAGATAGATAGATAGATAGATAGATAGATAGATAGATAGATAGATAGATAGATAGATAGATAGATATTTTAAGTATCATAAAAGTGAATGAATTTGAAGTTTGTTTTGACTTAGGCTGGCTTTACTATAGTGATCACTTAAATCTAATGACTATATGGACAGACAGACAAACAGACATATATATAGATAGCTAGATACATAGATACATAGATACATAGATAGATACATAGATATATATATATATATATATATAGATAGATAGATAGATAGATTGATAGATAGATAGATAGATAGATAGATAGATAGATAGATAGATAGATAGATATTTTAAGTATTATAAAAGTGAATGGATTTGAAGTTTGTTTTAACTTAGGCTGGCTTTATTATAGTGATCAATTAAGTCTAATGTCTATATGGACAGACAGACAGGCAGACAGACAGATAGATAGATAGATATATAGATAGATAGATAGATAGATAGATAGATAGAGATAGATAGATAGATAGATAGATAGATAGATAGATAGATAGATAGATACATAGATTGATAGATACATACATACATACATAGATAGATAGATACATAGATACATAGATACATAGATACATAGATAGATAGATAGATAGATAGATAGATAGATAGATAGATAGATAGATAGATAGATAGATAGATAGATAGTAGATAGATAGATATTTTAAATATTTTAAAACTGAATGAAGTTGAAGTTCGCTCTAACTCAGGCTGCCTTTTATTATAGTGATCGCTAATAGTCTGAACAAAATGAATTAGAGATGAGAAGGAATTTATTGAAGGAATCACGAAGAATGACCTATTGACTTTACATATATTTACAATACTTCTATCTTTAGACTTAAAACCAGGTTTGGCCTCCTCGCCTCACTAACCAGGTTTTATCATCCTTTCACCGCCATATCCTATGGTTTTCCCTCTGAAGCGTTGACTGGATGTCTGACGTTTGCTGATTACTCAGGCTGATTTTGGACTTCCAGCAGAGCAACAATTCAAAGATCATTAGTGCAAATAAGTCTAAATAAAGTCGTGAATAAAATACATTCGTAAAATCAATAACTAATTCTTCTCAAACTTCTGATACACCTAAATTTAAATGAATCCTATAAAAACAGAAGTTTTGTGACTTCCCTGACTTGATCAATCTTGCCAAGTTTGAAACACATAGTAAGCACTCAAATTCGATAGGTTTTTCCACTCCACCCAACTTATTGTGTCCTATACGAGATCATTTTTGCCGTACGTCAAACATGTCATTGCCATATTTGTCTACTGTTAAAATAATATACACACACGAACACACACCAACACACAGAAATACACACAAACACGCATGTGCGCACACGCACATATACACATATAGATACACACATACAAACACGAACGCACATATAAACGTATACACGCAATATATACATTGACACATACACATGTGTATACCGTCTACGAAATCCACCCCTTTTGTAGAAGGCACTTACCCAAGTTGTCGTGCAGTAGGACTGAACCTGGAACTATGTGGTTCCTATACGTATATGTAATTGGCTGAAACCAAGTCTAGGTAAAGCTAGTATCTTTAAGAACTGTCGTGATACTCTAGAAACCATTCATTTGTAGTTGACAACGTTATATTTCGCTAACGAAATTAAATTATTATTTTGTTTCTCGATACAGAATTGCTTACATTTCATTCACCTCCTTTACTATCACACACACATACACACACACACACATATACATACGCACACACACACACACACGCACATTTACACATACACAGGTACATGTGTTTGCATCTGCAGAGTGCAAGATATATGCATTTATACACACGTAAAGATATCGAAGAGTCTGTTTTAGACTAAGTTTTTATGTAATTGTATATATTTTGATATGTTTGCATTGTTATGTTAAACCTTATCTTTAACTTGTCGTTTCATAGGTATTTGTCTGTTTGCAATCGTATTTCCAATTTTCTTTCTAACTTAGAGTTTCCTGTATCACAGGGACAGCGCTTGTGTTCTCTCATACAAAGCTAAATTTTCTTTCCCTTTTGAATAATTTCAGTTTATATTTTCTGGGTATGTTTTATATTGTAAACAACTGACACAATAATCGTTTAGATTTTAGTTATATTTTCTATAATATATCAAAACACTTCAAATGATGACATCTGTTTTCTTTCAAATGAAACAATTTTATTTGAGAAAAGAATTTTGATGGCATCAAATATGTTACAGATTACTCTCTTTCTGAACGTCACGTGACATTGACCATTCCTCTCTCGAATATATATATATATATATATGTGCGTGTGTGCATAAGAATATCAGTGAGTCAGTTCACGTAACGGGTGTGCGTCTCTGTGTATGTTTGTGTGTGTATCTGTGCGTGTGTGTTTCTGTGTGTGTGTGTGTGTGTGTGTGTGTGTGTGTGTGTGTGTGTTGGGTATGTTTAAGACTTGTATCTTCTCGAGTCTAGCAACTTCTGTAGTCAAGAGTGCGTATTGAAACAGAAAGAAGTGTAGATATCTGTGGCCAGAGAAACAGAGTGAATTTTATACTATGGCATGCCATTTCTGGACAATACTTAAATTTTTGAGCTCCAGTTTCATTCATATTTAACCATACCATCAATATATCAAGAAATTTTTTGTATACTATTTAATATAAATCTTTTTAGACTGGTCACTCTTTCTAACACACACACACACACACAAACTGTGTGTGTGTGTGTGTGTGCGTGTGTGTAGAGTATGACAGGGTAGCCTATAGCTCAGGTAATGTCGCAATGCATGCTTGAACGTATACTTGTACTTCATGCAAAAAGCTGTACGAAGAGTTCATCCAATCTGTTTCACATTTATATTCAGCTGGGAACCGGGCGCCGAAGCAGAGGAATTCTACGTTGGGCATCTTGCTAAAAGCAATTACGCACACACTCACACATACACACATGCATTCATACATACACACATACCTACCTACCTACCTATCTACCTACATACATACATACATACATACATACATACATACATACATGTATACATACATGCATACATTCATACATACTTGTATACACACACACACACACACATATATATATATATATATATATATTATATATATATATATGTGCGTGTGTGCATAAGAATATCAGTGAGTCAGTTCACGTAACGGGTGTGCGTCTCTGTGTATGTTTGTGTGTGTATCTGTGCGTGTGTGTTTCTGTGTGTGTGTGTGTGTGTGTGTGTGTGTGTGTGTGTGTGTTGGGTATGTTTAAGACTTGTATCTTCTCGAGTCTAGCAACTTCTGTAGTCAAGAGTGCGTATTGAAACAGAAAGAAGTGTAGATATCTGTGGCCAGAGAAACAGAGTGAATTTTATACTATGGCATGCCATTCTGGACAATACTTAAATTTTTGAGCTCCAGTTTCATTCATATTTAACCATACCATCAATATATCAAGAAATTTTTTCTATACTATTTAATATAAATCTTTTTAGACTGGTCACTCTTTCTAACACACACACACACACACAAACTGTGTGTGTGTGTGTGTGTGTGTGTGTGTGTGTGCGTGTGTGTAGAGTATGACAGGGTAGCCTATAGCTCAGGTAATGTCGCAATGCATGCTTGAACGTATACTTGTACTTCATGCAAAAAGCTGTACGAAGAGTTCATCCAATCTGTTTCACATTTATATTCAGCTGGGAACCGGGCGCCGAAGCAGAGGAATTCTACGTTGGGCATCTTGCTAAAAGCAATTACGCACACACTCACACATACACACATGCATTCATACATACACACATACCTACCTACCTACCTACCTATCTACCTACATACATACATACATACATACATACATACATACATACATGTATACATACATGCATACATTCATACATACTTGTATACACACACACACACACACATATATATATATATATATATATATATATATATATATATATATATGTATATATATATATACAAACATACATACGTATCTTTATGTGTGCTTGAGAAGGAGAGAAGAAAGTGTGGGAATGGATATATATTTTTGTGTACCATTTCGCAAATCGGGCATTGCAGAACTTGCTATGCACCAAATATCGCTTTTATTGAATGATAGTCTAGCTTCCGGGTTAACAGAAGAAAAAAGTTTCCTTTGTAAGATGCTGGTCTTAGCCGGTATGTATTTGCCTTACTTCTCAGGAAATAGGCAGCGATTCATCTGAGTTACTGTCGCTAGAACTAGCGAACTACAAAATCTGTTGTGCAAAATAAAGCTCAAATTTTGGCTTCACCAAGGTGCGAACCTGATAACAGAGATTTATGCACCAAACTCACAAGCTGATTTTCCTAAGTTAATATAGACATTTACTATACGATCGACTGTTTCATTTTCATTTAGTGAACATAAGAAATTCAAATATTTCTTATCGGATGTTAAATGTGACGTCTATGTTTGCTGATGTATATTCGCTGACATTGCTTAGTGAGATACTTGTATTTTCCATTCTTTGTACTGCCTTGGGTAAGGAAATAATTTTGTTTAGCTTTCTATTCGGCTGCTGTCTGGTGTCTTTTTATCGATGTTAATTTAGAGTTTCCTGTAATTTTTCTTTATATCTGTTGGCGTTAATTATGGCAAATGTGTTATTATCGACTGCTTTTGTAATGCTAATATTCTGGTTATGAACTATTTCTTTTGTGATCTTTTTAGCTTTTCTCTAAACAACAGACTTTCTTTCGTGCAGCACAAGATAATTTTAAAAACTTATTCTTTGTTTTATAATTAAGTTAATCGTTATATTTTTATCATCGTCAATATTCTTTTGGTTTCTTTTAGTCTTTGAGAAGAAAAAAAAACGTTACAATTCCATTCGATTTAGTATGTTTAGGTATCTAACTTGGATGTTGTAATTAATTCTAAAGTAAAGAACTTCCAATTTCGACTATATAAACAGTGATTCAGATATGTTTGCACATTTGTCTTGGTTGAGTGACGTGTAATTTATATACTTATGTTATATTTCCGTTTACATTGTTTGTGTCTCACTGACTCAGTTACTGGCCTTTGACAGATTC
This sequence comes from Octopus sinensis, assembly GCF_006345805.1. NCBI lineage: Eukaryota > Metazoa > Mollusca > Cephalopoda > Octopoda > Octopodidae > Octopus > Octopus sinensis. Next base: position 17,723,251 of record NC_042998.1, read on the forward strand.
TTGTTGCTTCCTTACATCTTCAGGTCATATCTAGCAACTCCTTTCTGAATATTTAGATTTCATTTTTGATCTTCTAATATTCACTGGTTTTCATCCTTTGTGCAGTATGGTTCCAAACATAGAAGTGTTGACTCATTCACTAATGCAAACGCACAAGTAATATTCACAATCACACACGCATATACAGACATACAAACTTACATACATACATATAACATATGCATATAATACACACACACATACATATACGTTTGATTTTACGTTAGGATCACTCAATACATCTGGTAGACTACAAATTAATTATTCTCTAGCAACAACACAAATGCGCAATTATAGTCGACTTCGGCAAAATTTGAACTCAGATCGTAAAACCGGAAGAAATGCTGTCTAAGCATTTTCGATTGAGTGCTAACTATTCTGTCAACTCGCCATCTATCTATCTCTAGTAATATTAAGTCGGTATGCTTTAATCTCCCTATGTCTCTGAATTAGAATGTCCTGGTGTATGTTCGTTTTTCCTTCTCAGTGATCTTTCTCGACAGTATTGCATTTCAATGGCTATTCCTTCCACAAAGGCCCTCTCCATATCTTCCCATCTTCTAACTTTGCCAGTATATATATATATATATATATATGTGACCTCGTGTGTACCGTTGGCGATTTTTTTCCTCTGTCTTCCCTTCTCTGTATCTTTCCTTCTTCTATGTTTCCGACGAAAAGTTCCGCTCGAAACGTTATACCCTCCTTCTTTCCTTCTTTCCTGAGCGTCCAATAATACTATATTTGTTCCACGTCCTCGCGTTGTTGTGTTTTTTTTGTGCTTTCTTGTTTGGATTAACTATATATATATATACACACATATATATTACGTTAATATATTTGTTTTGCAAGATTCTTGATGTGAAATCATGTGTGGAAACAGATGTTGCTGTATTTAGGAATGGTCATTTTGCCAGTTTAGCAAATAAAAACACATGCACTATATATTTGATGTTAATTTGCTTCAGCGTTATTTATTTTTTACATTAATCTTAATCTTATTGCGGCCAGAGTTCTTTCGTCACAGTTCTGTGACCTCATCAGTGGTCCTTTGCCTTCTTTCTTATTTGTGTGTCTCTCCTTACTAACGGCCAGCCATCAAAATGGAGTATTCAAGTATTCGAGCGGTTCCAAGCAGTGCTGTTTTACTGCAAGTGCTCCACCCTTATAGCAGGCCTTATTTGTTCCATGTACTTCCCAAGAATTTTACTCTCTGTTCCCTGGGCTCCGGCAATTATTGATACTACAACCGCCGTTTTCATCGACCACAACTGTTTAACCTCCCACGCTAACCTGTCAGGACTATCGACTTTTCTTTCTTCCTTATCGCATACCCAGTTGTCAGCTGGGCATACTATATCTATGATCCAGCATAGTTTAGTTTCTTTCTCAAGTAACATTATGTATGGCTACTTATTCCCTATCTCACGGTAGCACAGTATCCCATAGGTTCTTTGCATTATCATTTTCGATGTTGCCTTCGGGTTTATGTTCGTACCACTTTTTTGCTCCATTAATATTACAATATTATATTATTATTATTATTATTATTATTATTATTATTATTATTATTATTATTATTATTATTATTATTATTATTCTGATTTAATAACAAATATATATAAAGTTACAGAAATCCCTTACCTTATAATATTTCTGTGTAGTATTTTCGATGGCGTATTCTAAATACTTCGGCTGTGTTCCTTGATTCTTTGTCTACTCTTGTTAATTTAATCAGCGTCTAGTTGAGAATATCGCGACTATATAGCAACAACGTCTACTTGAGACTATTGTAATAGTATTGATTCCTTTTAGATTGTACTAATTATTTTTGTTTTTTTTGTTTTTACATTTATTCTGCTTTCAGTATTAGTATAATAAATACATCAATAATATTTCTTCTTAATCATTCTTTTGATTTGTGTGTGTTTTACTCTACTTAGTTCCTTAACTCATTAGTAAGTGTAAGTCTGCGTTTAATCGAATTCTACTACTTTTTCTTTCTTTATGGAACATGATATTAACGGTGTTTATTAATTTGTCTCTCAACCAATACATTGATATTTCATACAAAAATAATCCCATCAGCAAGGAGCCACGCGTAACAGTCCTCCAATTTGTTTTCCATTTGTTACAAACATTTGCTGCGTGAGTATGTAAAAATGGTTAAGGATTATTCTGTAATATCATTTTTGTCCGAGCACCATCTAGTTAAACTTGCTAGTTAAGTATGAAAACGTAAAACACGAAAAAAGTGTTAAGTTGGAATATGTTAATATATAATTTGTTTTATTAGCAACTGGATTCAGTTTCATTATTTTTTGTTACGTTTGTGTCTTTAGAGATATTTCCAGTGTATTTATTCGATGTTTGTTGGCCTATTTATCATTAGTGGTCCCCTGCTCAGCGTTTATGTATACACAGCTTTCTCCGAATCATTCGAGCGGTACGCACGTAATGAAATAACATCAATTGTTAATAAAATTTAAATATCTTAGGTAAAACACAATATCGATAGGCTGATAGGTTAAGAAGGAGAAAAGACCTTGCGAGTAACAGGAACTTCACTATGTTAGGATGTAAAGGAAAACTCAATTGATGTATTGTTGAAATCTTTAAATAATTTACCTTTCTTACAAAACCTATTGTGATAGATTATGAACACAGTAAGCCATTGTGCTATGCAGTTAGCATTTAAATCTGTGCGTATTCATCAAACAGAACTGGTGAAAATCTGCAGCAAACAGGATGAGTATTGTGTTAGTTCTGTAAAAAGTCCTCTCATAGAAAGTGTTAGGCGCACTGCCTAAGTTTTACTTTCTGGATCATAATTAGTGTGGATGTACGGATGCCGTGTGTACGCATATAATATAAAAATATGATTACATTCGTAAAATCCTGCGTGGACTATAGTTTTATTTCTTATTTTATACTAGAGGTATGCTTTCATTGCAACAGGAGTTTAGTGATTATTTTCGACAAATATTTGTTAATATTTGTTGCGTCCAAACGGTTGAAGAACTCTTCTAAACAACTTTTAGGTTTACAAATTCATGGCCTGACAAACAATTCCTGCTATTTACAAACCTATTCATTTTAATATCTCTCACTCCCTTCTGACGTAATACAGATTTCATCTGCATACGATCCCCTTTGCTTCTATGACCGTTAGAGATATGACACCTCTGCTTCCATGAACGTTAGAGATGTGGAAAGCTTGCATTTTTCCACGTAAATACATAGTACCTTGTGTATTGAGGTCTAACTCTACAGCTTTTCAAGTCAGAACAAATGACCAAGTAATCACATATGAAAGAATAGTAACCTCGTAAGCATTGTTATTATTTCATAATAACTGTATAGATTTTACAAGTTAAGATATCGGTAGCTGGACTCTGTATTCGCAGCTAGAAACCACGCCACTTCTAAACATGTGATGGCACTTAAAGTAATAAGGTATTCTTCTACAAACATGCAATAAATTTAAGTCGATCCAAAACAACTACACTATTCTGCTGATGAATACAAATTTTATAACCAACACAGCGCCAGTACTCACCCGCAGACCCTTTATTTCTAATACATGTTTCTTCTTTTGTGTAGTTATTCATGAAAAAGCCGCTCTTCCGTTACGTTTCTAGTTCACCTTAAACCCAAATCCTACGTGACATGTTTTGCTGATACTGTTTAATGGGAACTGCAGCATTTAGAAATTTACTTCCTTGTCTGCATAATCTTCAACGAAGATACGAACAAACTCTTAATCTTCACATTTTGATACTCTCTCTTTTACTCTTTTACTTGTTTCAGTCATTTGACCGCGGCCATGCTGGAGCACCACCTTTAATCGAGGAAATCGACCACCAGGACTTATTCTTTGTAAGCCCAGTACTTATTCTATCGGTCTCTTTTGCCGAACCGCTAAGTTACGGGGACATAAACGCACCAGCATCGATTGTCAAGCGATGCTGGAGGGACAAACACAGACACACAAACACACACACATATATATACATATATACGACGGGCTTCTTTCAGTTTCCGTCTACCAAATCCACTCACAAGGCTTTGGTCGGCCCGAGGCTATAGTAGAAGATACTTGCCCAAGGTGCCACGCAGTGGGACTGAACCCGGAACCATGTGGTTGGTAAGCAAGCTACTTACCACACAGCCACTCCTGCGCCTATATGATAATAGACATTTTAATATTTTCGTTTAGCAGGGGTCGAAATAGCAGAATCATTACGGCGCCCAAAGAAAGGCTTAGCTGCATTTCTTTCGAGTTCAAAATCCACTGAGGTCAACTTTTCCTTTCATCCTTTCGGGATCGATAAGATAAATATTAGTTGAGCACTGGCATCGATGTAATTGACTTATCCCCTACCTCGATGTTGCTGGCCTTGCGCTAGAATTCGAAACCAATATTTTAGTTTTGAAAAGCAAATTCTGGATACAAAATTAATTTGATGACTTCAATACAAAAGAAATTAATAATCGTAACGTGTTTTGTTATATTAATAACTTTAAGTTTAAGTAAGCTAATGATATCGGTGTAACTGGTCTTTTCCCAGACTGCTCCCTTCGGAGGATAGGCTTTTGCGCCTAAAATATTAAGGGTTTTGTAAAACTTGCTGCACTGTTAGAAGCTTTGTTATTTTCTCTTCTTTTCTTTCTTCGGTACTACAATGTTTCAAGCTAACTACTACGCCCTAATTTTTTTTCGTCAATATAAACACACAATGCTTACTACTCTTCTACAACCTATGATACTTTCTCTTATAAGCAGAAAGTCTAAAATGTTGTGGTGAGAGGGCTAGTCGACTCCAGCGCTCAAGTGATATTTATTTTATCCACCTCGAAGGGTGAAAGGCAATGTCTACTGCAGTGGAATTTGAATTCAGATAGTAAAGACGGACGAAATGCGACGAAATATTTTGTCCGGCGTGCTAACAATTGTCTCAGATCGCTAACTTTTGACGTCTTATAATAAAAGATGATGAGATGTTGTTTTTGCTTAACCACATTTCAGTTTTGGTTGAGATGACTTTAGATTAAAGGTCTTTCACACGTAACAATCTTGTGTTTCTTGTTAGATATTATAAATCAAGGACTACATAACCTATGTTTACGGCATTTTTTAAATCCATGAAACAATTTTATGAAGATATTCCGGTTAATTCTTGGAGCCCGCTCTAACTTATACGAGTCTCTATAAGCAAGTGTATTATTGGTATTTAATTGGTGATGTCATTATTCACGTTTTTCGTGAAATCTAACGATGCAGTTATCTATTTTCTATTCATCTGTTTCTATTGAACGATCTTTTATCACCACAAAGAAGTTTGACGAAAACATTTGGAGATATATTTCCTTTCCCTAACTGATAAACATATAGTATTTGTGAAATGTTATGACTTTAAAATTATAAATGCTCTTTAATGTTTTTCCAATGAAAGAAAACGGCATGAATCTCGTAAAATATTCAAAATAACCTCCGGAACTTTTAGATTTTAGATTGTTACTTATTTCCTAATGGACATCAGTAGATATCCGTAAAATCTTATATGCAAACTGCAGTAACACAAACCTGTTGATTTTCCTTTATAATAAAGGGGAATCGCGTTTTATTATTGATAACACCATAGCCAGCGTATATAGCATTCAATTACTAAAACGAAAACCCTAAATTAATCCTTAGCTTCGCTCACCAACCACCAATGTTCTTAACCATTATAACTGAAATCGATATCATCGTTTCTCTGCAGTGGAAAGTGTCTTCTCGCTTATTATATTTGCTGTCATTTTTATTTGTTAATAAATTTTCCATTAACCATTTCCTTGAGTGCATTCTTCATTGTTTGTCGCTCTTTTCTCTATTTTCCCCATTATATTTGCACTTTAATTTCAGTACTTAAAATATATGTTATCATTCCTAGAAGGAAAAATGATCAGAGTTTTGCACAATATTTACAATTACATTAGTATTCCCCATCCAGCAACACTCTGCAGTAATGATACTTTGAGTTTTAACATGATAAAAACAGTAACAAATATATAAGTAAACATAGGATTGTTCTGTTCTTTATATGTGCACAGCTTTGTGTAATTTATTAGCAAACTGAAGTTGTAAACGTAGACACGGTTCAAATCCTATAGCTTGATGTAGTTCCATTTAAGTTCTAGTACTTTCGGGATATCCAATTAGCACAATAATATTCAGCTAATTCACAGGGTTAATTTTGAAATTTGAAACTTAATATTGAATACTATAAATTAACTACACAAATAACTGCGGCTTTTCTATACCAGAAAGTTTACAGTATATTTAAAGCAAACAAAAAAGAAATGTTGATAGAAAGATATATACACAGCAGTTCCCATTGCCAATTAGAATCATTTCACTAACCATGAACATTAAAGTTTCTATGAAAGTGAATCTGAGTTATAAAAATCTCTCATTGCCAATTAGAATAATTTCATTACCCACCAACATTGAAATTTCTGCGTAGCGAATTTGAGATATAAAATCTAATTCACAGTTTCTCTTTATATTTCGTAAATAAAATTGTGAAAGTTAAGCAATTTTTTAAACTTATCTTCTAACTATTAAAATCAAAGCTTTCCAGATGGTATGCAGAGTCAATGATCTCATTCAAAAAGAAGCGTTTCATAATTGAATAACTTATACTTATGAAGGAATCCGAAGATTCATCCTTTAATAGTAAAATAACATGGAGTTTCATATAAAATATTTCGAGACGGGTTTAATAAAAAATAGCAGAATATCTTCTGTTCTGTAGCTGCTTTCAGTATTACATACGTTATAGTAGAACGCGACCTTCAAATATATATAAATATTTCAATGACCTTGATAAAGTGAGGAAAATGTGTGCTTCAAATAATATACAACGCAGAAGATATGTAAATTCGTGTAACTAGTCAAGAAATTAATATTTAATAAGCAGTCTTAATATTGTATATTTGTGTATAAAATAGCATAACACTGATAGTCTCAAAGGGCTCATGAGATAGAAGTGTTTCTATTGGTGTCCAATGAAACTGTCTCTGGGCAGATTGCCAATCGACGCATCAACACATGTGCATTGCAACTTCATTTTATTAATATTACTACAATATTATACCCACTGATCCATTTCGCATGTATTACTGTAGGTCGCAGGCAAATTAGGTTAGATATGTTTCTTCCTCAAAAAGGGTACGCATTTATTTAACTAAGTTAAACATGACAATATTTATCGTCATATGTGAATTGGTGGCTGCTATAGAGGGATAACAGCAGGGTACTAAAGCAATTATATACCAAACCGTGTTAAAGGTTTGGACCAATCAAGCCCCCACCAAAAAATCAATATTATTGAGTTTTTAGTTTCATGTTTTTCCAATCTTTATAATGAGTATAGTACAATAGAACATCGTGTGCTCGTTCGTCTGAGTAATTAAATGTAATGTATGAGAATTTAATCCCCCTATTATTCTCATAGAAAGTTGTTCTGCCCATCTACCCAAAAGCAGACCCTAATTCCTAACTAGAATATTGCATAAACATTTTCTTTCTTGGTTAAATATATTTATTGTCATAAAGTGAGGAAAAACGAAAACTTAACAAAGCTCCATTTATATTCAAATTACCGAGTGAGTACTTTGCTAGCATTTAGTATGTGTGTGTTTATGTGGGCCGAGAATGTATGCTTTACTTCTCAGAGTATTAAAGTATTAGTGACTGACACGAATGTGTGTATATATATATATATATATATATATATATATATATATATATATATATATATATATATATGCATCTATGTATGTATGTAAGTATGTAAGTTTGTATGTATGTTTATATATATATATATATATATATATAGGGAGTATTCACAAAAAGACAAAAGACGAGATAGCTCAGCTGGTGTAGACGACAAACAGATGTGTTAGTTTAGCACTCGGGAAGTGAAAATGTCTTTAACGTTTCGAGCCTACGCTCCTCTCACTCTCTCTCTCTATACATACCTATATATATATATATATATATATATATATATATATATATATATATATATATATATACATACATGCATACATATATACATACATACGTATATACATATATGCACACATACATATATACATACATACATATACAGATACGTACGTACGTTCTAAATTCCGTTCTTAGTCTGTAGTTCAACTGCAAGCAATGTACGATGTGACTCAATGTGAGATCGAATCTGAATGGAGGGCTTACAAAACGATCTGATTAACCATGCACCTTGGTCTACAACAGTTTTCGCAATTGTCTCACACCTCTTCCTTCATCAGAACGTCAACTTATGGATACAAGTAATTGTTAATAGTGGGTCTGCAAAATTGATGCAAACGTTTAGAAATTCAATATAATGACTAATATAATTTTCATAAAGAATTAATATATTTTTATAAATATTTAATATTTAGTTCTATAGGATATGAAATAAATAATATCTAATTATTATTTTTTATTCATTCCGATTCGTAACGGAAGATAGGTTGTAATCCGGTTTTCACCGAAATTCAGTTGGACCCATAGACTTGCACGTTTAAACGGTGGTGTAGTAAGGGTGGGGACAGTGTCTGTATGTTAACACAACGCATCACTGAGTGAAGATCAGACGTGTGTTAGTGAAGAGAAATTTTGTTTGCTAATCAAACGCATGACTAACCATCCATAATTCCCGGGAGTTTGATGTCATTAGCACACAGACTTGTCTCGTACTATACGTCTCTCTCTACATGTATGTGTATATGTGTGTGTGCACATATATGCATATATATACATATATATATATATATAATATATATATATATATATATACATATATATATATATATATATATATATATATATATATATATATATTATATATATATAATATATATAATATATATATATATATATATATATATATATATATATATATATATATATATATATATATATATATTATATATATATATATAAGGTGCTCTGTGTATTTGTCTATTTGTCTTTATGTTCATATATGTCACTGTGTGTGTTTAGGTGGTGCTTAGTCATGGTGAGTGTAGATGTTATATATACATGAATGTGTGTTTGGACTGAATACATTATATGTTAAGTCGTGCTGTGTACACACAAATGCGTATCACCAATTTTATATTAAATCGTTGGGTTTTTCTGAACGGTGTGGTTGATAGAATGTAAAAATGTTAAGATAAATATGAAGATGGTTAGGATAACACTTTCAATATAAACATATAACATCGCAGTCGGGTCAGGTTCAAATAAGTTGTGTTGCGTTGTTAATTGACGATTATTCCCCTATTGACATTGATGATGTTTAATCACATGTCGGTTCTTAGAATAAAATGCATTCCGCCCATAATAATTCCATCCCCGTTTTAAAACACAGTGTGGCCGATACGTATAAAGTAAAACGTGATGCCTTAGATTTTTGAGAATGCAAGCTTGGTCAACTTGTTTTGATCTTACCTTCGCAATTATCAGTTTCTGGGTTTGATCCATTTTGTAGTTGAGCTTCATTTCATCCGAAAACATTTTAGTAAAATTGTGTTCATGGAAACAGTATGGAAGGCCGTCGGATAGAGTGTTCCCATAATTCAAATATCTTGCCTTGTCACATATTTACCATGTTTATTCAGTCTGAGAATGAAAGTAAGAGTACAAGTGCGTGAGGAACGCTCAGGTGTTTATACAGTAACTTATCCGGTGTGAATTACTGTTAATTATACTGTAATTTACTGTCCAGTAATTTATCACAGTAATTTCATCAGCGGAATATTATCATTAGCTTTTTTCCTTATTTTTTTTTTCTTAAGAATATGAGTTTAAAACAATTTGACTGCTATGTATATTTGATCGATCAAAATTTCTCACTGAAATGCTTATAAAGAAAATAATGGTGATATAAGTGTTGCTCATTGAAAGAATACTGGAATACAATGCATGAAGGTAAAGGGTGAGTCTCTGAAGGTAGCTCTTCGCTTCATCACGTATTACCTTGAATAATTATCAGTCAACGAAGGAATCATTTTGGCTTGACATGCAAGAAATAATAGTTCCATTCTTCTTAAGTAGAATATTATTCCATACAAAATTATATGTAGATATACATTAATTTCTTCCAAATTTGACTGCAGGAATATATATAATTATATATATATATATTATATATATATATATATATAATATATATATATATATATATATGTATGTGTATATATATATATATATATATATATATGTATGTATATGCATACACGTATATACATATATAAACATACATACATACATATACAAACACACATACATATACGTATATATATACATACATACATATATACATACATACATACATACATACATACATACATACATACATACATACATACATACATATATCATATATATATAGACATGAATAAGCATTGACAGAATGATCACAGTTCAAACACACCTAGACATCGATCGGCACAGTCAGACATGACAGCAGCGAAATCAAATATCTAATTAAATCTAACAATTTTAGACCTCGGAGGGATTTCGTATCGCCAAAGTAGTATTTGAACATAAAATGTCAATATGAAATGTAAAAAGGCACAAAATAATTGTTATACCGTTCAAATACGAATGTTCTTCAAATGATGACTAAATATGAAAATAGGTATCCGCGTAAAGTACTTGTTATATGGAAATTTCATCTCGTATGTGTTCACAGATTCAATCTAAGCAAGAATACATGTATATTAGTGTGTATGCAGATGAAGTAAAGTTATTTTAACCAGCAAGCTTCTACACATAGACGCACAGGAATACACACGAGTAATTTAAACATATACTTGCATAGGTGTATTTACCTTCATGTGTACGTATGCACATATATGTATGCATGTATGTATGTATACATATATATATATATTTTTTTGGTTTATGTGGAGGTCGTTCTCCTTTAGCTAACTCTCCATAAAAGAGTTGTTTTGGCATCCTTGAATCCTTCATCCTGACCAGATGACCACTCCATCTGAGCCTTTGCTTTAACACAAGAGCTTCTATACTTTCACACCGAGAGCCTTCCAATATTTCAAGATCACTGATGCGGTCCTTTCACATAATGCAATAGATCCGTCTGAGGCACATCTGATGGAAATATTTCAGTAGTTTAAGGTGACCCACGTCTCGCAGACATAGAGAAGAGAAAGGAGCACACATGCCTTGTACACCTTTATCTTTGTCTTTCTGCATATGTTTCGCCGACTCCAGGGGTGCTTTTCTAGCCTTCCGAAAGCAACACTTGCTTTCCTAATTCTATATGGAATTTCATCATCCAAGTTGCTATATCTATTAATAGTGCTTCACAGGTAGACAAACTGATCAACTACATCAAGTAATTTACCATACACATAGGTATTTGGTACACTATGCTGCTTACCAGGGGCAAGTTGATGCGAGATAATCCTAAGGCAGTGCAAGCATCAAAGAATGCATTCAAAATGTGTTGCACATCAATCTCTGTGTGTGCTACTAGCTCACAATCATCTGCATACAAAAGGTCCCTTATGATAGAGGTAAATACCTTTGTTTTTGCAGCAAGGCGCCTGATATTAAATATGCTGCCAGAGGTTCGATAATGGACGTAAACGCGGTATAAAAACTTACTGAAGGCATCCTTAAGAGATGCTTGCATCTCTCCTGACACATGGGAAGGCATAGCTATTGATCGTAGCAGGTGGAGAAGGATTGTGCACGAGGAGACAACCACTTTTGAGAAATCTCGAGTTGCACATGAGAAGGTAAGGAGGGATGTCAGGAAGGGCATCGCTGTTACATTTCCAGATGGGAAGGGTCTTCGTTTGATGCTGACATGCAATGTCTGTGCAAGACCCTGCCTCAGTAAAGCTGGACTCAAGAGTCATCTTCGTAGTTATAAAGCGAGACAGATGAGTGACAACCTGGCCACTGGTGGTGGTGTAACACACCATACTAATCATATCTGTCGGGCATGTGGAAGAGAGTGTAATTCGGCAGGAGGATTTAAACGACATGCAAAGGTACATGAAGCCCAGTTACAACTACAGCCGGCTATTACCGGTAAAGGTTTTAGCTGCCAATTCTGTACAAGACATTGTAGATCTTTTGCTGGGCTAAAAAGTCACATTCGATCACAGCACCAGTAACAGTTAAGCTTCGTGCAATGGCCATACTGGCAGCCATAATAATAATAATAATATATATATATATATATTCTGTCACCCGTGTCGTCTCTCATGGGTGCTACTTATAACACGTAATCAAGTACAATCCGTCTAAAGGCTGGGTCGTCGGAGACAAAGTCATCAATCCCACCAGGCTTGCGGGTGCAGGGTTCCTAGAAACCCACCATGTCTACAAACATGATCTGTCAAAAGGACGGATGGACCCAGTCTACGTTCAATGACTCTCTAGACTTTAACACAGTCCCTCACCTGAAAACCATTGGGAATTAGGTTCCCCTCACATTTCGTTAAAGCATGGCTCTAGACGAAGGTAATTCCCATATAAAAGGAGATATGCAGAGAATGGCATTCATCATTCGGGAGATCTGCTTGCGCTTGATATATTGGCGACCCCACATTCCTAAGCCTGCAACCCATAGTGTCACAGGAGACCTTGTCCTAGTCTGTCTTTGGATGACGTCAGTAAGCTAACGAGGACCTCCGCGGAATTGTGCAAGCCAGATTGGACGTAAAACTTTAGGTGTTCAATCACCGGCGAGACGATTATGCGATGCCCGGTTGAGTGGGAAAGCACCACAGCGAGCATGGAAGCCGCAGGCGTGAACCCGTGTGTAACTGACTCGGGTAGAATAACCTTTCGCACTAGCGTTGCTTGTATTTTACATACGCAAAAGTCAGAGATTGTCTTTCTCAGACACGAGTGAACAGTGGAAAGCCATCATATATATATAAATATTTTAGTACACATTGCTTACATCTGCCTACATTTATTATTTGTATAAAAATTAGTGATTCACTAATTCATCCATAGATTTCTATGGTGCAGACATATATGCTGGCAGTGATCTTCGCCTGAGAACATCCCAGTCGGGTTGATCCCACTGAAGAGGCTACGGCAACAAAGACGAAACTGGCCGATCAGTGTGTGAATATCTCGACCGCTTCTTTTCGAGCAATTACGGTCTCTGTCAGTATGTATGTGTACAATTATGTAGTTTGGCTACAGCATTAGAGCGTATAGCTCTTATTCCTAGCAACGTAGGAGTTTCTAACACGCTGAGTCACATTTAATGACAGTTGTACTTTTCCTCTTTGGTACACATTTCTTACAGCTGCCTACATTATAAGTGTGTGTGTATGTGTGTGTGTTTCGCCAAAAGAAAACTGATAATCTCCATTATGTCTGTGTACCCTGAGAGGACTTTTAAAACTAAGGTGAACTTGCATGCATTCAAAAATGTCACAGATGAGATTCAAAGAGCTTATAACTATCACTTGTGTTAAGGAAATATTATACGTCTTACACGAGTCTTTAAAAATAAAAAAAAAACCCAGATGATGTTAACATTAAAAATGGTGGCAAACCATTGTTAGATATGTGTTGTTTTCACCAATTAATGTGACCTAACGGGGCATATATAGCCTAGGAGATATCTGTTAAAAAGACTGCATTTCTAACTTTTAATTTCTTTTGCTTCATCTATGGTACTTCCCTTTCTCAAAGTACGATTTAGTTGAGCAGGCTGGCGTAATTCACCGGCGACATTTTTTTCATTTCTGTCAGTCGATTTGTTTTCCATGAAATAAACATCTGCACATCTAAATAAAGTTCTTGTACGATATCTTTGGCTTATGTTATACTCGCTTTTTTCTTTTTCTCTCGCTCTCTTTCTCACGCACACACACAAACACACGCACACACACACACACACACACACTCACACACACTCTGTCTCTCTTTCTCTCTCTCTCTTTCTCTCTCTCTCTCTCTCTCTCTCTCTCTCTTCAAGTTGTCACTCACCTGGAATTTATTGCTTGGACGGTCCCCGCTTTACATACAAGCTGCTCTGCCCATCGAAATTGATTTTGCAATAAGTATGAATCAATCGACAGATAACAAACTCTGTGTGTGTACTTATGTGTCTATGCACGTATGTATGTGTGTGCTGGAGCATCTATGTATTATGTTATAACTCATTTCGTTTTTTACTATCCTTCTTTGTACTGAAGAATCACCGTCCAACAATTCACAACTCTTTCCGTTTCGTTTGTTTTCGTTTAATTCATTGACTAGTTCAATATTCCTTATCCTGTGGTCTCACATGGAAGAGTTAATTATTTTCCGTCACCAATTACTTTTTTGACAGTTTTAAAAAATTTAGCATACAATTTTTTTGAAATTTTTCGAATACTAGTCATCGTGCTTTGTTGTAATAATAATTAAAACGCTGCAATTAATCTTGTTGCCCAAATTCTTTATTATTTTGCCTTGACTATACCGATATCTAGAAGCATGTTTATCTAAACCTACCGACACAATAAAACTAACGATACTGCTTTTAAATGCATAGAAACTGCCGCAGTCTCATACAACGAACGATAAACGAAGTTTGTGCCAATATTTGGAAGTTTTAGGGCGGCGAGCTGGTAGAATCGTTAGCACGCCGTGTAAGATGCTTAGCAGGATTTTGTCTGTCTTCACGTTATAAGTTCAAATTCCGCTGAGATTGGCTTTCCCTTTCATCATTTCGGAGTCGATAAAATAGGTACCAGCTGAACGCTGTGGTCGATGTAATCGATTTAGCCTCCACCTCGAAATTGCTGGCCTTGTGCCCAAATTTGAAACCAATATTTGGGAGCTTTCCTGTTTCAATCATTAGAATTGATCGTTGCGCATAATCTCTCTCTGTCTCTCTCTTCGTCTCTCTTTTCATATATATATATATATATATATATATATATATATATATATATATATATATATATACAACGTGGCTCAGTGGTTAGAGCGTCGAGCTTACGATCGTGAGGTTGTGAGCTCGAATCCCGGACCGGGCTGCGTGTTGAGTTCTTGAGCAAGTCACTTTATTTCACGTTGCTCCAGTTCACTCAGCTGTAGAAATGAGTTGCGACGTCACAGGTGCCAAGCTGTATCGGCCCTTGCCTTTCCCTTGGACAACATCGGTGACGTGGAGAGGGGAGGCCGGTATGCATGGGCGACTGCTGGTCTTCCATAAAACAACCTTGCCCAGACTTGTGCCTCAGAGGGTAACTCTCTAGGTGCAAACCCATGGTCAGTGTCTGACCGAAGAGGGTCACCATACAACGTATATATGTATGCTAGGTATGCTAGTAAAACTGTAAACATTAAATGGTTCTACATCTCAATATTATTAGAGCGTCAGTAGTTATTACAAACGTAAGTGCAAATAGATGAAAAAAGGAAAGAGGGGGACGATGTGTGATTATCAATTGATGTTTACAATCATATCTCTTAATCCTGATCGAGGCTAGCTAACCAGGTTATCAAGCGAAAAAAATGTGTACCTAATAACTTCCACATTTACAAGAAAGCGCCCTTGTGTATCAAACTAATAAGTGGATGTTTAAATTCAAATTAGACACACAGATCCGTTCCGACATTTCACCAATATCTAAGGTACAAATGCTGATTTATCCGAGACTTAGCCTGGAGACTGTAATTATTTCTTCCAATTTGAAATTAAGACTAAAGTAAACCGTATTCTACATTGAAGTGGTTAAGTGGCTATTGATTTCTTCTACGCCATTTTAGATAAACCCTCGCATAGAATTGTACGTATACAGACACGCGCGCGCAAATATTCATACATACATATATACATACAAATATTCATACATACATCTATATATACAAACACACACACACAAATATATATATACTTATATATATATATATATATATATATATATATATATATATATATATATAATATATATATATATACGTATATATATATATATATAAGTAATATATATATATATATATATATATATATATCTATAATATATAATATATATATATATATTATATATATATATAATATAAGTATATATATATATATATATATATATATATATAAGTATATATATATATATATAATATTATATATATATTATATATATATATAAGTATATATATATATATATATAAGTATATATTATATATATAATATATATATATATATATATATATATATATATATATACTTATATCACCAAAAATACCAACAGAAAACCAAATAAGAACCACTGCCCTCTTCCCCCCCATCACCACCTCAATACTACTGCAGTAACAAAAACTAAAGAAACATAGGAAGCAGAATGCGCCCCCCCCCCCACGGCACAAACAAGAAATCCCCAATGCCGCTATTCACGATTCACTGCGCCAGAGACTCTGCACAAATAGTGACTGCATCTTCACGCATCTACCCGGCACTAGACGCACTACCGGCCAAGGCCAAAGCACGCATCCCACAATAACATCGACACCCAACAATAGTAATCGAAATTCAAAACACACACAACTCGGAGTCCCAAAATCTCCGGTATTCCCAACGTGAGAGAACATGTCTACTGAGTGACTGTCCCTTCACTCATCTTCCAGGGACCCGACGCACAAACAGAAACGGGGCCTCAAGCCAACACACAAACCTGAATAACAATAAAAATAGAAACACACCATGCTGCAGTAATGCTGGTCCAGTCTTTTCAGGAAGACACAAAAACAACAAACAAAAGTGGAAACTACAACCCTATCCAACAGTGCAACCACACCTCCAGCCAAAAACTGCTCCCTAAGCAGGAAAATTCTTTTTTAGCCATGTTGAACATAGCAAAAGAGATACACAAAAACATTCTAGCCATCACTCAACACCATCCTATGCTATTACCCCAGTGCACCAATTCCCCACATTGCTGCCACTAACACACACAAAAAATCCAAGCCCCCTGCAACAGTCAAAACCAGCCACTACACTAACCTCCACATTCCTACTCAATGCACAAGGTGTCAGCCCTTCCATCAATGCACAAAAATGGAAGGTCCAATTCATTGAAGACTGGGTTGGTAACCATTCACACCACATCCCTTTCTTCATTCTCACTGAGACCCACCTTGACAACTCCCACTTGGAAACGGAAGTGAGAGTGAAGAATTTCACAACCATCCGCGCGGATCGTATCGGCAGGAGGAAGGGTGGAACTGCCATTTTCCTGCATGATTCATTTACGGCAGATGGAAATAGTATATTCTCCAACGGCTACTGTGAATCAGTCACCGTGCACAACAAAGCCAATGATCTGACAGTAATTGGGCTCTATGGGCCGCCCCAAACACCCATACTGTGCTTTAAAGAATGCCTCAACAGCATTAAGTGCTTTATTCAACAGTGCCATTCTAGCAACATACTCATGATGGGAGACTTCAATCTACCCTGTGTTGACTGGACTACAAACTGTTTGAAACCAAGCACTCCCGCCTCAACCGCTGACAAAGAAGCAGCAGAGTCACTTTTCGACTTTACGAATGAGTTTTTCTTGTCCCAACTTGTCCTTGCACCAACAAGACATCAGAACATTTTGGACCTAGTGTTTAGTAACCACACTAACACTATACATAACGTTACAGTGGAAAAAACCCTTCTTTCAGACCATGACATGGTTCTCTGTAACATGAAATTCCACCAGCCGAAAGCTAATCCTAGTGACCTTCCTCCAGCCCACCCATTTGACAACATGGATCTCCATAAAGCCAACTGGGATGCAATCAGGAACGAGCTATCAAATGTTGACTGGTCCTTTACACATACACACATCTCCACCAACCATAAAACATCTTGGCAGATCTTTGTAGACACCGTCACAGACATATGTGCAAAACACTCCCCACCAAGACCTGTGAACAAAAAGTGCAGAATCCCCCAAAACAGAAAAACCATTATCAGAAAAATAAAAAGAACAAACAAAAAAATTAACAAACTAAAGTACTGCCAACAGCAACACACACATTCGACGGCTATCGCACTGCGTGAATCCAAAAAATATAACCTCCAACAATGCATGAAGACCCTCATCAATAACCAAAGATCAGCTGAGGAGAAGTGGGCCATTGAAAAAATCAAACTCAACCCCAAAGTGTTCTTTTCATTTGCGAGGAAACGCAGGGTCACTGTCTCCACTGTAGGCCCTCTAATTGACGAAACTGGCACTCTCCAAGATAATGCCAATCCATGGCCGAGATACTGCAGAAACAATACTGCTCTGTTTTCAGCAATCCTGATATGGCCGATCTGGGCTGTATCAGTGATGTCAACCCCCAACACACTATATCGGACATAACGTTTAGTGCCCCTGATGTCTTAGCGGCGATAAACGAAATAAAACACAATTCAGCAGTAGGCCCCGATAGGTTCCCTGCTTGTGTCCTGAAGGTGTGTCGACACCAACTTGCATCTCCCCTTGCTAATCTGTGGAGAAACTCACTGGATGCTGGCTATATTCCAAAAAACCTTCTGTCCCAGTCTGTTGTCCCAGTTTTCAAAAAGGGAAACAAGTCCCTTGCAGTGAATTACCGTCCGATCTCACTCACCTCTCATATCATCAAGGTATTTGAGAGGGTGGTGAGATCTCGAATAACCCAATTTCTGGAAAGCAACAGACGGCTGATCTCCAACCAACATGGGTTCCGTAATGGAAGGGACTGCCTAACGCAGCTCCTGCATCACTTTGAGGACATTTTGAGAGCTTTGGGAGAGGGCTCCAACACCGATGTCATCTACCTTGATTTCAGTAAGGCCTTCGACAGGGTCGATCACAAGATCCTATTGAAAAAACTATCCAACATTGGTGTCTCTGGAAAGTTACTGAAATGGATTAAGTGTTTCCTGACAGACAGATCTCAACATATTGTAGTTGAAGGGGTAAAATCAAGCCCAGCCAAAGTCAGTAGTGGCGTTCCGCAAGGCACTTCTTTTCATCATTTACATTAATGACATTAATGACATCATCAAGCACAGCAACATAAAAATCTTTGCAGATGACTCCAAGCTACAGAAGGTCATAAATGAGGCGAGTGACCGGACATGCCTTCAGTCAGATCTACTGGCTGTTATCCAATGGGCAGAAAAAAACAATATGCTGCTGAACGAGGATAAATTTGAGCTAATCCACTTTGGAAAAGAGGATGCCCTGAAACTCCCATACTCCCTTCCTTCAGGTGAAACTCTCGCGGCGTCCAACAACATCAGAGACTTGGGAGTAATTGTGGACAACAACGTAAGCTGGGCCACTCATATAAACACCAAAGTTGACATGGCCCGCAGAATGTGTTCCTGGATTCTCAGAACTTTCCAGTCGAGAGATATCCACACCATTATCCTTCTCTTCTCCACTTTTGCCCGACCCCACCTTGAATACTGTTGTCCACTGTGGTCTCCCCACACAATACAAGGTATCATAAAAGTTGAAGCTCCTCAAAGGGCAATCACAAAAAAGATAGATGGCATGACAGGCCTCGACTATTGGGGTCGACTAGAAAAGCTAAAACTCTATTCTCTCCAACGTCGTCGTGAGCGCTACATCATCTGCATGATGTGGAAAATATTCCATCAGCATTGCCCAAATGATGTTGACATCACCTTTAAGGTACATCCAAGGCTTGGGCCCCGTGCCATCCGCCCAAAACAAAAATCGCACTCTCATCTCATAACAACAATACGGCACAATTATTTCACCTCAATTGGCCCCGCTCTCTTTAACATTACACCAAAACACATTAAAACAGAAACTGACCCTATAGGGTTCAAGAAGTCTTTGGACAGATTCCTTCAAGAAATCCCGGATAAACCCCCTACACCCGGATATGTCTCTGTAAACAATAACTCTCTACTTGAGTGGGCCATAGTGCCCAAATTCTGACTTGAAAGACTTCACCAGGTGGTGCTATTAAGTTAGACATGGCCTGGGCCAATAATGGCCGAAACCTATCAAAGTATCAAAGTATCAAAGTATATACATATATATATATATTATATATATATATATATATATATATATATATATATATATATATATATATTATATATATATATATCTATATATATATATATATATATTATATATATATATACTTATATATATATTATATATATATATATATATATATATATATATATATATATAGACACAAACACGGGTGTGTGCATTATCTATATATGTATATAATTAAATATGTAATTAAATTCATGTATTAATACGATACATAGACACTCCTTATATCTCATGATGTAAGAACGAGCATTCAAGGAGAGTTTGTAACTTTAGGAAACGTTGCGGTAAGTGTGATGATGTTTGGTCATTTCTAAACCGCATAAGTGCAGTGAGTATCAACTTATATACTGGATTATACTGGGGTGGTAGACTATGATATTTAAATAGCCATAATCGGCATGGTTCATGTGATAAGTCTCATGCAAGCTTTATTGAATTTTAAGAAACTATGTAATCAGTACGGTGTTACATATCCATAGATGACTAGGGTT
>NC_042998.1:17751416-17771416 GCF_006345805.1 Octopus sinensis
AAGCTCCACGATGCTCCGGCAGGGGATGGTGGTGATCCCTGCTGTACTCTTTCACCACAACTTTCTCTCACTCTTACTTCCTGTTTCTGTTGTGCCAGTATTTCAAAGGGTCGGCCTTGTCACTCTCTGTGTCACGCTGAATATCCCCGAGAACTGCGTTAAGGGTACACGTGTCTGTGGAGTGCTCAGCCACTTACACGTTAATTTCACGAGAAGGCTGTTCCGTTGATCGGATCAACCGGAACCCTCGTCGTCGTAACCGACGGAGTGCTTCCATGTGGATTCTGGAGAGAAGTCACAGGTATCTCTTAGTATTTTTTGTCCTCTAAATGCTTCTCTCTGTTCTTACGAATGATGTTCCGTAGTATTTGGTATTTGATAGTATTGCTTGTAAGATATAAGGAGGAGGTTCAGATGGCGGTAGTTTCTGTTTATTGTTATAGAGTCTGTAATTGTTATAAGTAATTATAATAGGACGAAGTATTTTTGCTGTAGTGTCTGGAGAATGATGGTTGGATGTTATAGTGATGTCTCATGAGCACAAGCTACGTTTTAAGGGGTTTTATACTTGCACTATAAATAGGCTTCGCTTTCAGGCTTACCGTTTGAAAACCAGTAGTTTGTGTTTGTGGTGATAAATGGTGAGTGGTCCGAGAAAAGCTGGCAGGATTATTTTTCAAGTGTTTGTAGTAGCTATGTCTGGGAACAGAAGTTGGTGTCTAAAAAAGAGCCGTCGTAGTTGACTTCTCGAGATAAGTGTGTGTGGTTGGCAAGGACGTTTTAAGATGTAAATGGAGACTAGTTGCAATTATATTTTCAGCAAATCTGTCGTTATCTATACTTTTTATGTTATGCAATTAATATAACTTCCCTTATTGTTTACGGGTCTGTCTAGTCTAATATAAGTATCATTTTATATGGTGGACATTGAATATTCTATTTTTTTAATTATTCCTACATTAATATCACGAAAGATGATAAAATATTTTTATTCCGTAAAGGAGTTCTTTTGGGTTTGTTTGTTGTTGTTTTTTGACGCCATTAGCGATCTCTTAAAGAATACTTATATTTTTATGAGACGTTTACAGCGTTCATTTTCCTATGTAAAATATTCATTTTAAATGTACTTTGTGTTTGGCTTGGGAGGTGAGTAGACTCTACCGTCTTGCGTTATCTTCGTTGTTACGTTACTATTTCTGCAAAAACCATATAATTTTTCTTGTTTGTGAACGTGTGTGAGTGTGTGCGTGTGTGTGTGCGTGTGTCTATCTGTCTGAGTGCGTATGTGTTATTTGGTGAAGTTTTTTTTGGGGTGTGTTGAAGACTCTTAAAACTCTTGCGTTTGCAAGAGTTAAAAGACGGCTTCGTGCACTGTTGTAGCTTCTGCCATTATCTGATGGCGATAGAAGGTTCCGAAATTAATATTGATCTGCTCTAAGAATTTATCATCCATCAGGATTTCTATCTATGACCATCAATCTTCATTTCTAATGTACTAATTGAGTAACAGATAAATGTGTATATTGAACCATATTGGAAACAGTTAGGCTGTTTGTTCTCATCATCTAAGGAACAAACTGCCTCTCCTGATGTGATTGTTGTGACATCTCAGTTTACAATCAATGTAGGCGAATTCTCAAGTTCATATTTCCTCAAGACAACCATGAAATTTAAAGGAATTTGTACTCCTTACAACTGCGAAATCCTTTCTAGCCAATGCGATTTCTTATGACCCCATATCTGTTAGAGCACCAAATGCAACCAACTTTACACGGAACTGGAAAGGAGGAATTCTTGTTCAAATTTCTAAAAACGTTTAAATACAACTATTTCTTTATTGATTGTACTAGTTTATTTTCTGCTTCATTTTTGACGGTTTATATTGAGTCTTCAAATTACATTCCAGTAATTGATTTTCTTTTGACTATCAACATATTTGCATCTTTGTGGTAAAGATGCGCATATTCTTTAAAAATAGTTTTGTTAAATATTAATCTAGAAATTCTCATGGATATGATGTGAAGGAAGCCATTAATCCTTTTCTTCGAGCGTTTAGAATATATTCTGATGCATTGGATACTCCGTTAGTTTGTATAAGGATAGATCGATGGATATCCAGGTTTTTATGTGATATCCAGAAAGCTTATGTTTTTGAGGTGGGACTCTGCGGGCATTTTTCTTTTCGAGGTTTAAAACTTTAAAAGGAGTATATATGAAATATTTTTATATATTTTAGTTATTAAATTAATCTCAGAACGATAAGAAAACCCTTCCCTTGTATATAAAATCTCTGTAAATAAGCGGAAATTTTGGTTAAGTACTTTTGAAATATATAGGGCATTGTATTCATTAGCTCCCATACTATTGTCAAAGTGTTTAAATTTTTTCTCTTCTCTCTCTCTCTCTCTCTACTCCGTATTTTGAAAACAGGGATTTGGATTTCTTTTTTGAAAAATACTGCAGATATTTTGATGCTATAGTTTTAGCATAGTGAATTACGTCTGCCAATCTTTTCTGATGCCCCAATGATAATTATATCTTCTATAAAACTGAAACCATAACATTCATTTTTATTTTATATATCTTTAAGCAGTCTATTACAGTAAAAGACGTGTTCCAGTGTGGTAGTGGAAATTGTGGTATAAATTTATAAATGATTGACTCTATAACAGAATTATTTGCAGTTCCTCCTGTCTATTTTCAACATTATTATCAATCTGGAAGATGGAGATTGCATGAAGTTGGGCTTGGTATCACTTAAAAATATATGCATACTTGATGCGGCATTATGCATAAGTTAGATATTTCTGTATTTCACATATTCTGGTTCCCCCCTCTTCCAAGCAACGGCGGCTCCTTCAACACCACCCCGATAGAGTTGACTCTCTCAACTACCCGCTTTCAATTCACCTCTACATTACAAAACTGCCCAGATATTCATAACGGTAATCAATTTTTTGGCATTCAGGTTGGATTTCAACATCATCTTCAACCATTTCTGATACGCCTCGCTACCTTGACTTTCATTTTCTGTGTAAAATGTCATCTAGCTCCAAAATCCCTAAATATCTATACCCACTACCGTCGGGTTCACCCATGGTCTCTCCTGATGGTAACCACAATCCTCCGCAGGCTGTTTTCTTCTCTGTTTTCATATTACTGAGCATTTGGCGATCCCAAATTCCATACCGATGTCCCTACCACACTTCTGGACTCTTGGTTAAGGAATCTATCTGTTTTTCAGATTTCCCAAACAATTTCAGGTCATCCATAAGCATAAGATGGTTCAATGATGGGCATTTCTTCCCACATCGGTAATCCATCTTAACTTTCCAAAGCGTCATTGTTATGGGTATTAGTGAAATTACAAAAAGTAACGGATTATACGAGTCACCTTGGGTGATTTCCCTTTTAATATTAACCTCTCCAAGGAATACATTACTTGAGTACAATTTGGTTTTCCACTCTTTCATACTATGCATCATAAAATTTGTGATGTTGTCAGCAGCACCATGCATCTGCAGGCATTCAATGATCCAAGAATGAGGCATCATATCATATACCTTCATAAAGTCAATCCAAGCCATATACATATGTGTATGATGTTTTTACTTACAATGCCTCAAAACTGATTTATTCATGACCAGGTGATCCGTCGTACTCTGAGAACTCTTCCTACAGCCTTTTTGTTTCCTTGGTAGTATTTCTTCTTGTGCCAGGAACATGAATGTCTTTGCCGCACATATTCCAATGAGTATCTTCCAGATTATGTTTAGGCATGCTATGGGACGGTAGTTTCCAACAATATTCCTCTCTGTTCTATATTTTATAACAGGTGTTGCCCTGCCAGTCACCATCCATGCGGGGACTGTACCTTTCTGAACACACTCATTCACTTGCGCTGCTATTCTTTCATACACCGCGTGGCATTTCTTCAGCCAAATGTCATGTATCCTATCTGGTCCGGGAGCTTTCTAGTTAGGCACTTTATCCATTTGTTCTTTCACATAACTTGTGCTTATGACAATATTCCTTTGTTTCTTTCCTTGTAATTCTGTCTTGAATGTTCTTAACCACATTGCATCCCTTTTATGCATCACATTATTTCCTCATAATCCGCTCCAGAAGTCCTTGGCTTGATTTGCATCAGGAGCAATATTTTCTCCATCATCTCCTTCAAACGTTCGGAAGAATGACTTCGGTTATTTTTTCACAATATTTTCTCCTCTAACTGCTTATTACTGTTCACAAATCTTCTGATCTGATAGTTTTCTCGATGACCCTCTATTTCAACTGCTCTATTACTGCATCAAACCCGTTCTTCCGCATTATGTTTTTCTCGTTCAGTCTTTTTCCCAGTTTCCTTTAACCATTGCTCAATTTTGCCTACATCTTACTTTGTCCGCATTATGTCCGTTTCTGTGCGTCATTTCTACCATAGTTTTTTGCTCCACCATTTTTTGATCTCTAAGTTGTGATTTCTTCTCAGCATGTAGCGCAATAGCTTTGGAGAAGATTCTTTGTTTGTGTTATGTCCTCCGTCCGGATGACAGTATTTATCTTCTGTGTTACTTTATTTATCATACTCCTATCTACCCTTCTCATATTCATGGGGATTTGTTTCTTCTGGAGAATTCATGAAGCCGGTGAGTCGTCTTTGAATGTCACACAATTCATTTCTAGTTGGCTCATTTCTCCTGCATGTCCACCCACCACAGTATCAGGGTCCACTGTATAGCGTTCCTGTTCCTCATCCTTAAGAGCTCCACCTCCATTCCCCTGTTGCTCCTATCTACTCTTCTTTCTGCTTTCAATTCTTACCTCTCTGTTTTCAACTCTGACCATCCTTTGTAGCCCATCCGCAGGGTCTCTCAAACTCTCACAAATCCGAGATATTGCTACTCCAGCTAAGTAACCCTTCCTCCTAATCACTCTCACTTGGTTCGTTAGTTTATTTTCTGACATTGACCACACGTCCTTTTCCAGCCAAAATTTCAAGGTACGTCGACCTACCCCGCGACTTCTTTCCAGCTTTGTTCTTTTAATGACATTCAATAAGAGTATCGTATTCTTCCTTCGTCCACTTATCACTGTTTTTGCGCACGCCGTGTTTATGACCTGTTGTGACATAACGACCGTCCGATTATTATTATTATCATTATTATTATTATTGTTGTTGTTGTTGTTGTTATCATTATTATTATCATTATTATTATCAAGGCGGCAAGGAAGCAGAGTGGTTAATATTCCAGGAACAATGCCTAGCAGCATTTCGTCCGTCTTTACGTCCTGCGTTCAAATTCCGTCGAGGTCGACTTTGCCTTTCATACTTTCGGGGTCAATAGATTAAGTACCAGTTCAGTGCTGGGGTCGA
Organism: Octopus sinensis; assembly: GCF_006345805.1. Taxonomy (NCBI): domain Eukaryota; kingdom Metazoa; phylum Mollusca; class Cephalopoda; order Octopoda; family Octopodidae; genus Octopus; species Octopus sinensis. Next base: position 17,756,791 of record NC_042998.1, read on the forward strand.
TGTGATCGAGTGCCCCTTTCCCACATAATCCAAGCCTTGCGCATTTAGTAGAAAGGATTGATATTATTATTAGGGCGGCGAACTGGGAGAATCGTTAACACGCCGGACAAAATGCTTAACGGCATTTCGTCCGTCTCTGTGTTCTGAGTTCACATTCCGTAAAGGTTGATTTATGCCTTTCATCCTTTTGAGATCGAAAAATTAAGTACCAGGGAAACACTAGGCTCGAAATAATCAACTAGTCCACTCCCACCCAAAAATTCAGGCCATGTTTCTTTAGTAGAGTGGATTATTATTGTTGCTGTTATCGCAAACAATACGTATGTTCTTTTATTTGTGGATTTCTTTTTAACTTCTATGTTCTTTGAAATACAAAAATCCCTTCATTACTACAAACACGCGCCTCATCGCATTTGTTCTATTGAGAAAACTTTCGATTCAATAAACGTTACATTTCACATTTCAATCTAGACTCATTAATGAAATTCAATTAATATTTGTTTCCTATTAAATAACTGTTTCATTAACTATTAATTTCCACTCAAGTCCACATTTATTACTTCTAGTTTTCATTTGCTTACATTTTCCATTAACGATTATTTATAATTATTGCTCACTCTTTAAAATTCTTGATAGCGAATATTTATCACAGTTTTTATGTACGAATTAAAATATTAATATAACAGCGGTGCATAGGCACATAAGACTGTTTATTTAAATTAATAGCTTAGTTATATCAGAAACACGCCTACCGAAATACGAAGCCACGTAAGTAAGTTCTATATTTAGTAATGTTTAAGAGCTCGATGAAATTTCGGATCTTCTACGATTCACACCTGAATAAAAAACGTTGTTCTGAGGTAATAGTTTTATTCACATATATGCATAGATACATACACATATATATGCATGCATACATACGTACTTATAGATATATCGGTTTCTAATTCTGACACAAGGTCGGCAAGTTCGACAGAGAGCGTAGGCCGACTACATCGACCCTGGGGTTCAACAGGTACTTATTTTACCGCTCTGAAAGGATGAAAAGCAAAGAGGTAATTCCTCGACAGAATTTGAACTCAGGATGGAAGAACGCACGAAATGCTACTAAGCATATTGTCCGGCGTTGTCAGTTCGCCGTGTAACATATATGTACGTATGCTTGTACGTACGTAAATACGTATGTATGTATGCATGTATGTATGCATGTATGTATGCATATATGTATGTATGTATAGATAGATAGATAGACAGATAGAACTTTAATATTTTCTTTTTGTTGTTTCAGTCAATTGACTACGGTCATGCTGAAGCATCGCCTTGAGGAATTTTAGTCCAATGAATCTTTACCCCAGGACTTATTTTGTTTCTTTAAGCATAGAAATTGACCTGTTGGTATATTTGGCCGAACGGCTATGTTACGGAGATATAAACACAATAACAGCGGTTGGTAAGCAGTGATGGAGAACAAACACAGACATACAAAAATGGATATACATATTGTGTGTGTGTGTGTGTGTGTGTATGTATGTATGTGTATACATAATTAGGATAAAGTCGTCATCTAATGATTTATCAGTGGCCAGCGTACTAACATGACCATAATGGTTAATTCATATTTAAGTATAATTATAAAATATAATTATAATAAGGGCGTTTTTAGTATCGCAAACCATGGAATCTTAAGCTAGAGTGTTGTCCACAATATTTTATAAATCCTTTTTGTCCATTTTCCTCGCATACAACCTTGAGGTAATGGAGTAGTAACTTAAGTTGTTTGTAGACCATTTGGGGTTTATTTCTAGTTACATGCATTTGTCTTTTTCTGCGTCCTTATTATATTTTTTAATAATTATACGTATATGTGTGTGTGTGTGTGTGTTTGTGCATATATATATATACATATATATATATATATATATATATATATATATATATATATATAATTTCAACAATTGAGGGCAAAATTAATTAATTATTAATCAATTTCACCAAGTGTTCATATGCAAAGGGACCATTCAAGGCGAATTCAAATATTACATTATATAAAAGGGCTGGTGGAAAGGGGAGAACAGAGATTCTTCGCTTGCTTATTTGAATTTGTTGGCACTGTTAGTTGGAAGCAGATCTTCGAAAGGGTATGTTCTTATTTTCAGTGTTTCCAATCCAAACCAGGAATTTCTGAGCCGATGATAGAAATGTTGTTTTGACTAATCTTGAACGTACGTTCTCGAATAACCTTAGCATTTGATTTTTCGATGTCCTTACCCCCAAACTTTTGTGAGTTGAATAAGCAAACACTTATAATGATAGAGATTTTCTTTTAAGTATTAGAAATAGTTTTTAAAAAATTTTTTAGCTGCTATTTCTATGATTTCAGTATCGGCAAAGTAATTTATTTTACTAATCCCTTTTATATAATATATATAATATATATATATATATATATATATATATATATATAATATATATATATCTATATAATATAAAGTTAATCCAAAAACACAACACGAGGACGTGGAACAATATAGTATTATTGGACGCTCAAGAAAGAAGGAAAGAAGGAGGGTTTGAACGTTTCGAGCGGAGCAATTCGTCGGAAACATGGAGAAGGAAAGATCCATAGAAGGGAAGACAGAGGAGAAAAAATCACCAAGGTACACAACGAGGTCACATATATATATATTTATATATTATATATATATATATATTATTTAATATATATTCTATATATATATGATATATATATATATCTATATATACTGTTGTGTCTGGGGAGAATCATTTTCTTTTTGTGGCTTATTATTCAACACACTCACCGGTAAAATTTCCACTTATTTCTTATTTTTATTTTCCTAAAATTTTCGTTGCGTCTTGCAACCTTTTCAATAGACTTGACACTGTCCGTTATTTACACTGCGTTCCTTTTTGTTTGTTTGTGCGCATGTGTGTGGGTCAGTGTGTGTGTCTGTGTGCCTATGCATGCATGCATGTACGTATGTATGTGTGCATGTATGTATGCATGTGTATGTCTGTATATATGAGTGTGTATGTATATGTATATATGTATGTGTGTGCCTATGCATGCATGCATGTACGTATGTATGTGTGTATGTATGTATGCATGTGTATGTCTGTATATATGAGTGTGTATGCATATGTATATATGTATGTGTGTGCATCTGTATGTATGTATGTATGTTCCTGCATATTTATGTGCTTGCATGCCCGTGTTTTTGCATTTTCTATGTGTGTGTGTGAGCGTGTGTTTGTATATGCATGCACATCTGTCTCCTTGTGTGTGCATGTCTGTGTGTGTGTGTGTGTGTGTATTTTGCAACGGTGTACTATGTTTGTATGTATGAATGGATGGATGGATGGATGGATGGATGGATGGATGGATGAATGGATGGATGGATGGATGGATGGATGGATGGATGGATGTGCATCTCTATATGCGTGGGTCCGTTTCTCTATATGTGTCCTTGTGTAGAGTAAAGTGTGTGTGTGTATATGGTCATGTGTTTCAGTCTCCATTTGCGTATGTGTGCTTGTCTGTTCTTACAACCTATGTACCTATCCGTCTCTATGTTGATCTGTTTATTGTCATATCCATATGCTTACATACATGTGTGTGTGTGGGTGTGAGCGTGTGTATGCATATGTTTTTTGTTTGTATGTAAGCATATGGATATGAAAATAAACAGATCAACATAGAGACGGATAGGTACATAGGTTGTAAGAACAGACAAGCACACATACGCAAATGGAGACTGAAACACATGACCATATACACACACACACTTTACTCTACACAAGGACACATATAGAGAAACGGATCCACGCATATAGAGATGCACATCTATCCATCCATCCATCCATACACACATACATACACACATACATACATACATACATACATACATACATACATGCATACATACATACATACATACATACATGCATACATACATGCAAACATGGTACATAGTTGCAAAACTATGTAACATGTTTGTACATAGATGCAGACATGATTACAAACATATATATATATATATATATATATATATATAGAGAGAGAGAGAGAGAGAGAGAGAGAGAGAGAGAGAAATTCGGGGTGAGTACTTGATAATTATAAGCACCTGTGTATACCGTTTGGTGGTGTAGGTGGTGGAGTAAATTGATCAAAATAAAAACATGATGCCAAGGATTCAGCGGTACATATGTTTCGGGCCTTTATTAGACAGATTTATAACAATGCATAATGTATGTCTGTGGCCTTCTTCAGCCGCGCACAACAGCTTCCGCAAGGACATGTGTTACATCAAAAATTCTTGGTTGGGGATGCAAATCCTCTCATTCGCGTACGACATAATGCGGCAGCAGCATAGAATTGAAGCGTCCATCTCTTTCTTCTCTCAATGTTGATGTAACACATGTCCTTGTGGAAGCTGTTGTGGGCGGCTGAAGAAGGCCACAGACATACATTATGCATTGTTATAAATCTGTCTAATAAAGGCCCTAAACATATGTACCGCTGAATCCTTCGCATCATGTTTTATATATATATATATATATATAGAAATTCGGGGTGAGTACTTGATAATTATAAGCACCTGTGTATACCGTTTGGTGGTGTAGGTGGTGGAGTAAATTGATCAAAATAAAAACATGATGCCAAGGATTCAGCGGTACATATGTTTCGGGCCTTTATTAGACAGATTTATAACAATGCATAATGTATGTCTGTGGCCTTCTTCAGCCGCGCACAACAGCTTCCGCAAGGACATGTGTTACATCAAAAATTATTGGTTGGGGATGCAAATTCTCTCATTCGCGTACGACATAATGCGGCAACAGCATAGAATTGAAGCGTCCATCTCTTTCTTCCCTCAATGTAGAATGAGGAAATGTAAATAAATAAATACATATATAGACGTGAAGATGGAGGGGCGAGAATTCAGGACGAGGGATAAAAAATGTATAGAAAGTGTAAGTATAGAAAAATATAAAATTGTAGAGTATAAAGATATAAAGGGATATAAGGAGATGTAAAGGGGATATAAAGAATATAAAGAAACATAAAGAAATATAAATGAATGTAAAGGCATAAGGTTATAAAGTAAAAATATAAATAGAAATAAAAGTAAAAAGTAAAAAAATAAAAATAGGAATAAACATGATAAAAATGTAAAAAAATATAAAGATAAGGGATGTATAGAGGTTACGGACCAAACATGGTGGTCAGGAGATTGATAAAATTTATTTGTAGAAGTTTTGGGTGTCAATAAATCAACAGGGTCATCTGGGGACCTAGTGTGTTGTAAATCAGAGCTGTTGAGCGTTTAATCTAGTTCTTTGAATTAATTGGTCATCTTGTACATACATACCATCATGGATACATACACCCATATACACGCGCACATATACGCGCGCATACACGGCTCCAAGCCTATAAGCATACACACGCACTCACGTGTAAACATGTACATAAACACACATACACCCACACGCACGCACGTATATATACATACATACAACAGAATATCCGCATATATACACGGATATTATACGTGTACACACCCATATATACATACGTGCGTCCATCCTTACATACACATACACATATGCCCACGCTTCCAGGTTTAGATATAAGATATTAAAGGATGTATATAAGAACGCATGTAAAAGAATCACGCACTCACGTCTACACGCGCACGCACACACGGCTGTGTGTCACATACACACACAGAGAAATTTTCAATAATCACGCACAACACTACAACCTGCTCTCTATAGTGCTGGGTATAACCAGAGAATATCATATGTAGACCACCCGGGAACGTCCGTCGGCCATAAAACTCCCAATTATAATCGAACCCCGCACTCAACTCATACTAACGATAATCCTAATTTAAACTCCAAACAACGTATAGGAAATAGGCGAACTAATAGAATAGCACACAATAGTAACCCTCCCGACGAGAGCAATATAGATCCTATTAGGAGAAATAGAAGGGATAATAGTAGATTACGCAAATATATATGGTTCAACATACCATACAACTTAGCAGTTAGGGGTAAGTTATGTAAGAGAATATTCTCTATCATTTCCAACAACTTCCCACCCACCCATAAGTATAGAAGTATCTTCTCCAACAAAACTATTAGGATTTCCTACTCTACCCTGCCCAACATGAGCTGCCTCATAGCTAAACATAACTATATTAATATTAGAACAGCTAGATCAAGAGCAAGCTATAGCGACCAACCGAACCCCCCTCATCCAGATAGTAGACAATATAATCAGACTGGCAGCCATATCACCCAAACAGTTAGTAATAACACCCGCCAACACAACAGAGGCAATACTACACCCATCAACAACCAGGAGGATATCAACGCCCCCACTTGTATTGCAAAACCTCCGCCTGGGATTAGCAGCACACGACCGAATAATGCAATGCACTGCAACTGCATATGTGCAACCGAGTGTCCGCTACAGGGCGCATGTAGGGCGAAAAACGTAATATATTCATGTGAGGTGAGTATCCAGTTTAACACACTCACCTACATAGGTTGCTCAACCTCCTGGAAATCCAGATACTACAACCACCGGTCCTCGCTGAAACACAGACATAAGGCTAACAGCACCTCCCTTTCTAAAAAAATTTGGGAATTAAAAGACAAATGCATAGGCTTCAAACTCAGGTGGTCCATCATCGGATCAGCTGCACCTTATTTAAATAATAGAGCAGGATGCCAACTATGTTGTGTAGAACTCCTGAACATCTTGAAATTCAAAGACAAACACAATCTTATTAACAAAAGGTCAGAGTTCAAACCATCCTGTATACACAAACTTATTAATACTTTCAAATACTACAAAGCTTAGGTTATTATACCAACTCCCCCATGCAATTTCCTCCCACCCGGTGCAACCTGTCGGCTCCAGCACATCCCGCTTTCCTATATGTGCGTGTATATGTGTATATGTGTGCGTATATATATGTATGTGCACATATGTGTATGTATATGTATATATTATATATATGTGTGTGTGTGTGTGTGTGTGTGTGTGTGTGTGTATGTGCATATATGTTTCCCTGCATTTTCCTCCCATATATACACATTTTGTCTCCCATATATGTTTTTTTCCCTACATATTTCTTCTCCTACACCCATATCCTTCCTATATTGTCTCTTTATTTCCTTATATCTATACCCTTTCGCATTTCTAACTCGGATGTTGAACGCACACCGCCAAACTCCACTTCCCACCCTTCCAATTTTCAGTTCCCCCCGCCCGCCCCTACGTGGGCACCTTTAACACACACCTCTAACTTTCAACCACCTTCATCTCATGTTAAACTTTACCAGATTATATTTTTATTTTATTTTATTTTTATTTTTACTTTTATTTTGCTTTATCCTATTCTACTTCGCTTTACCTTTATTCTCATTTTTATTTTCATCCCTTATCTTAATTCTTATAATTTTTATAATTTTTATATTTCATTTCTAACTTTTACATTGTATTTCTTATTTTATATTGTATTTCTTACTTTTATTTCTAATTTTTACTCTTACCCTCATTCTTACCCCTAACTTATCGCTTTATATCTCTATATATGTCTATTTTTTTTGCTTATCCCTTATTTACTTACCTATGGATCCGCTTTATGATTATACGAGCGTCCGTGTACGTATGTATACGTATACATATGTGTACATATGTACGGGTAAACATCTACGTCTGGATGTGCATACCCCGTATTTCTTTACATTTTTTTACATGTTTTCTTATATTCATATGTTTACACCTATTTGTATACATCTTTTAATATCTTATAGCTATACCCATATGCGCGTATGTCTCTGTGTGTGTATGTGAGTGTGTATATGTGCACGCACATATGGACACACAGCCGTGTGTGCGTGCGCGTATATATATATATATATATATATATATATATGTGTATATATATATATATATATATATATATATATATATATATAATGGGAAGGTTTAAGAAAATAAACAAAAGACGAAGGCAGGTGGAGTACAAACAAACAAATGTATTAGTATGGCGCTCAGGAATAGAAATAGAACTAGTCTTTTACGTTTCGAGCCTACGCTCTTCGACATTCGACATATATATATATATATATATATATATATACATATATCAATGACATACATTACGCTTTTTCTCAAATTTTAAGTCGTCATTCGAAGTTTCTAGAAAACATTAAAACTTTGCTTTTATGCAGCTAAATATATCCCTTTTGTTAAAGAAAGAAATAATATACACATTGCAATATATATTTGGCCTATAATACAGCTAGATATATTGAAACTTTCTTTGATAATTACTTCATGTAATTTAATGAGACATTACGTAAATGCACTCTATTATGCAACGTCAATCAATTAGAGAATAAACGTAATTTGTTGAAAGATATATTCGTATTCTTTATCTAATATAAAATGCAAAACAATCTGAATATGAGAGAATAAATAAGAACAGAGATATTTATGTTGGAATTATTATTATTCTTTTTGTTATAAACGCCATCGAAAATTGAGTGCTTTGCATTCCTTTTACGAACTATAGCAATTCATTGATTTATGGAATTGAGTGTTAATTTCCGACCTCCCTTGTCTTAATTTTGTCGCGTATCCGAAAGGATTTCCATGTATACAAATATTTGTTTTGTTGTTTATTACATATTTATATACTCTTTTGTTACAGTCCTTGCTTTTTCTCCTGATAACTCGTCCTTTTTCACTGTTCAGTGTTGTTTTTTCTACTGGTCTCTTTCTCTCGTGTTCGTGTTCGCATTCTTGATCGTCTTTAATATCTGACCAGTTATTCCCTGTACCATACGCTGGTTTAAACCACCAATTGCAACAATATTATGGGCAGTTGTCGACGTCATGATGATATTTGACCGATAACTGAAGACTGTTTCACGTCCATTGTGTTTTTCCCCGCTTTGCGTATGTCCTTTTGCAGTGTCATATTTTATGATGTTTGTGTGTGTTTGTGTGTGTGTGTTGTGTGTGTGCGTGCGTATGTATGCATATATATATATACCTTCGAAACACGCATGGAGTCGAACCGGGGACAGCTGATGAAGGGGAATGTTCCTTGTGTTGTTTGTCTTGTGCTCTGTTTTTTCGTTGTTAAAAAAAGTCCGTTTCCATGTTTTTATGTTTTCGTTTCTCGTTGAGTTCTACGTCTATTTCTGGTGTCCTGTACTCATATATATATATATATATATATATATATATATATATATATATATATATACATGTATATTTACATGTAGATGTAGGTACGTACATATATGTATGTATGCATATATTTTATTTATTAAATTATTATATGTATATATGCATATATAATCCACACGCACACATGCATATATACATGCATTTGTATATACTTGTATACACATGTATGTATAAATATATTTGTTTGTGTGTCTCTATGTGTGTGCGTGTGTGTGTGTGTAAATAACGTGTGATCTGCGAAGTAGTAGTTCCAGGTCTCTGAAGCTACTAAATTTCTTGTGTATATAACCATTGGCTACTTGTTTCTCTGGAATTAATTAACTTAAGGGTTGAAAATCTCCGGAGAAATAGTTAAATTTTGCCCCGTTTATATATAGTTGATCGAAGGAATAGCTTCGAGTCTCTTTTCAACTCACTGCTGGGACACATGAAAATGAATAATCCAGATTTCTTCGATAACATGATTCATGAAATGAGCTTAAGCTCTGAAAGACACCCTGGTGTTTTTATTTTTAGTGATTCTCGTTAAGATATGCATGAAGACTGAAGCAAAATCATAACAAATACATTTCGCCTGAGCTACATTACGTCTGAAATTTAGAAGATGGCATAAAATTTTCAATTCATGAACGAGAAACAGGCTGCAAGTTAAAAAACTACAGGTCTATCTCTCTGATTTTATACATCAACAAATTTACGTAATAAATTGTCAGCGGGAAACATTACTTTATGAATGGAATTTTATTCGCATACTGAAACGCAGCACAGCTTTCAGGAAGGAACAGCTTCATACTCCCACTATCACGTTATGACATGGTTTTCAATTAGAAGAACAGTCATTCAAGCATGGTTGTGCCATACATCATGTTTTTTTTCCATAAAGTTGATAGGCGCAGGAGTGGCTGTGTGGTAAGTAGCTTGCTTACCAGCCACATTGTTCCGGGTTCAGTCCCACTGCGTAGCATCTTGGGCAAGTGTCTTCTGCTATAGCCCCGGGCCGACCAATGCCTTGTGAGTGGATTTGGTAGACGGAAACTGAAAGAAGCCTGTCGTATATATGTATATATATATATATATATATATCTGTGTGTGTATATGTTTGTGTGTCTGTGCTTGTCCCCTAGCATTGCTTGACAACCGATGCTGGTGTGTTTATGTCGCCGTCACTTAGCAGTTCGGCAAAAAGAGACCGATAGAATAAGTACTGGGCTTACAAAGAATAAGTCCCGGGGTTGATCTGCTCGACTAAAGGCGGTGCTCTAGCATGGCCGCAGTCAAATGACTGAAACAAGTAAAAGAGTAAAGAGTATACGGAAAAGCAGCACTACTCCCACTATCACGTTATGACATGGTTTTCAAATAGAAGAACAGTCATTCAAGCATGGTTGTGCCATACATCATGTTTTTTTTCCATAAAGTTGATAATGCTTTGATAAATCACGAATTCGTAAACTCGACATTATTGTGTAATTCGGTGAGTAGCTGAATTATTTCGTTAGAAGATAGCAATCATGTATCTTCAGCAAACGGTGTTTTCCTCGTTGATAGAGGCGACAGTAGCCTTGAGTTGAGTCCCGAAAGAAATTAAAATGGGAACATTATTGGTATAATGACTCTCCCTAACGCAACAAAATTTCATTTTTTTATTGGCTCTCTTGGGACAAACGCTCCGTCATACAAAATGCCAATCTCACCAGATATTAGGTGAAAGAAAAGTGTCATAAGCATTCAAGTAACCTGATGTTGCCACAATCTACAGTGACACCCAAACGCAAGATAAACCGCATTCAGATCACACAGGCTCAGAACTACACTAGCACAGTCACAATCACTGCGGGACTTTGAAATCCGTTCGAATATTGAGGATTCATTCCATGTACATATGAAAATGATAGCAACAATCTACAGGTGACACGCTAGCTGGTTTTATAGTTATTCGTATCAAAGGAACAGAAAACTGTTCATTTTGTGGAAGATATATGCTCCTAGACGTCACATATATTACCTCTAATTATGGTTGCTCTATGTAATTGTGTTCGCTTGGGTCCGGGAAAGAGGGTTCTGCAATCTCTTGCTCAGCAACCTGTACAGATGGCTTGTTTATAGTGGTCAATTGTTCGCGCTGCTCATTAACTCACTCTCTCCCTGAAATCGATATTACCTTTACAGATGCACGGTCTGTCACGTGTCAGGTGTCGAAGTGATCAAGAAACGTGAGATAAACTGTTGTGCTCAAGAACACAAAGTACCACACTGTCTAGGAGTTGAATCCACGAGCTGGCGTTTGTGAGTGGAACATCCAAACCACTGAACCATGCATCGTTACTGTGATCGCTATATAGGTTAAAATTAATGACAGAACTTCAGGCTGTCCAGTGCTGTTATACAAAGAGGTTTCCTTAGAAGCGACCAACAAATTTTGGTGGAGGTTGAACAACCTGAAGCTCTACTTCCCAGAAAAATACATGGAAATTTTGCAATGTTATATATATATATATCTTTATATATACGTGATATATGTATGTATACGCATGTATACACACATAAAAACATGGGTGGGTGTGTGTGTGAGTGTGTGTGTGTGTGTGTGTGTGTGTGTGTGTGTGTGTGTGTGTGTGTGTGTGTTTGTGTAAGGCAGGATCAACCAGGTATCATCGGTGCGAAACTTTGGGACAGAGATCTATACCAATCCATAATAAATCTAAGTCACTGCATAGTCCCAAAAGTAGTAACACCTGGTATATCTAGTGTTAGGAGCCAATACCATAACATTTTACGTATCAAACGTCCAGATCTTTAATACCTGGGTCTAAAATATTTGCAAGTTCTGGATGTAGGTGTTTTCAAAACTACCTGATCCTATTGATATTCTAAAATCAATTGCGAACCTACGTGACAACGAGAAACGCGACTGAGGACCGCTACACCATTCACCAAAGTTAACGTCTGAGACAACGTTGTAGAAATAAATTGAAAGCAACATTATTTGTTCCATTTGCGTATATACGAATCTCAAAAACTAGAGGTAGTAAAACGTATGTTCATACACACTCATATCACCTATCTCGCTAAATTCGAGATTGTCTTGCTCAAAGCGATAACAAAGCTGTATAAGTATTTTTTTTCGTGTGTTGTTTGTTTTAAAAAAGCACGTGTTTTAAATCGCTCTGGGACAATGGTTTATTACTGTGTTCTATTGCATGAAGAATGTTCTTATTGAATTATTTGTAGACAGGCAACTTTCAGGACTTGTGACGCTAGTGCTATACATATGTGGTGGAAAAAGGTCTGCTTTTAGACATATTTTTATAATTTTGTTCTTACGTTAATGCCATTATACTTTCAAGTTCTAGAGCAATAGCAGCCAGCCTCAAGAAATTTATCATTGAAGATAATAACGAAGATTGCAAATATAAAATAGAAAGAAAAACTCAATTAAACCAACAGAAAGTGACATTATGCCAAATGGAAAAATAACGCAATTTTAACGAATAAAACCATGAATTTACATGACCCAAACAAATATATTTGCAACAACAATATTTTCATCGCGTTACCGGCCAAATGGAATTATGAGAAATTACTGAATTGCCAGAGGATATGATAATTTCTGCGCGGCATGTATCTAAATTTCCTTCTTGTCTGATGATTTATTCAAAAATGGATAAAGAGAACAATGAACTATCTTTCATTCAAGAATGACAAACAAGGTTTCTAATTCTCTAAGAAATTGCAGCTGATAAAACATTTCAGTAATTACACAACTATGGTTCCTTTAATATTCTGGATATGGCTTAGGGAAACGTGTTTGTGGGACTCGAAATTAAATATGTGGCGGAAAAAAGAGACCCGAGTCACAACATATCTGCTTATAAGCTGATGCACAAACGCACAGAACAACGCAATAAAGCTGAGTGCATTAGTGGTAATGTTGATCATTATTTCCTTGTCATTATTGCACCAGGCTCTGTAGAGTTTGTGAGCTGTAAGATGCCTATAATATGGCAGTTGACGTGGTAGCTAAGTATCGACACACAAATCCAGATAATCAACTAACGAGCTTCCCTTGAATTGTAACACAGAAATGTGATGGCTGAGAATACAAAGACGAATCGATACACGCATGATCGTCTGTAAAAGACAACTGAGGTGCTTTTTGCTAAAAGAGCTTGAAATGCATAAAAGAAAAGAGAATGAACGATAGGCGCAGGAGTGGCTGTGTGGTAAGTAGCTTGTTTACCAACCACATGGTTCCGGGTTCAGTCCCACTGCGTGGCACCTTGGGCAAGTGTCTTCTACTATAGCCCCGGGCCGACCAAAGCCTTGTGAGTGGATTTGGTAGACGGAAACTGAAAGAAGCCCGTCGTATATATGTATATATATATATATATATATATATATATGCGTGTGTGTGTTTGTGTGTCTGTGTTTTTGTCCCTCTAGCATTGCTTGACAACCGATGCTGGTGTGTTTATGTCCCCGTTACTTAGCGGTTCAGCAAAAGAGGCCGATAGAATAAGTACTGGGCTTACAAAAAGAATAAGTCCCGGGGTCGAGTTGCTCGACTAAAGGTGGTGCTCCAGCATGGCCGCAGTCAAATGACTGAAACAAGTAAAAGAGCAAAAGAGTATAGTACAGAAAATGAATAAGGCAATTGCAAGTCACAGAAACGACCGCTTTCAAAATACAAACTGCTGCGGGCAATTTTAAAACGTGCTTCTGTTCAGCGCTTCATGACACTATTGAACGGCATGGATTTGCCTCTCCAGTTTCTCACCGACTTTTCTGTGTAATTTTGCCTTCTGCCAACGCCTTATAATAAATTATTGTAGTATTGATCGACTCGATATGCCTAATGTCCGACACAAGCCAATGAATCTGACTGATAAACACGTGTCACTGTAGACAGCAGCAACATCAACACTACCGCCAAAGATAGCCGCCAACTATTTGCAGTCTATCTTCTCAAAGATTTTCGATTGATCTAAGTTTATGAAGATCTTACTCATGCCATGTTCCTTAACTACCCTTCTGGCGTGCTTCGAATTCTGTGAACATTCTAGTGGGAGGATATTTTAGGTATGGCGTGTGTTTGTGAATAACCAATCAGACAGCAGAAACAAGCGCCAAAATCTTCTGATAACACTTTGAGCCTAGCAGATGTATAAGCCTAAATGTACGTATGTCGTGCCCCACGTTCGCATTTTTTACCAGCAACTCATCTGCTCGTCGACTCACAGATTTGGGGATTTTATTGTGTCATTCACCCCCTTAGTGTGCTGTTATATTACTGTTAGTGTTTTTGTTGTTATTATTATTGTTGCT
>NC_042998.1:17776416-17805204 GCF_006345805.1 Octopus sinensis
TTGTCGAGATTTGAACGCAAAATATAACACGTCGGAAGAAATTTTACTGAGAACTTTATTGAGTCACTAACGATTTGACCAGTTCACTGATTAAGTCATAGCGGTTTCAAATTTTGAAACAAGGCCGATTACATTGACTCCAGTGTCCAACTTGTACTTATATTTATTGAACATGAAAGGATGAAAGTTAAAATCAGCTTCTGCAGGGTTTTAAATGAAAACAGAAGGACGAAATGCATAGAGAGAGGCGTTAAGCAATTTGCCCCCCCCCCCCCGGCGGAGTAGTAACATTTCTGACAACTTGTCGCCCTTAATATAATTTTTTACTACAGGTACAAGGCCTGATATTTCAGCCAACAGGGCTAGGTGATTACATCAGTCGCAGCGCCCGACTGGTATTTATTTATCGACGGAATTTGAACTCAGAAGGTAAAGACAGACGAATAGTCACTATGTATCTAGCATTTATCCATCGGTTCCTACACAAAAGTCATCTGTAGTAGACCAGACAATTAATTCCTGCCGACCAGCAGGATTTCTCCCGGTACTTCAAATTTATCGTCACTCTTGCCCGCCGCTAAACCTCTATGGAACGCCAGAGACGAAGTTCCATCGATCGCATTTTAGAAAAGTTCTCATGGTACTCTGGTTTTTCTAGCGCCTTGCTTCAATTTACACTAGATCCAGGACAGCTATCCTGTCAAAGAGACGAGTAAGGAAGAGAATCTGACAAACGGCGACCATCCCTGCTCTTAGTGAAGGAAACGCTGGAGATGTCTCGGTCTTATCACATGTTTGCGCATCATTAGTCTCGGCATGCTCAGTTATCCACTCAGCGGGTGTTGAATACTAACGGGGTGCCTAAACAGTAAAACTCATCCCTTCCATAAAAAGCGAAAGAACAGACGCTCCACCCCGATCGGAATTGAAATGGGGTAAAGCACGACAGACAGATGTTTATGAATGAAGACAGCAATGTAAGCATTCGCTAAATCTTCCTACATTTCAAGCATAGTCTTCTCTCAGTCCATTTCTAAGTGACATTGGTCACTTGACTCGTTTCCTCTCCCCACTTCTCTGGAGGTTTAGTCCAAACTAGAGCTCGAACAATTTAACCAACCTGTACATACAGCATTCTATAAATTGTTAGACGGCATGGACTTACCTCTCCAGGTGCTGAGCTGCTCTTCCACGGACTTCTCTTCGTTCATTGTTGCTCCTCTCATCACCTCACATTTTCTTCGGAAATTCTAATTCATGCAGCATGCACCTACCAATCTCTAGTTTCTGCAGTGTTTGCTGAAAACTCGGTAAATAAAGAAGACTAAGACGGACAAACTTGACAGGCCGAGCGCATAATACTAAATGGCTTCATTAGGCGGTATTGAGTCACACTACCGAGCAAGTACCGTTGTATATCGAGGGAATGCAACAGCGAAACGCAGGACCGAAGCCAACCACCTTGAGAACGAAAGTTTTTGTCTTGTCTAAACTTAATAGGACCTATGATGTAAAGAACGACTCCACGATGTAAGGCATGTTGTGAAGATTGTCGTGGGTTGTTCTCTCTTCTAGACAGCGCTTTTTTTCGCATCACCAGTTTGACCATAGTTGATTAAAGAAATACGTATTACAGACAAAGACCGAGTTAATGATTTTCATTCAATGTGTCATTCGGGATTGCAAAGTTATTGCTCTTATACGTTGTTCTTCTTGTCATACATGATCACATATTGACTTCTCCTTTTTCAAAAATATGTTCAGTTCCTGTGGATAAAACATAATATCTGATAATTATAAAAATAAATGATGGTTGTTGCTTGATCTTCATATCACTTCTCTATCACTGCAAGTTCACAAACGTAATTAACATTCCAATGCTCTATCTTACCGAAATATTTCTGCATACGTTTATACGTTTTTATTGTTTGTGTTTTTCTTATTTTTGTTATTGTTTATTTTTTACTTGAATGCTGCACTCGTTTCGATCCCTTTTTAACACATTCTGCGTTTCGACCCCCTTTTAATACATTCTGCTTTTCTTGATGAGTGAATTTTATCAAATATTTTCTTTAAAAAAATTTGTTGGACTACAATTAGCCATTGAGTTCTTGTTTGAAGTTTTATGTATCAGCCCAAAGCATCATTTTTACTTCAACATACCGAGTTTTTTTGCGTGAATTAACCATGTGTACAACCTTTCCTGCTTCTTAGTTTCGGATTTCAAACAATCTTTGAAGAAAGTTTTGGTTTCTAATTGCAAAGTTATTTCCATATTGCGGAGAATTTAACTCACACTATATAGCATTGTCGTGGCTCAATAGCAAAATTATCTAGCCTTCAGAAGACTCGATTCAGGTGTGGGGGGGGGGGTCTGCCATAATATCATAAAAACAACCTGTACTCAAGAATATTGCCATTAGGATGTGTTAGAAATAGTTATTTTTATAAATGTTTTAATTGAGAAAAGCAACCGAATAAAGAGATTAACCATGTACTGGGCTTAGTTATACCTGTCTGCATTCACATATATCCACTCTTACAACAATGGGTCACATCAAGCCAATGAAGTATCAACATTACCTGTGTCAACTTTTAGAGATATTACAAGTATCTTTCTCAAATCACAAAATTTATATTACATTCATTTTAACTAAAGCTTTAGTTTTCTTTAACCCCCCCCCATGCTCTACTCGAATATACCAATCTTCAAAACATTCCCAGCCGTGAACATGTCGGAAACTTTGGTTAATATTCCCATCTGAACAAATGATGACATATGTTTGCGCTCCCGTTATTAGTTTTCCTATGTTGGGAAAAGAGAACTGAAATTGATAAAAACCACCTGCTTATTCGTATTAGCAATTTTGCTTTGAAATATCATAATTTACTTCTCTTGATAATTGCCAGCTACATCCCCTAAGTTCGAAGCGATTATTATTCCCAGCATGTAAAAGTATTTTTGTACAGCAAGGACAAACTGCTGGCAAATTAGAAACAAGACATAACTTCCACACTCCAGATGAAGCCATGTCGATTAACTTACGCTGTATGATCTTAAATCAGGTTTGTACGTATCAGGTGATGCCGAGTAAGAAAATATACATTTATTTCTTGTCTCTGAGAGATATGTGAAACTTTATTTTATTGTTTCATGTAGAGAATAAGACCGTATGTTCAATGTCGACTTCTACACACACTTCGAATTGATTCACTAACTCCAGATACAGTGCACTGAAATCTTTCTCAATATTAGCAGAGTGGTTATTACACAATACTCTCTTTTCTCTTTTCTTTCTTTCACACTTACAGGCATACATACATGCACAAAATACGCACACACATACGCAACCACATATACTTATAAAGATCAAGTAGAATAGAGAGAAATGGTTGAATAGATTGATATATATATAATGCATATATGTATAGAAATATATACACACATACATGTTTATATATATTTATATATGTATATATATTTATATATGTATATATATATATATATCCATATATATATATATATATATATATATATACGCAATCCCACCCCTCTGTATGTCTATATATATATATTATATATATATATATATAATATATATATATATACGCAATCCCACCCCTCTGTATGTCTATATATATATATATATATATATATATATATATATATATATATATATATATATATTTATATACACAAGTGATAGGCGGGCCTGCATATCTGTGTGTAAAATCTAATGACATATTTACATTGGTAAATAGAGAGGCATACGCAAGGAAACATAGATTCATACACTCTATGTTGGACAGACCGACAGACAGAGATAGATAGATAGATAGATAGATAGATAGATAGATAGATAGATAGATAGATAGATAGATAGATAGATAGATAGATAGATAGATAGATAGATAGATAGATAGATAGATAGATAGATAGATGTATTCAATTAGTTATTATATCAATGTTAATCTTAGCTTTTAGAAATACAAAATATTTCATTATACTAGGCTGAGTAACCAAAGTCTGCTAATAAAGTCAATGCCAATTACTAATTAGTCACAATCGTTTATAAAACTGCAATGGTGACTGTTTAATACTGGAAAAGCAGCATTTCAAACGAGAGCATTTGGAGAGCTATGAAGCCTCGGTGTTGAGAAGTATTCTTTTCAAAATTTTCTCCAATAGAAGAGACATTTTCATTCACATATATAGCATCAGAGCAAATGGTGCATGTGCACCAATAATTGCTTATGATAACACATGAGAAAGAAATATTGATATTTTCACGGATTTGACTTTTTCGTTTTTACATTTGGAGAAAGATTTTTGTCCTTTTCCTATGTTTTCAAAGATTGGGTAAAAATTATTTCTTGATTAAGAGATGTTCGTTTGTTTAACACAGAGGCCCTCAATTACGTCTCCCTAGTGTATATGATTTAATCAAGCTATAAACTATATGAATTGCTCCAGTCCACTCAGCTGGCAAAAATGAGTAACGCTGCGATGGACTGGCGTCTCGTCCAGCTGGGGAACACATACGCCATTGAAACCGAGAAACCGGGCCCATGAGCCTGGCTAGGCTTTAAAATGGGCGCATTTATTTTATTTATTATATATTTTATGTATTATCAAATCATAACTCAATATATTGGGTGGCGACATGGCAGAATCGTTTGAACACCGGGTAAAATGCTTTGCAGTATTTCGTCCGACTCTACGTTCTGAGTTCAAATTCCGCCCAGGTCGACATTGCCTTTAATCCTTTCCGTGTTGATAAAATAAGTAACAGCTGTGTACTAAGGACGATGTTATCGACTTACCCCTCCACCGAAATTGGTGGCCTGTTTCCGAAATTTGAAATCAGTATATTAAATCAGCTAATGACTTAGACATTTCACTATATATAAATATATAAAATCATTTTTCGGGGTCTTATACTACACTGATTTTGATAAAAAGATAAGATACAGTATCACTAATATGAAGAACTGATTTAAATTAAGAGGAAACGAATTTAACATCTATCTAATATATATATATATATATATATTTGTATGTGTATATATATTTCTCTGCATATATATATATATATATATATATATATATATATATATATATATGTACACCACACATACATACATACAATCATATATATATATATATATATACACATATATATGTGTGTGTGTATGTATGTATGTATATATATATATATATATATATATATATATATATATATATATATATATATTATATATATATATATATATATATATATATATATTATATATATATATATACACGGATATACTTCCATTATCATGGTTAGTATTTCAGAAACTGGTGGTGTTATTCGTGTATTTTCAATTATGTGTATCTTCCGACATTTAGCCATTAATCGTGTCATATTGCATGAAGCAATGAGGCAATTGCTAAAACTGCTAGGGCCGTTTTAAATATCTGTAGTAGGGCATCAGTCAAATGTTTCTGTCATCTTTGGGCATTGCAATATATTAATGAAATGCACTTTTCCCGTGTACTTTAACGAAATGTGCTCTTTTAGATGAAATTGATTTATAGGTTTCTCGGTTAAGATATTTGCATAGGACAGATAATGCTGTCGATGATTTCGTGTAAGCAAAATCTATATTTCAAATAGCTTTTCTTATATCATATCGATCGATTTTGTTTTTCATTAAAATATCTGAAGCCACTGCATAATGATTACAGTCTTCACGGTTTTCACAAATAAATAACTATTTGAAGTTAATTACCGTAATAAATTACACTGAAATATAATTGTGTACTTTAAAAAGTCCTATGGTTTAAACTGTAGATCTGACATATCGAAAGACTAACTGGAATTATATATAACTTTACATGAAAAATATATTGTTTTTCTGTTTTATTCTGCATATTCCAGACGATAAATGCAATGTATTGGGTACGGGCAATATACAATAACACAGATGCTTGAAAAATGCTGCCATTTCTGAAATAAAGAATTAATTGAAAGCAAAATGACCACATAATAAGGATATTTTGAAAAACATTTATTTTATCAATGTAAAGTATAGAAGCCATCTTAACATGGCTAACCATATAGGGGAGGGGGTGTTACTGTAGCTTTATAGCTTGAAGTATTTGCAAGGCGGCCTTCCCTTTCGTCGCGACCTGGTGGTTACCGCCCGTTGACAAGGGACAAAAATCCCGAAACTAGTCCGAGCGTATCACTCAGGCTTGCGAGGAAGGGATGGCCTCCCTTTGCAAATACTTCAAGGGCACTGAAATGGTGTCTAAAGCCAGCTGGAGACGACGATCTCTTGGGGCTATAAAGCTACAGTAACACCCCCTCCCCTATGTGGTTAGCCATGTTAAGATGGCTTCTATACTTTACATTGTCGAGCGATTACTGTTTCAATCTCATTCTAAGATTTAATAATATTTATTTTATCGTATACATACATTTTATCATATACATACATTTTACTGGAAATTGTCATTGTACAAGCTGAGATATTGTTATAAGAAAGTGTGGCTTAGAATGAAATCGTTCCAGTCACTTTTCAATTAAGTGTTTTATTGTAATAGTCCACATATAACAAAATATATTGCAAATGGTGCTTCCCAGTTTTTAGCGAACTTATATCATATGCTACCTGAAGCGGAACAATTTTCGTGCAAAGCAGAATAAAATTTAAATTGTTTCAGATCACTAGTGTTATAGGATGACAAATCGCTAAAGTTTTTATTTTTGTTTTCTTTGTTGTGTAATTTTTGTTTTTTTTTCTTTTTTTTTAATATCAATGTTTATGTGAAATATATTTACAATGCAGTACAAAATGTTCTGTTCGGTGAAAAAAAAACATAAACTATATTTATTCTTTACCATCACCCAACATAGTACATGATGGAAAATTATTGTAGTACAGTAACCCAATTTTTGTCGGAGAATAGAAATGAAATGGAAATTGCTCACCTTTGAGATTTACGACTTCTTTTATCAAATTTGGAATTAAATATTACAAAATTTGTTGTTGGTCATGAAAAACAATAATCTCATTAATACACAATGTCTGCTCACTTAATTATTCATCTTAGAAATTTACATTAATAAACATTACTTCTTTATATTTTGATAATAATAATGATAATAATAATAATAATGATAATAATAATAATAATAATAATAATAATAATAATAATAATAATAATAATAATAGTAATAATAATAATAATAATAATAATGATGATGATGATGATAATAAAAAAAAAATAATAATAATAATAGTAATA
Source organism: Octopus sinensis (assembly GCF_006345805.1). NCBI lineage: Eukaryota > Metazoa > Mollusca > Cephalopoda > Octopoda > Octopodidae > Octopus > Octopus sinensis. The sequence goes on from NC_042998.1 coordinate 17,783,717, forward strand.
ATGATAATAGCAATAATAATAATAATAAAGATGAAAAAGAAGAAGAAAAAGATGAAAAAGAAGAAGAAGAAAAAGAAGAAAAAGAAGAAGAAAAAGAAGAAGGAGAAGAAGAAGAAGAAGAAGAAGAAGAGAAGAAGAAGAAGAAGAAGAAGAAGAAGAAGTAAAAGATGACGACGACGACGACGACGACGATGATGATGATGATGATGATGATGATGATGATGATATGATGATGATGATGAAGAAGAAGAAGAAGAAGAAGAAGAAGAAGAAGAAGAAGAAGAAGATTTTTTATTCACCACTGGTGGTTTATATAAAATATTGGGAACGGTACAGGACAAGACAACACAAAAAGAATGAGATTTAAACGCGGAAAAAGGTAATAATAATAAGAATTATAATAAATAAATCCGCAATAGTGGGAGAATCCCGATGGCTGTTCTTGGAAACCCCACAAAAATCAGGATTGCCCTGACTCCTAGGGCAAGAGCCCTCTCCGATTCATCTACCTTCGAATAAGAGGCGCATGCGTAGAGTAAGACCGTTCACTCCGGCCATTCGCGCTATATGCACACAGCTTTTAAAACAAAATTGCTGGAAGGTAGCACTTCCCGCTCTACTCTCACTTTCCTGTTCAAGTTGATGAGGGCTTAGCCAAAGAGGAAAGTGCTTGTATTCAGCTCTTTCAGCCTGGTCCACCACAAAACCTCTTTCGCTAAAGCCACCAGACAAAGAAACACTGCTTGCTCTCCCCTACCAAAGGAAGGAGGTGTGCGATCTTCACGATAGACTCAGCTGATAGCCAGATCCGTCCAGCACACGACAGCAGGTGTTCCACGTAAACCCACAAGTTAGCAATGCTGCGGCGCGGGACGAGGGCATATAAAACAATTTCGCCCCTCTGTGCGTACCTCAGAGAAGCCAGGTTAACGGTACTTCCATGCCTGTAGAGTTTCTTCCGGACCAGCAATGACACTCCACCACACACTCCTGGATAGCACTACTAGGCCAGGGGTTTCTGGAAGTTATCCATGGTCCCCGGCTCGAAGGTTCTTCGGAATAAATCAGCTAACTCATTCTCATCGACGCCCAGTGTTCCCAAGAACGTCGTCGTACTTGCCCACAACTAACTTATAGATTGCCTGAGTGGAACTTCCACCACCGCCTTTCCTGACTGACAGAGAACTGTGGGCGGTTGACGAAACTCTAGGTTTCAGATACTTTGCCTCGGTTTCCGTTTGATCAGGTACTACAGAGCAGACAAAGAGACGTGTCCATTGGATACTTTGCAACAAGTTAAGACTTGACAGAGCAAAATATTGGTACGACCACAAACCTGAAGGCATCGTCGAAAATAGAAATGCAAAGATCCTATGGGATCTTATGATTCAATGCGACCATGAGATAGAGAATAGGTATAGTTTAATTGAGAAAGAAAACAGACTATGCTGGATCATAGATATAGCATGCCCAGGTGATAACAAGGTATGCAATAAGGAAGAGAGAAAGTTGAGAGACATAACAGGTTAGCTTGGGAAGTTAAGCAGTTGTGGTCGATGAAAATGTTAGCAGTGGAACCAATATTTGTCGGAGCCCTGGAAACAGTGAGCAAAAGTCTCGAGAAGTACGTGGAACAAATAGGGGCTGCAATAATGGTGGAGTACTTGCAGAAAACAGCGCTGCTTGGAACCGCTCGAATACTCGGAAGGTGCACGAAAAGTAAGGGGTGTTACATTATTTCACTGGTAGTGAACAGCTGACACTGTAGTACATCTCCAGCGTTAGAAGCTGTGCATCGTCAATAATATTAATAATAATAATAATAATAATAATAATAATAATAATAATAACATTGTTTTGTCTTGGTATAAAAGATGGGCTACAGCAAATGTTCTGCTCAATACCACAGATTTGCTTGTCAGTTGTTTGACCTTAACCAGTTGAGCATGTCCCTTAGTGGCTGACGATATGTGCATCTCTGATCACGAGCAGAAGTAGTGGGGGAGCATCATAGCCATGTGTTGAGAGGGATTCTTTGGGGTTTGAATAATTCACCTCTGGAAACATGGGTGGTTCTTTCAACATCCTTAAACAATCCTTATTCAGAGACCGTTTAAGCGGGATGGGCTACTCGACCTGAAGAAAATTCTAACTGGACCCCACCTGCAAGGCCATGCGCTGTTTATCTTGATATGAGATCACCATGTCGCGCACATATGGTTGTGATGCATGTGCCTGGCGTACCCTTATCAGACGGGTAGTCATGATGGGTATATTGGGCTTCGTATATTTTACCCCAGTGTTACTTTGATGGAATGAACTGCTCTCTCACTCAATAATAATAATAATAATAATAATAATAACAATAAAAGGAAGCGGGTAGAACCTCCCCATGTCCTGATTAATGATACATCTAGTGATGGTGTCACAATACAAACACTGGTCATTACGCAACCTGATAATCGCTACCTCATATGAGCGACAATGAAAAATCAGAATATTGTGAATAACGGTGGTAATGAAACTGAAGCCTTTGATGGTGACAATGTTGCACCCGGCAGGCTCAGAGGTTCTGGTCCGGCTCCAGCCTATCGATATCCAGAAAGGGACCACCACACACGGTGTAGATGGAGGAAGCAAATTAATGATGAGGTCAAGGAGTGTTACTACCCGAGCAACACTGTAGATGAAAATGGTGCTTAAATTAGGGTTTACCGACATCACATGTATAATCATTGGAGAGAAAAGGGATTGTTTCAACTCACGGAACAGGGATTATGTGATCAAGCTAGAGTAATAAAAATCATTGTTGGTTCACAGCAGTAGAACTCGAAGCTATCAAAAGCGGGTCATGGACAATAGCAGCATAGATAAGAATGAAAATACAGTTCTTACTAATAATAGTAATCTCATAGCACAGGAAAGGAGCAGTGGTAGCTTACTTGATGAGAGACCGATAGATGATCTGAAAGAAGACAATAAAACTAATGGTGACATGACAGATGAACAAAAGGCAATCTACGACGAACAAAGGTAGGACTACAGGAGAAGGATAGCGACATTATTTGCATCATTAAAAAGATTAATCGGTGGAAAGTGAACCAAGAAGCGAAAAATGTCAATAAAATTTTGAAATACATCAAAGAAACAAATAATTTTATCAAGTCAGCAAGTATTGTTTTAACAGAAAACGTGGGTGTTGATGTCAAGAAAAAGAACTATAATGGGAATGAGAAAAGAAAATATCCATGGTGGAAAGAAGAATACAGGCAAGGTTAGATATACTCTCGAAGGATATTTCTGTGTTAGACAGAAAGGAGAAAGCGGAGCTTAAAAGCTAACAAAAATACAGGGTACTGAAAAGTAAATACAATATTGAAAGAAAGAGTCTGAATGCGGTAATAGAAGAACTGAAACAGCGCCTCGTTGCAGAGAAAGCAAAGATGGCAAGATAATGAAGGGTTACCAGCAGAATAGGTTATTCAGAGTAGATCAGAAGATATTCTATAAAGAAATAAATGGAGAGTGTACAGATGAAAAGTTGATACCAGATAACATTGAAAGTCAAATGTTTTGGACTGACATCTGGAGCAAAGACAAGGAGAACAAGAATGATGCTGAATGGTTGCAATATCTGAAAATAACAGTAATCTGTCCAAAGCAGGCAGAAGTAGTCATTTCAGTTAGGGAAGTGAAGGGAATCAGAACAAATATGAGCAACTGGAAGGCCCCGGGACCAGATGGAGTTCAAGGCTAGTAAATCAAAAGTTTTGGTGAATATCATGCACGAATAGCTGCGCATCTCAACACCTTGTTAAATACCGATCAAATAACACTAGAGTGGATGACGTTGCGTAGGACAGCGCTGTTATTGAAGAAAACATCGTAAAAGACAATACGGTAGACAATTACAGGCCGATATCCTTATGTGAAAATTATTGTCTGGAATACTCGCAGAGTTAATGTACGAATATCTGGAAAAAATGGAGTCTTGCCACATGAGCAGAAGGGTTGCAAGCGTAAGTCCAGAGGTACCAAGGATCAACTCCTGTTAGACAAAACTGTGCTCAGAAACTGCAAGAGGAGGAGAAGTAACTTAGCCATGTCATGGATCGACTATCGGAAGGTATACGATATGATCCCACATTCTTGGATTATGGAATGCATGAACCTATTTGGTATTGCATCGAATGTTGAGCGACTGCTTGGAAAAAGTATGGTGAATTGGAGGACAAACGTGACAGCATACGGAAGAAGGTTATGGACAGTAGAAATTAGGAGAGGCATCTTACAAGAGGACTACCTGTCCCCAATGATCTTTCTACTGTGTTTGATACCACTAACACTGATTCTCAGGAAAGCAAAAACGGGTATGTATTCAAAAGTCGCCAACAAAAAGTCAACCATTTGTTATTCATGGATGACCTCAAACTTTATGTTAAAGATGAATCCCAAGTCAGTTCCCTCGTTAATACGGTGTATACTTTCAGTGCTGATATCAGAATGGAGTTCGAACTGAGAAAGTATAATGTGTTAGTGTTGAAGAGAGGCAAAGCCAAATGTATGGACAGGCTAGCGATACCGTCGGTAGAGATTATGAAGCAGATAGAAGAGACGGACTATAAGTACTTTGGGATTCTGGAAATGGATAAGTTGATAGAGAAAGAAATGACAGAAACAATTAAGGTATAGTACTTGCGCAGACTGAGACTGATCCTTTAGTCAAAATTAAGTGTACCTTTATCAGACGGGTAGTCATGATGGGTATATTGGGCTTCGTATATTTTGCCCCAGTGTCACTTTGATGGCATGCACTGCTCTCTCACTCAATAATAATAATAATAATAATAAGCATCTGTAATCTTCATTTTATTTTAAAGAAGGCTTACGTTTGTAGTTTTTCCATTGTGGCCCCTCAGGTAGCGCTGACACTGTGTGACCTTAGAAAAGTATCTATTGCTCTTGTTTCTTGTATTACTCTATACCACCTTAAAACAGTAGGTCCCGGTGAAGTTTCTGAAATTCTGAAGATATTGATTCCGCCTTTGATCTGAAAACTGCTGATAACAAAAAAATTGCTGAAAATCAAACTGCTTAATTGAGCCCAAACTTCAATATCCGAGCGGATTAATTAACTTTTGACTACTTTCAATACAAATGATGACGGGTAGCTTTTAACTTAGTTATGCTTCAAACACATTGATCAGTGGTTCGAAAAATGACTTTATAACATCACCATCAACTTTCCAGATATACTAAAATGATTATGCTCATCCTCTTTTTTATGACGCTTAACATCCATCCTTAGAGGTGATCTCTTCCTTCTTTCGAATCACTGATTTAAATACATCGGAAATATGACGGTTAGATAACTAAATATGTACTCGAATAAGTAGACAAACATCTAGGTAATTTGCTGCTTCTTTAATTACATTGACTAGCAGAAAGCAATTACAACAGTGAGCAGATAAATACATGAATGAATAGATAGTTATCAGGACAGATAAATATATAGACATACACAGAGACACACTCAGTGACTAGTAACAAGATATTAATGCCTTCGTACTGTTTGTATTATGACCCACATCGATCCTCCTAAAGTAATTTATCAAAATGCGCTACTTCCATTAATAATTTGTAGTCTCTCTGGCGCAAAACAGAGAGGAAATGTTTATCTAGATTCATAGAAACCAACATGAAAAAGTTAACAAATTAACCACTTTTCTCATTAAGTTATATTATTGATATCAATATATCAATACATCAATATCCATATTAGATTCTTCATTGAGTTCTTGATATTGATTCAATTAAAAGCATTACAATTCACTATTCCGTCTGTTGCCACGAGATCAATTAATAAAGTTAATCAGAAGCGTCAATGCTGCTAAATGAATTCTTCCTTATGTCACACTGTATTTTCTGATAAAATAACGTAATGTCTATATGTAGACATCTTTTAATAGAAAACGAAGTTTTTGTGACCTCAGGATTTCTTTGTATATATGATTATCACGTATGTTTTTTATATGACACATTTTGAATATTTGTATTGTTTACAAGCTTCCAACGAGACGATCACTGGTTCTCTGCAATATCAACTCTCAAAAGTAAAAAATAAGAAGGGAGAAGACAGAAATATATCGAAATTGATTCAGGGTATACAAGATTATTTTCAGTTTGCACGCCAGTACTTATATCCTGTGGTCATATACACAGACAAAATATCTGCACACACATAGTTACATAGGCACACACACATGACGCACATACATGCACACATACATATATGCAAATATATATATATATATAATATATATATATATATATATATATATATATATATATATATATATTTGCATATATGTATGTGTGCATATATATATATATATATATATTATATATATATATATATTTGCATATATGTATGTGTGCATGTATGTGCGTCATGTGTGTGTGCCTATGTAAGTATGTGTGTGCAGATATTTTGTCTGTGTATATGACCACAGGATATAAGTACTGGCGTGCAAACTGAAAATAATCTTGTATACCCTGAATCAATTTCGATATATTTCTGTCTTCTCCCTTCTTATTTTTACTTTATATATAGTAAGCTCTCTTACTTTATATATATAGGGTAGAAATATTTTAGTGGAAGAACATTCTATGTGACGAGAGTTTAATATGTCCTATGTTCGACGAGAGGTTACTATGTCCTTTTATAAAAGAAACACCATTTTATAATAGTAAAAAACAAATAACATAATATATTATCTCCTTATTAGATGCCAGAGAATGGACACAGCACAGCTAGATGTGATATTAACAGATATATATATATATATATATTCTTTATTTTCTCTCTTTATTTTCTCTCCTTGTTTCTTTCTGTGTTCCTTTCTGTGGAAGAGTATAGGCTGGAAACGTTGAAGACATTTTCACTTCCCGAGCTTTAAACTAATACATCTGTTTGTTGTGTACACCACCTGTCTTCGTCTTTTGATTTTTTTGTGAATTCTTCCCCTATATATATATATATAATATATATATATATATATATATATATATATAATATATATATATATATTATGAGAAAAGGAAGAAAATGGAGAAATTATCATGCAGATAATATATGGACACTCAGATCCATATAATGAAATTCCAGTCCTACAGCTGTTTCCATACCTAATTAGTTCAGTCACAGAAATTAGATTTAATTAATTAACGTAAATTAATTTACTTTAAATTTTCATATTGAAACTAGTAAATTGGATATTTCATCATGGAAGATTTTCCTTGACACATTTATATCTATATGTATATATATGTGTATATGTATATATATGTGTATATATATATCTATATATATATATATATATATATATATATATATATATATATATATATATATATATATATATATATATATATACATGTATGAAGATGTGCATCTGCGATGGATGTATAATACATAATTTTGTTAACCAGATTTCTGAACTAAGGTATTAGTAAACTTCATATCCGGACTCGCATCCATTGCTTTGATGTCATATCATGTAATCAGATATAGGTGCAATAAACTGGAGCTCTAAATCTGTGCTAATTCTTCGCGCACCCAAATTCTGCTTGACGAGATCTTACTATGTTCTATTATAAAAGAAACACTATTTTATAATAGTAAAAACAAATACTATTATATCATATTATCTCATTATTAGATGCCAGAGAATGGGCACACTTCAGCTGGATGTGATATTCATAGATAACATTCGTCTATTAGGCATAGTTCTATTAGTTAGTATGTATATACTTATATATTCGTTGCAATGATATTAAGGTAAATGACTGTATAAACTGAGAGATAAATGCCATAACGCAGTCTCAATATTGACTTATGAACAGCCAATAGTTCGGTTTGCTAGCTGACAACATATTGACTAGAATATTACGAAATATCTTGATGCTTTTCTCTCTCCTTTCCTTATGTTACAAATGTTCGTCTGAAAAATCTTCTTGACAAATATAACAAGCCTGACTTAAAGCAAAGAAATTCAATAGAAGTTCAATTCTGATTCTATAAATATTTTCCCTTTAAACGGTTATATTTTACTACAGTTAATCACTATTTCTTACATACAATCATTCACACATATGCACATAGGCATACATATGTATGCATATGTATGTGTGCATGTATATATATATATATATATATAATATATATTCACAATTTCTCATTTCTTTTTTCAACACTCACAAAACCCATTCATAATCTTTCTATGACCTTAACCTGTCTTTTTCTCACTCACTCCATCATATCCTGTGACTAATAAATAATACTTTTCTTTGAAAAGGCAAAGTTCGCTTCACATATGACCTTCAAAAGTTCGTTATCAACAGCGCTGAACTATTACAGATGTTGGCTCCAGGTTAGCAGCTAGAGGCTATGCGCGTAGCACTTTGTACTTTCTCTGTTTTGAATTGCGAATGGGAAATAAAACGAAAAATTTTCGTTACGTATTATACATCATTGTACATTTACATAATTGATGTATATGTCTGCATAGAAGCGTATATTTCTGCATGTATCGATAGATTGGTGTACGATATAGTTGTATGTATGTATGTATGTATGTATGTATGTATGTATGTATGTATGTATGTATGTATGTATGTATGTAGTATGTATGTATGTATTATTATGTATGTATGTATGTATGTATGTATGTATGTATGTATGTATGTATGTATGTATTATGTATGTATGTATGTACGTACGTCTGTACTTATGGGTGGGTGGGTGGATGGATAGATGGATGGATGAACAGATACATTGATAGCTGGGTGAGTAGACCGGTGGATGAAAGAAGGGAGATAGTTAGCCAGAGATGTCTAAAGTATTTACTGGTATTACATCTTAATTCTATAGCATTCCAAAGAATTCAATAAGAATTATCGCAATATTATGCAAGAAGTGCTGAGACACGCTTAGATAAGAACGAAAAACATAAAGCAAGAAAAATCGTGATAGATTTGGGGATAAGTTTTCGGTCATTAATAACCGACACTTTGTGGGCCAAGTGGCACTAAACTAAGCCGAAATAAATTTATTCTCGTGGTTTTGATTTGAATAATAGTGACAATTATCTTTACAGAAAGTCTAGAAGCTAAGAAGGAAAACAAAAGGAAATATGCCACATTGCTCGAAAACGTAAGTTCGCATTCTGAAGAATTTCTTCCAATGACAAGGACGTCTGTTAATAAATTATTCCCTGAATCTGTATCAGACATGTAATCATAAACCTTAAGAATAGAGTTCGGTCATTGTCTGAAGTTTCAGAGTAGAAAAAAAAAGTGTGGAAATACAATAGACAAAAATATCAATCATATACAATGATTATATTTCAGAAACATTTCCCAATTTAACTATCCGTATACCTATCCTTTAAAATGACGTTATTGCTATCTTTCTAAATATCAATTTACCGATCTAACTATTGAAATGTTCACATATCCAAAGATTTTCTTACCATTTATCTACCTGTCTATGAAGCCAGTTATCTATTTATATATCGATATCACTAACTTCTAATCAAATTACGTATATTCATCCATCACTTTTCCTTTCGTACCGCTGGACATCTATCTGCATATGTATCAATTTATTTCACTGCGCTTAAACTCAGTAACACAAAAGGATATAATTCCTTTTTTCTCTATATATATGTATATGAACAGACACACACAAGCACACACAAACACACCACACACACACACACACCGTATATATATTACGTATGTAAATATATATATATATATATATATATATATATATATATATATATATAGATATATATATATATAGATATATATATATATATGTATGTATATGTATGTATGTATATTCACCGATAGTGCTCAATAAATAATTAGTTATTACTTGGGGCTATAACCAACGTGTATGTGAAATACAATATTTGAAAGCATAAAACTTGCATACGGCCAATCTTTCAGTCTAAGCAGGAAGGAGTTGAATTTGTTGAAATAATGCAGTATGGGAAATAAAGGATGCACCTTCCGTAGAATGCTAATTATTGCGGAGCAAATTGTGTGTTAGTGAATATCGAGTGGATATATTGCGAAGGAAACAATGAGCATGTAATACAGTACGAAATAACTGTGTATAGTAATACGTACATACATACATACATACATGCATGCATACATACATACATACATACATACATACATACATACATACATACATACATACATACATACGTATTTGGGTTCTACCGAAAGTAATACAGGACTCAGCATAACATTTTATTGAGTGGCGTACGCCGTTCAAATTCCGAACGTTGGTTTATTAACTTCTCCTCAATAGTAACTCCCTTTCCTGTTATTTTTCGTGGTGGGCAAATAAGAGATTCCTAGCTGGAGCATTATACCGTCATTAACATCTTGACTAAATAACGGGATGTTCGCTATTTACGAATATGACACACTTGAAGAGTAACATACAGAGATGTATCGAAATGAACAAAGAAGAGGAATCTAGTACTATAGACCACCGAAGTATCAGGAGACTTGCAACAGCGACCACTGACACGAATCATCAACGAGAAGTCGACTTTATTGGTGAGGGCAGACAAGTCACAATCCATGAATTTGTGGCATAATTGGACGGTACATTACAAGCCATTACAAAACTTGGTGGAAAACTTTGGGCGTTGAATTGTGTGTGAAACATGGAAACCCCGGCAACTAACATGGAGTTTAAAGGAAAAACGTATGGATGTCTGTTCTGACGTAGTAGAAAATTATGAAGCAAATGAGAACACGTTTATTACAATATGATTACAAAGCATGAAACTTAGGTATATCATCGTGATCCGGGGAAAGATACAGCCATATCTCAAAAATTTGCATATATCTGTTACAACCCAGGCCTAATGTACACTCACACACACGCTCACACACACATGCACTCACATACATACACTCACACACACACACACATATGCACTCATACACAAATATAGGTGTGTGTGTGTTTGTGTTTTGTGTTTTGTGTAGTGCCTGTGTCTGAATAAAGAGAGAGAGAGAGGGAAGAGAAAGAGACAGACAGACAGACAGATATAGGTTACATGTATATAGCTGTGTGTGTGTTTGTGTAATTATGCGTGTTTTGATCCATTGAAATCTTTACGACAAAGACAACTACTTCCTCCCAGTCTCGACAAAAACAGGCTAGATTTGCATGTTTGAATTCTAAAATATTTCAGAAGTCGTAATTATCTATTGACTAATGATTGCCTGTCAGTTCGCCACTTTGGTTGTCTGAATATCATAACATTTTGAGATTACTAATTCGGCAATAGCATCACACAAGTACACACAAACATACATACATACATACATACATATATACATACATACATACATACATACATACATACATATATGCATTAACACATACACACACATGCACACACACATACATATTCATATACATATATATGTGTGTATATATATATATATCTATGTATGTATGTATATATCTAATATATCTATATATACATATACAGATATATACTTATACATATATATACATATATATATTTAAAAAAGGAGATGTGGAACACGAGTTGTGATATATAAAAAAAGGAAATGAAGAAAATGCTGACAAAATAATTTAAGTAAGGGAGAGCGTATTTAATTAGGTGAAGGTTCATTTTACCAACCGGTTAAAAAGAACTTTCACCTAATTAAATACACTCTCCCTTACTTAAATTATTTTGTCAGCATTTTCTTCATTTCCTTTTTACATATATATATATATATATATATATATATATATATATATATATATATATATATATATATATATATATATGAATTATATATAAAAAAACAAGAACGTGAAATGCACAAAGAGACGAACACAAAAAACGGACGGGTCATTCGAAGCCTTTAATCTTCAGTCAGAAACCGGATCATCATAGCAAATTTCGGCTATATCATTCAACTACGGTAGTAATTTAATAATATTCTTAAGGCCGCAATTTACTCACACGTAGCATCATTTAGAGCTTATCGCTCATTCAGTTCTTAAACAAATTGAAAACATTGTTAAAATTTTTGTTGAGGACTGGTTTCTATCTACATTTTGACATAAAAAAGATGAAATTTCGTCCAGTAGAAAAAAGTTTACATCAAAATTTGCAGCAAAAGTAAGTAATGCCAACAATCAACTTTAGATCTAAATAACTCTTTTTTTATTTTCAAAGCAAAATATATTTATCTTAGCTTCAACGGTAGCAGAAAGCATGAAGAATTTCATAGTTTTGGCCCCATGCAACAAAACTTTGTATAAAAAAAAATAGTGAGGTAAAAAATAACGAAAAAATATCTAAGTCAAAGAAATGGATTTAAGTATAATTAACTTTTATCTTTTAAAAACAAACTATATTTTAATTAAGCTTAAATGATAGATCTCAATTCGTGGAATTTCATGGTATCAATCTCATGCAATGAAGTTTTCAAAGAAAAAAGTCATGAGTGTTTGTTTCTCAAATTTGAGGATAATAATATAATTATATACTCTTTTTATGAATATGGTTCTATAAGGGACTTTTAATGTATGTCAACGGTATCATTGGGGTGAGGAAAAACTTATAAACGACACCGCTAATTGACACATTTGGCACATCTGTTTATACTATAATAGAGAAAGCGGCTTATAAAAATACCCATAGGCGCAGGAGTGGCTGTGTGGTAAGTAGCTTGCTAACCAGCCACATGGTTCCGGGTTCAGTCCCACTGCGTGGCATCTTCGGCAAGTGTCTTCTGCTATAGCCCCGGGCCGACCAATGCCTTGTGAGTGGATTTGGTACACGGAAACTGAAAGAAGCCTGTCGTATATGTGTATATATGTATATATACAAAGAATAATTCCCGGGATCGATTTGCTCGACTAAAGGCGGTGCTCCAGCATGGCCGCAGTCAAATGACTGAAACAAGTAAAAGAGTAAAGAGTATATATTTTTTGGTAAAAGAATTTAAAAGTGATTTGTTGTTGTGGCTTTTTGGAACGCTATGAACCTTACAATAATAACTATCCGGATCGATTTTGGACATTTTTCTTTTTAACTTAAAAACCATGGGAGTAGCCTTTTTGGTAAAAAAAAAAAACAATGCATAAAACAAAACAAACTGTAAATATTTTCAGAGGTAAACGTGAACAATTTACGGAAGGTTTCGCTGTTGTTTCTAGCACAACCCAAACCACCCTCTCTTTTCACTGTCACATTTATTGATGTTTTCTCACTATTTTTCTCCTACTTAAACACATTTTATGAAATGATAATGCCGAAGTAATACACGCATGGTCCATTGTTGGAAGAAAAACAACAAAATAAATCGTAATCTAAATTTTTAACACCACGGTCGTTTTGAAACAGTGACCTGTTGACTGACAAAACTTCGTGCTGCATCACTTTTGTGAAGTTATGTCAGTGAACAGGTCGCGGTTACAAAGCGACGTAAATATTTTGACACAAATGAAATTTTAATGTTGAAGTGAAACTAACGGCTTTTGTGTGTTCTTGAATGGCTTACAAGCATCACCCACGCTGCAATTGTTTTTGTTTCAGCACACGATCTCAGATCAAATCACTTGCTATGCAAGTACATTTCTGTAATATTTTAAAATCACTGTGGATAAATGCCAGCAATGACTTTCTCAGGCTCTCTAATATATTAATTTCTAAACAGAAACAATCGGAGGCAGTGAATGGGATTGCTAACAATTCAAAATTTCTCAAATTTTCTTTTTTATAACATAAAAATGTATTTATTAGTGGGGGAATATTGAAAAACATCAATACATGCAAGAGTGATGCAGAAACGAGGAGGGTGATAAAGAAACGCGGAGCATATGCTAGAAACAACAGCCTAATTCCCCTTAACTCACTCATTTTTACTGTAAATGCTATTCCCATGGTTTTGAAGTGCAAAAATAAAAATTGGCCAAATAGGTCCGGAGTGTGATGATGTAAAAATAAAAAGTATTTTCAAATCCTTTTCATGCAAAGATGCCCCTCCCCCAAGCTATCATTTCGAAGGCTCTGATTTTTTAAAAAATGAGGAAAATCCTGAAAAATGTTTCCCTACAAATTTCTTTCAAATCGTAATCTATGCAGTGTAAAAGGGATTTGTATAAATTTTCATTAAAAGTTACACATTTTCCTGAAAGTTATGAGAGAGAAAATTCTGGTCGTGTGAATTTTCCAAAATTCCTCTCCCCCACACCCTCGGAAAAATTCATTTCCATAAATCCCTATATACTCTGAAGTCACAACATTTAAGCGGTATTTGTAGAAAATTTCGTTAAAAAGTATCCATTATTATGGATGTTATAACGCAACAAAATCGGGGGCGTATATATCTGTAGTAATGCCCTTTATTTATACAATTTTTCATTTCATGTTTATTTCACTCATTGTTTGCAATTTTCTCTCTCTCTCTCTCTCTCTCTCTCTCTCTCTCTCTCTCTCTCACACACACACACACACACACACACATACACACACATACACACACACACTACAATAATATCTATGTTGCTTTGAGAGGAAGGTAAAACTTGAAATATTGCTTCTACCTCTGTTGTTGGACTACCGTGATTTTTGTTTAAAATGGAGAGAATATAACTATGATAAAATAATGAAATTAATATTTACTAAGCAAGTGAGCACTATTATACAAAGAAATATTTAGGCGTAAAATATAAGAATTATTAGAATTGAGAATCAAATGTGAAAATATTACGAATGGGATAGCAGAAAACCGCCCGGGGGTAGGTCTTTCTGTTAGTTATTAATTAGCATAATAGCATATCCTAGAAAAAACATGGATTATATGAAAAAATGCGAGCAAGAGAAATAATATTCTTAAGATTATAAAACTGGAAAAGTACAGGACTACTTATTACACTTGGAAAAGTTCAGGACAAGTTATTACATCTGGTAAAGTACAGAACAAGAAAATTCTTACTTAAAAGTCTGCAGCCAAGAATAAAATTTGGTTATTAAAAATCATTTTATTTTAATTTACATAATAACATTTATAATTTTAAAAAAGGTACTATCACACTAGAATACTTGAGAAATGAAAGCCAGAAGTACCAATATAGCTAAAGTTGGGACAAGGCTAAAAATGTGAAGAATTGGCAATAACTTAGACAATAGCTCAAGCAAATTTTAATGTGAATTTGTTGTTATAGGTAGATTTTACTGTAATATATAACTAATTATTATTGTATTATTCTGTTTATTGTACTAATTGTGTACTAATATAATTTTTTATAATCTATTTTTCAAATTTCTCATTATTAATTAAAAATTAAAAAATGAATTCTTTTAAAGTGCAAAAAGTATTTTAAGTTATTTTTTTAATTTTTAATAGAATTAACAAGTAATAACAAATAGAAGTAATAACTTGTAAAAAATTATAGTTGTTATAAAAGCTAATATTTTCTAAATCTAAATATTTTATTTGAAATTTTATCCTTCGCTGCAATATTGATGAAGGTGTAGTTTACATTAGAAAGTTCCCGTTACCACATAACGGCACGAGATTCGAGAGATGTCATATCCGGGCAGTACAGGCAATGGATGGTCTTCACAGGAAGAAAATGGAGCGTAAGATAACTGTTAAAATAGTAGATAAGAGTCTGGAAGTGGAAAAAGTCAAAGAGCAGTGTAAAACACAGTGGTTAGCGACAACGGATAAGAGGCAAAAGGATGTCCGGCAAAAGTAATCAAAGCAGGCGAGATGTCAAAAATCAAACAATTCTTACACGAAAATCGTACTATTAAGTATCCGGGTTACAAAGAAAATACATAAGAAGCGTATACGACAAAGGATAGTAGTGATAATGGAACCTGCAAGATTTGTATATTCTATGAGTGGCATGCAGTTTGCCTCATTTTTATTCCAATCTTTAATATAGGAGCCAGAGTAGCATTGCTGGTTTCTGATAATGCGGGGACTATATTTCGATAGATTTTATTTTCACACGTATATGATCCCTTGCAGACTACGGTTGAGATAAAACGCCAAGCCATGCGCATAATTGCTGACCAACTAAGCGAGCAATACTACAACGTGTATGTGCGGGGAATCAACCACAATTGCAACCTCTTGCTTTTCCCAAGGTCGGCAGAATTGATAAAATAGACGTCTAAATAAAGGAAATCTGAGATCCAGATTAAAGCCTGCTAATTATTACAAGGTGCAGGTGAGGTAGCTATGAAATAAGTGGTAGGTTTCTAAGCCAAATTACAAAAACGAAACAACTCCCTTGACACTGAGCATGACAAACCTCATTGTTTAGTTAAGGCGCTGTAGGGAAGAAAACAAATGAAAGGAATAGATAACATTATAAAAGACTTAGGGTATATGAGAATGAACGGTGACCTTAGTTGAGGCAGGATGTTGGGGATTGGTACAAGCTTGCATCATATAAAGAATATTAGCGAAAACGTGGTTCACGAAAAAGCTTCACTACAGATGTGAAAGATCTTTGCGAGAGAAAAAAAATTCAAATCTGATTTTGAAGAATAAATTCACAATGAGCAGTAAGAAGATTCAGGTGGTGCGTAGCTAAAATGGTTACACTCCTATCCAATTTGGTGCGCTACATGTTTGAATATTGGACGCGTGAACAAAAAGAAACCGGAGATTTTCTCTTTGTGTCAACGGTTTCTAGCATCGCTGCAGGTTACTAAGTTGCCTTCATCTCCTGTCTCTGGTCGACACCTGATGAAAGGAAGATCACACAGAACAATTTCTATGTGTGAGTGTATGTTTATATTTGCATTTACATACATTCATGTATGTCTGTGTATGTATGTATATATATATATATATATATAGATATATATATATACATTCATAAATATACATTATCACATATCTGTATGCACACAGATATACATAAATTATACATTATATATGTGTATGTATATGTGCACTTGTGTGTGTGCGTGTACATGCATGTAGCTAAAACCTCCTTTATCAAGGAATCTTAATTAATTTTGTTGTTTCCGTTGTTGTTTTTCTGTTATTATCGTTGTTGTTTTGTCTTGTCAATGTCTTCTGGCTACATATAAGTATAGTGAGTTTTTGCATCAAACTATATATTACTAATAAATATATATTCATTGTAGTTCATAAAAAATACACATTATCTATGCCTATATATTAATTTTCTTTCATTTCCTTTTTAATCGACACCTGTATGATTGAATTGTAATATAGTCACACTACTAGTACATCTGTATCTTGCAAAGTGGTAACATTACTTCAGCTGTAAAGTATCTTGTTTACTTTTTCTTTTTCCCTTGATTAACGAGTCTACCCTCAGGATACAATTTAGACAGCGAAATGTCGAATGAGTGCGATTCTCTTGAAGTTGTTTTTGTTTGATTTTGTTGCCTCAATCATACATTTATATTAACTAAATATTCGCGATTACACCTATTGTGTTTCTGTTTCTCTATATTTCTTATGTTTATGAGTGTTTTATGTTTATGGTGATGATGATGATAATGATGATGATGATGATGATGATGATGATGGAATATTTTGTTTGTTTCACGTCTTTTTCTCCTACATTTATTGTTTGTTTAATGAATTTACCCGGAAGTCCTGTGAGACACAGATAAATATTATATTGACGAATACTCCAGGAAAAATAAACTGGTGTTATTAACCCTTCCCTAGCCATTCTTGATGAAGCAGTCTTCGAATATCCAAGTAAGTTTATATAAACTGCTACGTAGGCAAAAGGGTTCTTCTTCCGGTGGTGAAAGCACCAACCCCGCACGCGCGAAATACAAATGGACGGTGCGCGAGCGCGCGCCGTTGTATAGGATCACTACATATATAATATATATATATATATATATACACTTACATATACATATATATATATACTCACATACACATATACATATTCATGTACATAAGTGTGGTAGTGTGGTAAGAAGCTTGCTTACCAACCTCATGGTTACGGGTTCAATCTCACTGCGTAGCATTTTGGGAGGTGCCTTCTGCTATAGCCTCGTGCCAACCAATACCTTGTTAGTGGATTTGGGAGACGGAAACTGAAAGAAACCCGTCGTGTATATATATACATATTATATATATATATATATATATATATATATATATATATATAATATATATATATATATTAATATACTTCGAGACAATTTGGTTAAAAGCTTTCGGTAAAAGCTGCTGCTAGAATCAAATTCGGACAGAGAGAATATACGTGTTGTACCTTCGATAGCCCTGTCTCAAGTCGCTGCTTGCTGGACGCGGGTTTCTTTCAGTTTCCGTCTCCCAAATCCACTAACAAGGTATTGGTTGGCACGAGGCTATAGCAGAAGGCACCTCCCAAAATGCTACGCAGTGAGATTGAACCCGTAACCATGAGGTTGGTAAGCAGCTTCTTACCACACTACCACACTTATGTACATGATATGTATATGTGTATGAGGTATATATATTATATGTATATGTAAGTGTATATATATTATATAATATATATATATATATATGTAGTGATCCTATACAACGGCGCGCGCTCGCGCACCGTCCATTTGTATTCGCGCGTGCGGGGTTGGTGCTTTCACCACCGGAAGAAGAACCCTTTTGCCTACGTAGCAGTTAGCCGAGGCAAGGGGATCGTAATACGTTGACCACCAGCGTCCAGCAAGCAGCAGACTTGAGACATGGCTATCGAAGGTACAACACGTATATCGAAGGTACACACACGTATATATATATATTATATATATTATATATATATATATATATATATGTATATATACACGACGGGTTTCTTCAGTTTCCGTCTCCCAAATCCACTAACAGGTATTGGTTGGCACGAGGCTATAGCAAAAGGCACCTCCCAAAATGCTACGCAGTGAGATTGAACCCGTAACCATGAGGTTGGTAAGCAAGCTTCTTACCAACTACCACACTTATGTCACATGAATATGTATATGTGTATGTGAGTATATATATATGTATATGTAAGTGTATATTATATATATATATGTAGTGATCCTATACAGGGCGCGCCACTCGCGCACCGTCCATTTGTATTGCGCGTGTGGCGGGTGGTGCTTTCAACACCGGAAGAAGAACCCTTTTGCCTACGTAGCAGTTAGCCGAGGCAAGGGGATCGTAAGACGTTGACCACCAGCGTCCAGCAAGCAGCGACTGAGACATGGCTATCGAAGGTACAACACGTATATTCTCTCTGTCCGAATTTGATTCTAGCAGCAGCTTTTACCGAAAGCTTTTAACCAATTGTTGCAGACTACATCATCTTCCTTCTCCGGACGCCATCTTTGACAAGTGTCGTTTTTGCATTTGAACACTTTCTATTTTACAGCGATAAGGTTCAGCTGAGACACATCTATACTAAAGGGATGCCAGATACACCAATTATCTGTTACCACATAAGAGAATAAAGTAGATATATATTATTTACGTCTGCGTCTTGTTTGTTTCTGACGGGTAGAATTCTGGATTATTAAAGCAACGGAAAGTGATTGCTTCTCGCACCCCCAAAAAGTCCAGAGAAGATAATTCACACATGTCGTTACATATACTTACATATACATAAATATATATATATATATATACACGACTGTAGAATTTTTAATATGAAATTTACTTTTATGTTTTACCAACATGTGCAACTTTGTACGTGGTATTGGCAAATGGAACATGTTTAATGGTGAATAAACAGTACCAAAAATTTTCGAACTACCTGCCTTGTTAAGTAATAACTCTGCAAACAATATTTCCAGAATTTTCAACCCTAATATGTAAAACGCATCATTATCTAAGAAAGCGTATATATACATATATATATATATATATATATATCTATATATATATATATATGTATTATGTAGTGTGTGTGTACGTATGTATGTATGCATTTATTTATATATGTATATATGTAGTCATCCTATAAATAATGTGGTTTTTTATTTTCCAAAATTAAAATAAAGTTCTTTTTAAATCTAAAATATACTCTCCTTCATTTCATTTTCTACAATACTCTGCCATCTATATATGTATGTATATATATATATATATATATATATATATATATATATATATATATATATATATATGTATGTATATATTATATATATATATATATATATATATATATATATATATATATATATATATATATATATATATATCTATATATATATATATATATATATATATATATCCAGGCGGGTGAGAGTGAGAGAAAGAGAGCGAGAGAGAAATCTGTAAATGTATAACCTAATTTTAATTTGTGTTACTTCTCATACATTCAATAACGAACGTACGTACATTCATACGTACTCAAGATGTACGATACTTCACTTTCTGACTGATCACTAGATCTCAGAAACACATGTGTAGGATTGCCAGCAATATCCTCTCTCTTATATCTGGAGTCAGAGAATGAATTTTCCGGAAAATAACTATCTACGAAGAACTACTACGAAGTACTGTCTCGGTTCTCTTCTCTTTCGTCTGTCATATCTTTATATATAAAAGTGAAGTTGTGTGTCTGTCTCCTATGATTTAGATTCCTAACTACTCCCACATTTTGCGGTGGCAGTGTAACCAAAACCGGGTATCTTTATAGTCCGTGATTCATATCGAGCCCTTCTGGGTATTAGCGCGCGTCTACGATGAGTCTACGATTTAAAAAAAAATTTACCATCCTTTTTTTTCCATTTTAATGCATTTTTTGCTATTATATAAGGGAAGTAACTCTCTAAAAATGTCTACGATGAGTCAACGATTTTAAAAAAATTTACCATAATTTTTTTTCCATTTTTAATGCATATTTTTGCTATTTTTGGGCTATAACTCTCTAAAAATGCTTATATAGTTATTTCCCTTACAAATCCGAGCAACGCCGGGCGATACTGCTAGTTAGAGTATAAAATTTCCGGGTATTTACCCTGCAATGAAGAACTACTCTGAACTTTTGCTTTCCTGATTTTCTTCCTTTGCTGCTAATTTATATTTATAATCACGCGTGTATAACAATTTTATAACTGTTTTGATGTCATTATCAACCACCAATTCATGTTTGATTTTACATTACTTTCATGAGTTTCATCGCAATATTGTGCATCGCGAAACTATATTTGTCTGGATACAATCTCCCATCCTTTGACATTGGATTGGATATTTGGTCCGTCTGAACACTAATTGCGTGTACTAATTATGGGCCTTTTGACGTACGCCTGCTCATTATTTCATTATGTGTGTGTGTGAATAAATATACATACATATATACATAATATACATATATATATATAATATACATATACATACATATGTAAATACATATATATACATATATATATATATAT
>NC_042998.1:17805304-17817804 GCF_006345805.1 Octopus sinensis
TGTATGTATATGTATATATATATATATATATGCATATATATGTATATGTATATCTTTACACACAACAAACAAATATATGCCAAATATATTTTGTATTATATATATATATATATATATATATATATATATATGCATATATATGTATATGTGTATGTGCATTTATTCAAACTATGTGCGTATGTATATACATACTGCATATATATATATATATATATATATATATATATATATATATGCATGTGTGTATATTATATATATATACATACTTACAAACGCGTATAGCTGATATATGCACGCACGCACGCACACACATACGCATACACACAGAAACTTGCATATATATATATATATATATATATATATATATATAGTTATGTATGTATGTATGTATGTATGCTTGCGTGCGCGCCTACGTGTGTCTGTGTGTGGGCGTCTATATGTATAAGTATACATCTGTGTATGCTTGTGCGTATACAGTTACACACATGCACATATATGCATGCATACACATATACCTACATTCAAAACTACAAGTGTACACCTCATTCCAAATTAAGCACTTGCTCTATAATGATGCAATAAATACATCCATGTTCTATCTGCGGCTTCACTTATCGCGGACTGGTAATTCTTCCCATCCCGTATTCTATTAACTCCGGTATTTCTCGAATTTAGTTTGTATCTCTTACCCTTTTACTCTTTTACTTGTTTCAATCAGTTGACTGCGGCCATGCTGGAGCACCGCCTTTTAGTCGAGCAAATCGACCCCCACAGGACTTCTCATTCTTTGCAAGCCTACAACATATTCTATCGATCTCCTTTTGCCGAACCGCTAAGTTACGGGGACGTAAACACAACACCATCGGTTGTCAAGCGAGGTGTCCCAGATGAACCAACTTTTCTCCACTATTCCAAAAGCGTAGTATTTCACTACAAATCATTCATTATACGCTACGCTACGCTACGCTCCAACAGATCGCCGTCCCATGCAGCATAGTAATAATAATATTATGCCTTACAAACCAATGACCTTGATGTCATTTGCTATCAGCAGCTGATTGTATGTTTTCCGCCATCCATACGATCGTAGCACAGCTGACATTTTCGAACTCACCTAGGAGATTTGAGAACGACAACATCTATTATTTATTTGCCATTATGTATTAATCCTCAGGTTGCACTGTAAATGCGTGACCTTCAAGTTGAGGCTATTACCAACGGTTACTTACTTTCAATTCCCTTTTATGTCTCGTTTGTGGCACCATCCATCCCATATGCAGTTCAAAATACGTAATTGCTAATGCATCTTACATACACAACCTACGAACATGTCTGTATATGTGTGGATATATATACTGCATTGATATATATATATATATATATATATATATATATATGTATACATACATACATACATACATATATATATATATATATTATATATATATATATATATATACATATATATATATATATATGTATACATACATACATACATACATACATATATTATATATATATACATATATAGTATGTATATATATATATATATATATATATATATATATATATACATACATGTATATATATATATATATATATATATATATATATTATATATATACACCTGTGCATACACACACAACGGAACTATGTCTTGCATGCTTAGATTATCATGCACACACATACATGCTTGCGGTGTATGTATCTATTGATGTGTTTCTGCATGTATGTGTATATGCATGTGTGTGTATATATACACATGCACATATATACCCACGCACACGCATACGCACACACTCACGCACACACACTCACACCGACGTTTTTTCTTTATTTATTTTTTTTATTATTTTATCTAGTTTCAGCTCACGAGCTGTGGCCATGCTGGAGCACCGCCATTTGTATTTATATGTATTTATATGTGGTTATATTTCTGTATGTGTGTGCATATGCTTACATACACACATATATACGTACACATGTACAACTAGAGACAGACAAATTCCCATACATATAACAGGGAGATACAAGCGAGAGAAGGTGGTGAAAGACTCACATAGGATGAATGTGATTTTTTTCTGACATACCGTAAATCCTCGAGTATAACCCGCATTTTCCCCCAAAAATTTAACGGTCGAAATCCCTAGTGCGTACTATATACGAGGTTAAAAATGAAAATTATTTTCTAAGCAATGTCCGAGTCTCTATTTGCTGTCCGGCAATATTTTATTCAGGCGCATTTTGTGATGTCGGGCGCGAAAATACCTTAAGCTAAGCCTGGAAGCAATGAAGTCATAAAAGAATCATCCATAACTTGCAGTAAGCAACATTTATTAAACGTTATTACTGTTATTTCTTTATTTTCTGCAAACAAAATGCACAAAAAAGCTACACGTTTGCATTATGTGATATATACAATAATAATAAAGGACGTTATCGTATACATTTTTACAAACCAAGGACGTTATATAGACTTCCTTCACTCAAGTTAGAGAAAGGGGTGCGTATTATACAAAAGATTTAGGTCTTTCAGAGGTACAGCCCCCTAAAATCCTCTGCGTATTATACTCAAGGGCGGACTATACTCGAGGATTTACGGTACTTTTCTTTCCGTTTTATTGTTTTATTTGCAGCTTTTATCCTAAAGAATTATGTGGGGAGGGGACATTTTCCTGAATTTATATTCTTCTTACCACTGAAATCGTTGTAACTTCAGTAATTTTTTTGTAAGACTATTAATTATCGTTTCTAGCTTCAAACAACAAATGTAATAAAAAATATGTTAATTATTTTTTCTTTTTGGATTTGGTTTGCAAGATTCTTTATGTGAGTTCGTGTGTTGAAGCATATTTTGTTGTGTCCGAGGAGAGTCATTTTCTTTTTGTGCCTTATAGTGTAACACACTCACCGGTAAAATTTCCACTTATTCCTTATTTTTGTTTCCCTAAAATTTTCGTTGCGTCTTGCAACCTTTTCAAAAGTCTTGATACACACACACACACACTGACCCACACACATGCGCACAAACAAACAAAAAGGAACGCCAGTGTAAATAACGGACAGAATCAAAACTATTGAAAAGGTTGCAAGACGCAACGAAAATTTTAGGAAAATAAAAATAAGAAATAAGTGGAAATTTTACCGGGGAGTGTGTTAAATTATAAGGCACAAAAAGAAAATGACTCTCCCCAGACACAACAGAATATGAAATTTTGTTTTTTATAATAATATTTAGATATTCTTTTCTAAGCATTTCGCCCGGCGTGCTAACGTTTCTGTCAGCTCGCCGATTGGGTCGACCCTAGTATGTAAATGGCACTTGATTTATCGACCCCGAAAGGATGAAAGGTAAAGTCGACCTCTGCGGAATTTGAACTCAGAACATAAAGACAGACGAAATACCTATTTCTTTACTACCTTCACGGGGCTAAACACGGAGAGGACAAACAAGGAAAGGCAAAGGGATTAAGTCGATTACATCGACCCCAGTGCGTAACTGGTACTTAATTTATCGACCCCGAAAGGATGGAAGGCAAAGTCGACCTCGGCGGAATTTGAACTCAGAACGTAACGGCAGACGAAATACGGCTACGCGTTTCGCCCGGCGTGCTAACGTTTCTGCCAGCTCACCGCCTTATAATTATATTTAGATATTTTTTCTACTCTAGGCACAAGGCCCGAGATTTGGGGGGGAGGGGACCACTCGATTAGATCGACCCCAGTACGCAACTGGTACTTAACTTATCGATTTCCGAAAGGATAAAAGGGGAAGTCGATCTCGTCGGAATTTGAACTCAGAACATAAAGACAGACGAAATACCGCTTTGCTAATGTGTCTTATTTCTTTACTCCCCACAAGGGGCTACACACAGAGGGGACAAACAAGGACAGACAAACGGATTAAGTCAATTACAATCGATCCAGTGCATAACTGGTATTTAATTTATCGACCCCGAAAGGATGAAAGGCAAAGTCGACCTCGGCGGAATTTGAACTCAGAACGTAGCGGCAGACGAAATACGGCTACGCATTTCGTCCGGCATGCTAACGTCTCTGCCAGCTCGCCACCTTATAATTATATTTAGATATATTTTTCTACTCTAGGCACAAGGGTCGAGATTTTTTTTTGTGGGGGGGACCAGTCGATTAGATCGAGCCCAGTACGCAACTGGTACTTAACTTATCGACCCCCGAAAGGATGAAAGGCAAAGTCGACCTCGTCGGAATTTGAACTCAGAACGTAAAGACAGACAAAATACCGCTATGCTAACGTCTCTGCCAGCTCGCCACTTTATAATTATATTTAGATATTGAGAAACAAAAATTGAATCCAAGTCTCATATTTTAAAGGGAAATAACTTTGAACATCTAATATTAGTAAGTTACTTCCCTTTATTAATTTTTTTCCTCAGTTTTTCATGTCGTACAGTTACGTAAACATATGGAGTTATTCCAGTATGCATTCATTTCGCGTAACCTTTCAATAAGTCTACTGCAAACCATAAGCTCTTCACCTTTCGACTAAGTTTGTTGTTTGCTTAGCTAAAGAAAGTGTGCTTCCTTCTGTCACGCAGCGTATAAATTATAAAGATAAGCAAGGCTGTGCTGGCTACGTATTGTTTAAACTAAGTTACAGGGAGCAACATGCAGGGAGATATGTGCGACCCACTTCAATTTCATCTCATCTCAGAAAAATTTATATTTTTTCAATATAGTTTTTCTTCGAATTAATTTTAGATGGTACAGATTCTGATTTTACTCTTACTCTTTTACTCTTCCCCTTGTTTCAGTCATTTCACTGCGGCCATGCTGGAGCACCGCCTTTAGTCGAGCAAATCGAAAACCGGGTCTTATTCTTTGTAAGCCCAGTACTTATTCTATCGGTCTCTTATGCCGAACCGTTGTTAAGTGACGGGGACGTAAACACACCAGCATCGTTTGTCAAGCAATGCTAGGGGGGACAAACACAGACACACAAACACACACACACATACATATATATATATATATATATATATACATATATACGACAGGCTTCTTTCAGTTTCCGTCTACCAAATCCACTCACAAGGCATTGGTCGACCCGGGGCTATAGCAGAAGACACTTGCCCAAGATGCCACGCAGTGGGACTGAACCCGGAACCATGTGGTTGGTTAGCAAGCTACTTACCACACAGCCACAAACATTTTTCGGAGTGCGTAGGAGTTTCGGATAATTCACACGAATCGACGTTTGTTTGTTGATAACTTTGAGAAAACATAGATAATTACTAAAGGAATTTTCATTAAAAGACAAAAAAAAAAAAATGCTTTTCGGGTGGCGTAGATTACGATAATATCGGAATTTAATGTAAAAACAAAAATAAACCAAATATGTTGGGCGTGCATATGTACATACCTACGCACCACACATCTGTGTGTGTGTGTGTGTGTGTGTGTGTGTGTGTGTGTGAAATTTTTTCAAAATTTCAAGTTTCATTTTGTACACACACATATATATAAACATACATACATACATACATACATACAAACACACACACACATACATACATACATACATACATACATACATACATACATACATACATACATACATACATACATGGTGGCTGCCCCCTCGTTATCGATAACAACATTGATTAAGCTTCATGCAATGCCTGTGCAAGAAGATGTTTTTTAAAGTGAGTAAAGGCTGTGCACTGAGTCAATCCCACTCACTAAGCAACAGCAGCCATAATCCGAAAAGAACAAGTCAACATCATCGGTAACCACTGGGTTACATGTTACCAGTAGCACTCGAAATACATACATACATACATACATACATACATACATACATACATACATACATACATACATACATACATACATAGGCGCAGGAGTGGCTGTGTGGTAAGTAGCTTGCATACCAACCACATGGTTCCGGGTTCAGTCCCACGAAGGGGCACCTTGGGCAAGTGTATTCCACTATAGCCTTGGGCCGACCAAAGCCTTGTGAGTGGATTTGGTAGACGGAAACTGAAAGAAGCTCGTTGTATATACGTATATGTTTGTGTGTGTTTGTGTGACTGTGTTTGTCACCCCAACATCGCTTGACAACCGATGTGTTTACGTCGCCGTAACCGAGCGGTTCGGCAAAAGCGACTGATAGAAAATGTACTAGGCTTACAAAAAAATAAGTCTTGGGGCCGATTTCCTCGACTACAAGGCGGTACTCCAGCATGGCCGCAGTCAAATGACTGAAACAAGTAAAAGAGTACAACAGTAAGAGAGAGTTTACATACATACTCAAAATTAAACATGGAATTTTGTAAAGATTTGACTATGTGTGTCACTATGTGTGCAAGCCTACCAACTTTTTTTACATACACACATGCACACACGACAACCCTCTCCACCGTTTCCGTGTACCATATTTACTCACAAACATTGGCCATCATGAGGCTATAGCAGAAACCACTTGACCAAGATGTCGCACATATCGGGCAAGTACACAAATGTCTTTCATTATATCCTACAGTAAGGCGGCGAGCTGGCAAAACTTTAGCCCATCGGGTAAAATCCTTAGCAGCATTTTGTCCGTCTTTATTTTCTGAGTTCAAATTTCGATGGGGTCGAATTTTTCTATTCATGATCAGCTATACCCGATTTATCAATATCTCCTCATGTCACAGCTTTGCGATGTTCCTCTACCCTTATTTTGAGGGGGCGGCATGTTTCGCCTTTGTATAACCTACCACAGCTACATGGGATGGAGTCCACGCAGTCTTTCGTCATATTCTCTTCTATTGGTGGTTTTACCTGAAGGAGACATTTGCTTCGCCAGTCTCAGAAGATCTATAAAACGGTCATAAGAGTAGTGCTTTCTTCTCTGATTCAGTACACTTTGTCGTCTGTTATACACGGTTTCAATGGAGACTACCTCCCCCTGTGGGATGAAGTTAAAATAATAGACAGAGAATACCAATGGAAAATACGAAAACTAAAAGAAGCAGCACATATGCTAGGACACAACAACCTCCTAAGCAGACAGAGTGCTGATATGAATAGCATATGGGAACTGGTGTTAAGGAAGGATAGAAAAATATTAGAGTTATAAGCCCTTAAAATTCACTCCTTTCGGTGTCGATAAAAATAAATACCAGCTGAACACCGGAATCGATGTAATCCATTTATCCCGTTCCCGAATTTGTGCCCAAATGTGAAACCATTATATCCTTTGGCATGTGACTGAGGAACGAGCGTCTTCACCACACTGGTTTACGAGTAATTTGTTATGAGTTTTATTTCTTTAGCTCTGGACATTTTTATAATTATCATTATTTAATCAGTGGGCCTTAGTTTTCGCTCACCGAAATAGTTTGATGGATTATTTAATTAAATCTATAAAATGTTATGTTCATTATGAAGTAAAACAAAATAATTAAACGATTAGATAATTAAGATGAAAGGGGTCAGTTTTAATCGGGTATATACGCCTTAATCATCTTATCCGAAACGGATTTATTCATTCAAATACTCTTGTTAAAGTCTCTATTTTTCACCCCTTTTACAACAAACCCCACCATCCATTTATATCTAACTGAAAAGTCTTTCAAAGACACACGATCTGCCAGAAATAGCAACCGAATCTCCTTAAAATCGCTTCTTACCATCTTAGATATGAGATGTTCAGTTTCGAAAACGATGTCGAACATAACTCTAAAACAACAGGTAGTGCGCGACCGGAAAACCTTTATTCATAAATTAGTTCGATACGTGTTGATCTTGAGTCAACCAACAATAAAAGTAATCATAAAACACAACCTCTTCATCGCACAATCTAAAAGAAAAAAGAAGAAATTCGTAAAAATTTTTAATTATTTTACTTTAATTGCTCGACAATACTTTGCTAAGGAAAGTATTTGCAATTTCGATTCTGGATCGATATTTGTATCACTCAACATGACATATACGTCTGAAAAATTAAGTCTGGTGCATGCTAAGGATATTAAAATATATCCTCCTGTCTTTTTATGTGTTTTCGATATCTAACAAAAAAATGACATTCTCCGATTTTAACTTCATTGTTTGAAATTCATTATACGGAGTCATTTGGACAAAAGCCAATAACCAATTTTAGATTTTTTATTTTTTTTTTTTTTGCAGAAATCTTAATGTTATAATGTTCAATTCTCTTCGTTGTCTACGATAATTTTGCAATAGTTATTCTTAATATGTCCAAGTACAAATAAATTAAACATTCTTATCAGTAAACTCCAAACGGTTGTATGAAGAACAAACAAGCAAAGGGTAACATTATAAATAAAACGGGATAATGAGATAATCAATTTTATTTTGAGAGATGAAACACAACAGATTTAAACATTCCGGATTTAGTCCAACTCAAGGACAAAATGAAACAAAAGGAGAAAAGAGGGAAAAAAAGAGTGAAAAAAAGAAATCAACAGAATTATAACAGGAAATCATTATTTTACTATATCGCTACATTGAATTAATAATCTTCGACTTCAGGTGTTGTGGATGTTATGAATCGACTGTTATCACCACCTTGCGTAGCTAGAGTGTGTGCCACCCGGAGTGGACCTTCCAATTGCCGCCCCTAGATCCCACAAAAACCACATATTTCCTACAGCAGATCCAAAAGAACCACCCCTTTAAAAGTGCCGCCC
The DNA here is from genome assembly GCF_006345805.1 of Octopus sinensis. Lineage (NCBI taxonomy): Eukaryota > Metazoa > Mollusca > Cephalopoda > Octopoda > Octopodidae > Octopus > Octopus sinensis. The sequence goes on from NC_042998.1 coordinate 17,813,980, forward strand.
GTGGCGGACCGTCCCTGCAGCTCTCACCCTCCAGCTACACTAGTGTTATCAACAACCAGCGTAGCTAGAGTATGTGCCGCCCGGAGTGGACCTTCCAATTGCGAGCCCTAGACCCCACAAAAACCATATATTGCTTACAGCAGATCCAAAAGTACCACCCCTTTAAAAGTGCCGCCCGTGGCGGACCGTCCCTGCAGCTCTCACCCTCCAGCTACACTAGTGTTATCAACAACCAGCGTAGCTAGAGTGTGTGCCACCCGGGATGGACCTTCCAATTGCCGCCCCTAGACCACACAAAAAGTCACATATTGCCTACAGCAGACCCAAAAGAACCGCCCCTTTAAAAGTGCCGCCCGTGGCGGACCGCCCCTGCAACTCCCTCCCTCCAGCTACACTAGTGTTATCAACAACCAGCGTAGCTAGAGTATGTGCCGCCCGGGGTGGACCTTCCAATTGCCGCCCCTAGACCACACAAAAAGTCACATATTGCCTACAGCAGACCCAAAAGTACCACCCCTTTAAAAGTGCCGTCCGTGGCGGACCGTCCCTGCAGCTCTCACCCTCCAGCTACACTAGTGTTATCAACAATCAGCGTAGCTAGAGTGTGTGCCACCCGGGATGGACCTTCCAATTGCCGCCCCTAGACCCCACAAAAAAATCACATACTTCCTACAGCAGACCCAAAAGAACCGCCCCTTTAAAAGTGCCGCCCGTGGCGGACCGCCCCTGCAACTCCCACCCTCCAGCTACACTAGTGAAATCACCAGAATCCTACTGAAAATTTCTGTTCGTATTTCCCATGTTACTACCTTCTTGTGTGAAGGCGCGTGGCTTAGTGGTTAGGGGCATTCGGCTCACGATCGTATGGTCATGAGTTCGTTTCCCGGCGGCGAGTTGTGTCCTTGAGCAAGTCACTTTATTTCACGTTGCTCTATTCCACTCAGCTGGCAAAAATGAGAAGTACCTGTATTTCAAAGGGCCAGCTATTGGTTTCTGTGTATTGCTATTGGTTTCCGTGTAGTTTATCGCTAATTCAATCTGATCGAGCAAAGCGTTTCAGCCATGCCCTTGTAATTTCTTTTCCAACGTGTTGTTTGTTCCTTCTCAAGCCAAGCTTGGCTCACAAGAGCCGGTTTCCCGGTTTCGTTGGCGTGTAGGTTCCCCACCTGGACAGGATGCCGGTCCGTCTCAGGTAAGCTGCAAGATGCATGAGGAGAGAATGAGAGAAAGTTGTGACGAAAGAGTCAGCAGAATTTTGCCATTAACTTAAGTGTTTCGCTTATAGACAAACACATCACCCGGTCTGAGATTCGAACCCGCGATCCCTCGACCGCGAGTCCGCTGCTCTAACCACTAGGTCATTTACCTCCACCTTTTCCAATATAACACTACATTATCCAATACATCCTTACTGGACCAGCCTTGACTGCGCTAATTTTTTATCGAAGACGTTTTAGTAGAGACAGTCATATTCTAGGAATGCGTTATCCAGTGTCCGTCTTTTATTTATTTACCGTAAATCCTCGACTAGTGGGCTGTACTTCTGAAAAGCCTAAACCTTGTGTTTAATACGCACCCCTTCTCTAACTTGAGTCGTGCGTAATTAAGCCAGCAGCACCGCGCATGCATAATACAATAATGGTGATGTTCTTAACTGTTATATGGGAATGTAAATATGTTTGCACATTGTTTTTGTTACATGTTATTGTGTTCTGAATACTTTTATTTTAATAAATCTTGCTTACTGCAAGTTATGGATGATTCTTTTATGACTTCATTGCTTTCAGGCTTAGCTTACGGTATTTTCGCGCCCGACATCACAAAATGCGTTTGAATAAACATTGCTGGACAGCAAATAGAGACTCGGACATTGTTTAGAAAATATTTTTCATTTTTAACCTCGTATATAGTGCGCCCTAGGGATTTTGACCTTTAACTTTTGGAAAAAATGCGGATTATACTCGAGGATTTACGGTACTTTTTTTATCTACTTATTAATTTTCAAGTCTAATGCATATAATTTCTGTGCGACTTTTTGGCTTGCAAGTAGATATTTCAATGCTCACTAGTAGACTCATGAGAAATTGTTATGGTAAACAGAATATAAGATTTCCTTTCCTTCTCTTTCCAACTAATTAGTCTTTGTAATCTTGTCGATACTAAAAAGCAATGAAAAAAAAGTAGCTCGGACACTCAGAAACATACGTTTATTGTAACAAGAGATAATTATAAAGATAAGACGAGGCAAGAGTCAAAGAAAAACAAAATATCCTTTAATCTCATCACATTAGCAAATCCAGCTTCGTTATACGTCGACTGCGTTCCCATCACCCTTTAAACGTGAGCTCTTCAAAACTACATTGAACGTGGATCTTATCACGTTGACGAGAGGGGAAAACAACTCTCGTTTAATTTCCACTGGTTCTTAGCATAATTAACTTGAAAAAAAAAAGGTGAATGAGAAAATGAGAGAAATCTATCCTTTTTTACCAGCTGACACATATTTACTATCATTAGTGGAAGTGATCAGCAATAAATTTGAGTTAGATCTAGCACTAATTGAACAAAAAGCGATAAAAATAGCAATTTTCATGGAAACAAAAAAAGTTTGCACTTGGATCTTGGCAAAAGTCGAAATGAAATAAACCAATTATGAAGATAAAAATAAAAATGGAAATAAATATTAGAAAATCTAATTACTACAATGATTAATTACACATTGTTTAAGAAAAACGTTTCGTTATTATTATTATTATTTTTTTTTTTTGTTCTTTTCCAAATGTCAATGAGTGCATGTCACGCGGTGTGTATCAATGTATGTGTGACAGTGGTTGTGGCGATGTCCATTTTTGTACAAAGCTATTTCTGAAAATTTTCATTCAGTTCATCGAAGAAGCAGTGTGTGTGTGTGTGTACAGGAAAAATAAATAGAAGTCGAATATGCATTGAAAATAATAAGAATATTTTTTCATTAATATATTTAAAGCTTCAAGGCGACGAGCTAGCAGAATCGTTAGCACGCCGGGCGAAGTGCTTAGCAGTATTTCGTCTGCCGCTACCTTCTGAGTTCAAATTCCGCCGAGGTCGACCTTGTCTTTCATCCTTTCGGGGTCGATAAATTAAGTACCAGTTACGCACTGGGGTCGATATAATCGACTAAATCCGCTTGTCTTTCCTTGTTTGTGCTCTCTGTGTGTAGCCCCTTGTGGGCAGTAAAGAAATAGGTATTTCGTCTGCCGCTATGTTCTGAGTTCAAATTCCGCCGAGGTCGACTTTGCCCTTCATCCTCTCGGGGTCGATAAATTAAGTACCAGTTACGCACTGGGATTGATGTAATCGACTTAATCCCTTTGTCTGTCCTTGTTTGTTCCCTCTGTCTTTAGCCCCTTGTGGGCAATAAAGAAATAAAAAACGTTAGCACGGCGGGTAAAATGCTTAGCGATATTTCTTTTGTCTTTACTTTCTGAGTTCAAATTCCGCCGAGGTCGACTTTGCCTTTCATCCTTTCGGGGTTCGATAAATTAAGGACCGATTGCGTATCGAGGTCGATCTAATCGACTAGCCTCCTCCCCAAAATTTCAGGTTTTGTGCCTATAGTAGAAAAGAATATATTTAAAACTTTAACCGGTTTCATAGTTAACACTGATTTTCACAAAAGTTGAAATAGAAAGATATGGCTTATATTGCAGCTCTCTTGTTTCTGTTTTTCTTCATTTGGCACCCAGGCCATAACGTAGAGGAAACAGCACAAGAACAGACAGAACACTTCTGTGGGGACGTGAATTGGCAAATTGGTTTTCCATTTCAGCGAAAACATTCAAATCT